>NW_027460291.1:28475718-28820631 GCF_050947875.1 Dermacentor variabilis | reverse complement strand
GTGCGGCTGCACCGTACGCAGCAGCCACTGGAGTAGAACGCCTCTCCTGTTTGCGCCAGTCCTGCATGCAAGTTTTGGGCTGGACGCCCATGAGGTGACCCGATTTCTGTCCGTCTCTGCACACGTGATTACTTTAAATTGCGGCATCCTGATAGACTCAGCGTGTTTTTGCAGTCGACACATCCATGCAGATAGAGGAAATGCAGAAAACAGGAAGACTGACAGTGGACTAATCTAAGCATACATACTACAGCACATGGAGGAAGCTACAGCAGCTAGGCTCAAAGCATGTGCGAGGTGGCCACATTGAAATGCCGATGGTGATATGGTAATGCAGATTTAGGATCATATTCGATTCTAACGCACATGCAATTTTTGGACCCGTTTTATCGTAAAAAGAGTGCGCATTAGATTAGAGTAAATATGGCATCAGAGTAAAAGTTAATGAGGGTTTACTGTAACATCCTGTCTTCGAACACTCAGTCCCTATTCAGCATAATATCAAAGTGACTATGCAGCATCCACCTCCTCTTTAATTTTGACTTCGTCAGCTGTGTTGAGACTGGTGACTGCTGATGATCTGAACACACTGATAGCAATCCTTCTGTGCATGGCTGGTACTGCAAATCGGCCACTTTCAGTGACAACATGCGGCAGTCAACATAGGCAATGTCTACAGACAACGCTGCGTCGTTGGTGTGCTGTTGCAAGTAGTTTTTGGATGTGACAAATGGGAAGCTGATGCAAATGAGCATAGCTGCAAAACAGTGAATATTGTAGTCCATAAAATCCAACTGACAGGACACCTAGGGGGCAAGAGGGGATAGCATGCTCTTCCCTAAAGCTTGCTCTGAACATATACCATCTGAGGGATACGTACATACATTATCAATAATTTAAGACGCAGCACAAAAACAGCAGAAAATATGCAACAGCAGATACTGACAATGAATAGATTGTATTTACATCACAGTGACTCTTGCAAATTTCATGTGCTTCATAGACTTGCATACCTGCCAACCTGTTAACATTAGAATTCATAAATCCTGTGGACAAAACAAGAGTGAAGGGGGTTGTAGGAAGCATTTAATTTTACTGTGGGCACGCACCTTCTGTTGCATAGAAACACACTTTATTTATAATAATTTATCTTTAGGGGCCGCATACAAGCAGCATAAAACTTGAATTGAATTCTGGGCTTTTACGTTCCAAAGCCATGATTTGATTATGAGTAACACAGTAGTGCAGGACTCCGGATTAATTTTGACCACCAGGGTATGGCTTAATTTTGACCGCCAGGGTATCTTTAACTTGCCCCCATTGCACGGGACATGGGCATTTTTGAATTTCACCCCCTTCGAAATGCGCCCACAGTAGCCAGGATTTGATCCTGTGACTTTAGGCTTAGCAGCGCAACACCACAGCCGCTAAGCCACCGCGACGGGTCAGCATCAAAATTGGAACAGCATGAATTAACAACATTGTTTCTGCAGCAGTGACTTCATTAGTGACTCGGGTGCTGCCAATTTGGTCTTTTTCAGAAACTTGCCTGATTGAACTTACTCAAAGAAGGTACCCCTCTAATTATGGCACCTTGCAATGCTACAAGATGGAAGTGCAGGTAACATCTCAATAAATCCCCTCAAGCATAATTTCTTTTTTGCACACATTTCTTGCAATCTTGCACCACACAGCTTTAAAACATTTTTGCGAACAGAACTTAGTTTTTGTAAAACTTGATGCAACAGTCATAAAATCGCAGAATGAGCCCAAATTTGGCAGGTATGCACATGAGTCACATGACCCGATGAGAACTACACAGGACCATTGCTTCAAAGCATAAGTAGCATATATATGTGTGTGCTGTTTGTGTGCCAAAAGTAAACCTTTCCTATTTTTCTTTTTCTTCTGTTACTTCATCTACTTTATGAGAAGACTGTATGGAAAGGCCAATTCTCCAGAATTAACATTTCAACTTTCACAAATACAAAACGATGCAAACATTCTAGTTGCATACTTTAATTACCATATGTGCAGCTGCTTGGTGAACATTTTTTTTGCATGCCCAGGCTTTGTTTTGGTTATAGAGTGACGCCACTTGTAGTGCAAATATTCGGAACTCTGCTAACTTATGTCATAAGCAATCTACACTGTAGTAAACAAACTTGAAAATTGTTGCGGCCACTGTGCAAATTCCCTTCCAATTGATTCCAAAGGCAAACACAGGGCAGCTGCAGCCCAACTCACCGCAGAGTCAGTGCTGCCAGCGCATAGGAGGAGGGAGTCCCCAGGGTGGGCATCCAGCATGGCTGCAATCTGTCCCACTGTCTCCGATGGCAGCAGCTGCTTCTTCTTGCTCTCAGAGACTGGCTCTGCCCCAGCCACAGGCACTTCCACAATGACCCCCTGCAGTGATGAGCCCTTACTCCACTGACTTGTGGCAAGTGGCTACGATTGTCACGAATGTACGTTTGCAAATACTTGCCTGTCTACAAGTACACCCTATTTCGAGCAATGTGAAAGAGAAAACCCAAATTGCCTGCCGACTGCTTATAGGTTCAATGTAAAAATATTTTAGTACTACGAACTTCCGAATACTGAACTTTTCAGAAAAATGATCTTTATTCAGTTTCCGTGTCATGTTAACAACAACTCAGTACTACGAATTGATATTCCAAAATGTGCGGATTCTTAGATTTCAGTGCATCCTTAACAGCAGCCGGAACAGTAGGCTAGCAGACAACAAGGCGCAGAAAGCTGACGTCGTAATGCATGGGTTCAGAAAACCTGACATGACGCCGGAGGACAGAAATGCGGGAGGGGACATTTTTTCATTTTTTCTCTTGTGAAGGCAATGATGCGGGAGGTTTAAACAAAATTGAATTCTGGGGTTTTACATGCTAAAATCATGATTTGATTATGAGGAACACCATAGTGGATGGCTCCGAATTAATTTTGACCACCTAGGATTCTTTAATGTGCACCCAATACACGGTACACGGGCGTTTTTCACATTTAGCCACCATCAAAATGCGGCCGTCGTGGCCAGGATTTCATCCTGTGCCCTCGGTTTTGCAAGTGCATGCTCTACCCAGATAAGTGTCACCTAGCAACGAAGGCGCATCTCTTCCTTTTTTCACCCTTCTTTTTGCACACATCCCTTTTTCCTTTTGCACTTCTTTCTGCAGCTACATCAGCTATGTGTACAGAAATGTAACCTCCATGCTTGCAGGGATGCCACACTGTGGCCCTTTCCAGACAGTGTCATTAACATGTGCTTGCACTTTGGAATAGTTCAGGGGTCCACCTCGAGAGAGACACTTCTGGTGTCCGTGGCAAAGAATGTGAAAAACAAACAAAATGAAACATTGCACTTTGAAGGCGACATGAAGCTTCCGTTTTGACAGTGGTTTTTTCACCGTCAGTGTCGCTTTTTCACACGCCACCCTTACTATATGGCGCTTCATTGATGCGTGGGGGCAGAATCTATGGGAAATAAAAAGTGTGAGCCAAGAGCCAACAGCGACATTTCCATGGGTAGCTCATATGGTGACAACTGATGGGTTGATGGGCGGAATGGTTCATTTTTGGGGCTTTCACTATACCTTTTATAGTAATAAACAATTTGCCGTGGTCCCCTAAAGCTCGTTATATTGTTACAGCGCAACCAAGAGTGTTGAGAGGATTTGACATGTCGAGGTGAAATCAGTCTTGACAGCCATCTTGTTCGTGTATCATTGCCTTTCTTGTAAATATTGTAAATACAGTCGAACCCGACTATATCAAAACCGTTTACATCGTATTACTCTATATATCGAACAATTTCTGGTCACGGCATAGTTACAATGAGTATATATAGCAAAACTTACGCTTTGATCGAACAAAAATAGCAGCGACTCCCGATATATTGAACGTCAAGCAACGGAAAAGTGCCCCCAGAAGTTGGCTTTCCCTCACGGTGGGTGGGAACCCGGCGGTGCGGCTCCATCCAACTGCTTTCCCTACTGTGACAGCGCTGCCTCGGGCGAGCCGTTGACACCGCCCTGCAAAAAAATGATGCTTGTCCGCCTGCAGCGCTTGCTCAGACAGCCAATCAGAGGCTCTTGTGCCATCGTCATACAAGATGGCGAAAGTGCGAGTTGTCTGGCTGCTTTTCTGGTTCATTGTGTTTGCGCCTTGTGGGCCTTCTTCCGCAGTGTTGCTGTGATGAAGTGGCAGAATTCGCCTTTCGTCATGAAGCTTGAAATCATAAATTGGGTCGAATGCGGTGAGAAGACAAATGTCCCCGCAGCGCGCAAGATTCCGAGGAGCACTCTCAGCTCGATCTTGAAGAATAAGCGGGAGATTAGGGCTAAAGCAGCCAAATTCGTGACCCAGTGCCCGTGGCGCCCGAAGCGTACGCACAGCAGTGTACAAGTGGTTAATCCGAAATTGCTTCAGACGTGCCGGCTTCTTCGTGCTCGATGATGACTGTAAATTCTGATGAATGCGATGAAGCGGTTGCCGGCGCTGAAGTTAGAAGCGAGCCGTCGTAATTTCCGGAAACTGTTGACGAATCAATGGTTGACGAGTTTGTGAGTGCAGATGATTTCATTTCATGCGAAACTAAGCTAGTTTCAACAATAAAGTGATTTTATAAATGGTATGTGCTTTTATGACATCCAATTATTCAGCAGGCTTATATCAAATAATGCTCTATATCGAACTGATAGGCGTTTTTTTGCGAGTAAAATATAGCTGGGTTCGAGTGTACGCTTTTATATGCGACTTCTGCAACGTAACAAATTGGTGAGAGGTGCAGGGTAGCCACGAGAGACAACAACGGAGCTCCACAGTGGTTGTCACCTCAGACTGGACAACATGACGCACAAAACAAGATCCGAAACTATGCGCCTTGCATCAACGTCTACAACCCCGACACTTGTCCTGGCTCAGCTGCGGGATCCAGGAACGTTTTGTGGCACTGACCACCTTGACATGGAAGATTAGATCGCTACGTATGAACGTGTAAGTGCTCACAACAAATGGGACCTGGTGATTATCTTGGCTAACTAGGTATTCCACCTACAAGGCACGATGAAGTTGTGGTATTATAACCACGAGGAAGAGCTTGACGACTGGGACACATGCAAGCAGAAGCCGAGGGACTCGTTTGGTTGTCCCGCTGGGCGGAAGTGCGCCGCTAAGAAAGAACTAGTGACCCGCATCCAAATGTCCACAGAATCATACGTCACTTACATTCAGGACGTGCTGACAGCGATATGGCTGATTCAGACAAGGTTGGGCATAAGAGAATCACTGACGACGCTTTCAACCTGCTCATGTGCAAAAGTGTGAGAGAGTGCAGGACATCATGAAAGAGTGTCAATGTTTGAGCAGGCCAAAAGCCTCTGCATTGCAACGCCATTCACATGTCTGCCAAACATACCTGCGACATCCTCTTGTGACGACAGGCGAGGACTGCAGCGACTATCATCAGACAACTTGACACGGATAGTGCGGTGAGAACTTCAAGCGTCTCCTGCAGCCTTTCTTTCCCACCCCAGTGGGCCAAACAACTTGCTTTCAGTACCAATTGTGCAGGCAATAGTCGCTGAAGAACTTGATAATCTTGGAGTTCGTTCTGTATATGCCGCTGCCGCTTCACAGCTGTCTAATGCTCCTTGTCCATCCACTGGTCAGCGGTATACTGCACGCTACCAAAATCCAGCCGAGTGGCGAACTGCAAATGATCAGCCAATCTGTTTTGCCTGCCGGCGTATTAGTCACGTATTGGTCAATAACCGTGATGTCGCCTCCCCTCTGTGACCTCCAATCACCAGTTATTACAATAATAATCATCATCATCAGCCTGGCTATGTCCACTCCAGGGCAAAAGCCTCTCCCATACTTCTCCAACCCTCGGTCATGTGCTAATTGTAGCCATGTTGTTTCTGCAAACTTCTTAATCTCATCCGCCCACCTAACTTTCTGCCGCCCCCTGCTACGCTTCCCCTTCCCTTGGAATCCAGTCTGTAACCCTTAATGACCATCGATTATCTTCCCTCCTCATTACATGTCCTGCCCATGCCCGTATCTTTTTTCTTTATTTCAACTAAGATGTCATTAACTCGCGTCTCTTCCCTCACCCAATCTGCTCTTTTCCTATCTCTTAGCGTTACGCCCATAATTTTCCTTTCCATATCTTATTGTGTTGCCCTCAATTTAAGTAGAACCCTTTTCGTAAGCCTCCAGGTTTCTGCCCCGTACGTGAGTACTGGTAAGACACAGCTGTTATACACTTTTCTCTTGAGGGATAATGGCAACCTGCTGTTCATGATCTGAGAATGCCTGCCAAACGCACCCCAGCCCATTCTTATTCTTCTGATTATTTCAGTCTCATGATCCGAATCCGCGGTCACTACTTGTCCCAAGTAGATGTATTCTCTTACCACTTCCAGTGCCTCGCTACCTATTGTAACCTGCTGTTCTCTTCCGAGACTGTTAACATTACTTTAGTTTTGCGCAGATAAATTTTTAGACCTACCCTTCTGCTTTGCCTCTCCAGGTTAAGGAGCATACATTGCAATTGGTCCATTGGGTAACTAAGCAAGGCAATATCATCAGTGAATTGTAAGATACTAAGGCATTCTCCATTAACTCTTATCCCCAATTCTTCCCAATCCAGGTCTCTGAATACCTCCTGTAAACACGCTGTGAATAGCATTAAAAAGATCGTATCTCCCTGCCTGACGCCTTTCTTCATTGGGATTTTGTTGCTTTCTTTATGGAGGACTACGGTGGCTGTGGAGCCGCTATAGGTATCCTTCAATATTTTTACATATGGCTCGCCTACATTCTGATTCCGTAATGCCTCTATGACTGCTGAGGTTTCGATCGAATCAAACAATTTCTCGTAATCAATGAAAGCTATATATATCACCTGATTTATAGTGTGAATATGGTCTATTGTTGAGTAGCCTTTACGAAATCCTGCCTGGCCCTTTGGCTGACAGAAGCTTAAGGTGTTCCCAATTCTATTTGCGATTACCTTACTAAATACTTTGTAGGCAACGGACAGCAAGCTGATCGGTCTATAATTTTCCAGGTCTTTGGCGTCCCCTTTCTTATGGATTAGGATTATGTTAGCGTTCTTCCAAGATTCCGGTACGCTCAAGGTCATGAGGCATTGCGTATACAGGGTGGCCAGTTTTTCTAGAATAATCTGCCCACCATCCTTCAACAAATCTGCTGTTACCTGGTCCTCCCCAGCTGCCTTCCCCCTTTGCATATCTCCCAAGGCTTTCTTTACTTATTTCGGCGTTACTTGTGGGATTTCAAATTCCTCTAGACTATTCTCTCTTCCATTATCGTCGTGGGTGCCACTGGTACTGTATAAATCTCTGTAGAACTCCTCAGACACTTGAACTATCTCATCCATATTAATAATGATATTGCCGGCTTTGTCTCCTAGCGCATACATCTGATTCGTGCCTGCTCCTAGTTTCTTCACTGCTTTTAGGCTTCCTCCATTCCTGAGAGCATGTTCAATTCTATCCATATTATACTTCCTTATGTCAGCTGTCTTACGCTTGTTGATTAATTTGAAAATTCTGTCAGTTCTATTCTAGCTGTAGGGTTAGAGGCTTTCATACATTGGCGTTTCTTGATTAGACCTTTCATCTTCTACGATAGCTTATTGGTATCCTGTGTAATGGAGTTACCACCGACTTCTATTGCGCACTCCTTGATGATGCCCAAAGGATTGTCGTTCATTGCTTCAACACTAAGGTCCTCTTCCTGAGTTAAAGCCGAATACCTGTTCTGTAAGTTGATCCAGAATTCCTCTATTTTCCCCCTTACCGCTAACTCATTGATCGGCTTCTTATGTACCAGTTTCTTCCGTTCCCTCCTCAAGTCTAGGCTAATTCGAGCTCTTAGCATCCCATGGTCACTGCAGCGCACCTTGCCGAGCACGTCCACATCTTGTATGATGCCAGGGTTAGCGCAGAGTATGAAGTCTATTTCATTTCTAGTCTCACCATTCGGGCTTCTCCACGTCCACTTTCGGCTATCCCGCTAGCGGAAAAATGTCTTCATTATCCGCATATTATTCTGTTCTGCAAACTCTACGGATAACTCTCCTCTGCTATTCCTAGAGCCTATGCCATATTCCCCCACTGACTTGTCTCCAGCCTGCTTCTTGCCTACCCTGGCATTGAAGTCGCCCATCAGTATAGTGTATTTTGTTTTGACTTTACCCATCGCCGATTCCACGTCTTCATAGAGACTTTCGACTTCCTGGTCATCATGACTGGATTTTGGGGCGTAGACTTGTACTACCTTCAGTTTGTACCTCTTATTAAGTTTCACAACAAGACCTGCCACCCTCTCGTTAATGCTATAGAATTCCTCTATGTTACCAGTTATATCCTTATTAATCAGGAATCCGACTCCTACTTCTCGCCACAGTTGCCACAGTAGCACAGGACGTGCCCACTTTTTAGCACTGTATATGCTTCTTTTGTCCTCCTAACTTCACTGAGCCCTATTATATCCCATTTTCTGCCCTCTAATACCTCCAATAGCACTGCTAGACTTGCGTGAGACGTTGTCAGGTTCAGATTCCAGTGGCGGCCTGTTCGGACCCAGGTATTCTTAGCACCCCTGCTGCGTCACAGGTCTGACCGCCGCAGTGGTCAGTTGCTTCGCAGACGCTAAGGACTGAGGGCCGGGGTTCGGCTGTTGTATTCATATAGGAGGTTGTGGCCAAGTACTGCACCAGGGTGGCCAATCCTGCTCTGGTGAGGGAGTGCGTTACTGGTTCTGGTCACCAGGATCAGCCCGCACTCCAAGCCTGTTAATGCAATTTTATCAACACGCGGATTTTTTTTTTAATACGGTAGAAAATTGTGCGGCATTGGGATTCGAACCACGGTCCTCTTGCACGCGAGGTGGATGCTCTACCTCTACGCCACTGCACAGTAGACCCCCTTTAAGAAGAACTCGAAGGAACCATGAAAATTTGTTAGTCATATCCGAAGTTCATCTTATCAGAAGAATAATTGGCAACATGGCCAGGAACATCCAAATATCTTACTTCAACACGGTAAATGAAGTAGGCTTAATGACATAAAAAAAAAGATAAAAAGCAGTTATATAGCTGAACTTAATAGAAAACAGTTTTCAAGTGGTACTCTTGCTTGGTTTCATCCACTCCGTGATGGACGCTTGGCACTTCTGTGCAGATCGGTGAGCAGCCACAAACGATGTCATCTAACCTAATGACCTTAAAAATCCTTCTGTGCCTTCATGCTGCTGGAGAGAGTTCACTATGGAGTTCAAGCAGCCATCTGCCACGTCCCAAATTAAGGTGCATGCTCTGAGCTAGCACAAGTACGATGGGGTGCGGCGGCAAAGCAGTGCAACCCAGAGGAAAGTCCACGTGATCAAGGAAGTGGGGAAGGAGAAACGAGGCAAAGCGTCGCGGAGGAGGAAGGTAGGCGGAGGCGCACTGTGTTGCCCTTCTCTGGCAGATGCCACAGGTTTCGTTTACAATACAGACATACCGGGTTTGCCTCATGATAACATCGTCCTCACATGCTGTACGCAAGCGTGCGACGACGAGGCGGCTCAATCTCGCGTGTGCAAGGAGGAAAGGGGGGGAAGCGGGCTGCCTTCTGTGGCATGCATGGCGCTGGGAGAGGAGGGAGGGAAGTGTTGTACTTCGGCTGTGCACGGTCGCGGGGGCTTGAACGTGATCTTCTTTGGGGCACAGTCTAGGTGAGCTGATGGCTCGTAGCTTTGCGCGTGCTGTATTTTTGCCACTCAGCCTGCGTTGAAGCAATAGACAGCATGAAGGTCACTTCGCTCGCTGCTGCTGCAGCGATTCCTCATGTCAGCATGTTGACAGTGAGCAGCGTGCCTTGATGTGCACGCCCCCGGGAGTGGCGCATCAAGGCACCCTAGCCTCTGAGATCGGTAGCGGTGGGGGTCACTCCGAATGTTCGTCTTAACCGAAGAGCATGTCTGAGACGGTTCATCTTAAGCAGATTTTTCTTTTGCACTCAGTCTATGGAAATCCAAACAAACATTCCCATGTTGTTCATCATATGCGAGAATTCAGCTTAACCGAGATCGTCTTAACGAGAGTTCACTGTGTTGCACCGAACAGAGCCTGCGTTACCAGCCTCCATTTGAACTGCAACAGCCAAACAGTGATGCTTATGCTACTTGGAACTGTCCCTCGTCATCATTCCGACATCATCAGTCAAATTCACCACCAGTTCATCCACCATCATCCCTATCACTGCAGGCTCGTCGCCCATTGTCCCTGATGCAGCCCCGACGCCAGTCTCTGGAAAACTAAGCGATGCAGCTCCCGGAAGTGACATTGCATTGATGACTAAACCGAAAACCCTCTGATCACTTTGCTGACCAAAGAGAACTTGATGGACATTGTAGTTGAAGGCGTCAGTGTCCTAGCACTCATTGACGTCGGTGCACACATATCCGTGATGAGTGCCCAACTGTGCCAACGCTTGAACAGAGTCCTCATACCTGCCGAGTCATGCACCACTCCATAACGCACCCGCTGCATCACGCACCCTCTGCATCACGCACCCTCTGCATCACGTACTTTCTGCGTTGCTGATGGAGGAAAGCCTACTGCGCTTGGTATGTGCGCTGCTCGCATTGGCATCGTGGGGAATCTAACCACTGTTTTCGTTTGCAATTTTGAAACAATACCCTTATGATGTTATACTCGGCTTAGACCCTTTGTCCTCCCATTTAGCCCTCTTTGAATGCGCTTCTGGTGTCATTGAGCTTGAATTACATCACGGCTACTATAGTCCACCAGTCACACAACCACGGTTAAGCTCTCCCGAAGACATCTGCCTGTCACATCAAGCCACTACGTACGTCACTCTAATGTAGTTTCTATCCGTTTTTGACGGCGTCTATGTGCTATGCCCCACCGCTGACATACCGCTTCAAAGAACTTTGGCTGTTCCTCATGCCATGCTCACTGTTACAGGCAATCAGACTTCGCTCCCTCTCCTTAATTTTAGCTGCTTGACTCAAATTGTTCCCAGAAGCACGTCTTCGGGCAACATCTTACCTGTCAACGATTGCAAGATATCGGCGCTTGACGGCGAAGTTCCGTCGCCCTCTACAGGAATTGCCGATTCTCCAACTCTAGTTACAGACAAACTTTGGAAGATGAATGCACCTGACCTTCTTCCTGCACAAGCTGTTGGGATCCGCCACCTCTTGGAAACTTACTGCGACATTTTTTACCTTGATGGCCACCCTTGAGCCCAGAGATCGGTGGTCATCCATCGTATTTACACCAGAGACGCCAATCCAATACACCACCATCCATACCGTGTTTCACATGCTGAACGACAAATGATACAACAAGAAGTGGATAAGACGTTGACTAAAGGCGTTATCGAGCCATCTTCAGTCTGTGGGTGTCCCCTGTTGTGCTTGTCAAGAAGAAGCATGGCAGTTGCCGCTTTACAGTTGCCGCACCTCAACAAAATTACGCGCAAGGATGTCTACCCCTTGCCGCATATTGATGACGCTTTGGACTGCTTGCATGGAGCCAAGTAGTTCTCGTCCCTAGTCCTTCGATCAGGCTATTGGCAAATCTTGGTAGACGACATGGACTATGAGGAAACTGCCTTCGTAACACATAACGGTCTCTCGCAATTCAAGGTTATGCCGTTCGGCCTTTGTAATGCCCCAGCAACCTTTGAAAGAATGATGGACTCCTTACTTCGCAGCTATAAATGTCTCTGTTATCTAGACGATGTGAAAGTCTTTTCACCAACTTTTGCAAAGTCATCTTACACACGTCTGTCGGCCATTCTTGCTGTTTTCTGACATGCTGACCTGCAACTGAAGTCATCCAAGTGCCACTTTGGAAGTGGTCAAATT
This sequence comes from Dermacentor variabilis, assembly GCF_050947875.1. Classification (NCBI taxonomy): domain Eukaryota; kingdom Metazoa; phylum Arthropoda; class Arachnida; order Ixodida; family Ixodidae; genus Dermacentor; species Dermacentor variabilis. The sequence continues at coordinate 28,808,706 of NW_027460291.1, read as the reverse complement.
ACCGTTCTTGCCTCTTGGCCATCTTGTCAGTGTCGCCGGCGCTCAACCTGACTTGGACAAGATTCGTGCAGTCCAGAACTTTCCTGTTCCGTCTTACACCGCAGACATGAAGAGCTTTGTTGGACTATGCTCATATTTCCGCCGTTTCGTCAAGTATTTCACCGACACCGCTTGCCCACTCACCAAATTACTTAAGAAGGATGTTGCTTTCCCATGGGGTTTTGCTCAAACCAAAGCCTTCTCCACCCTCGTACAGTTGCTCACGGCTCCCCCATTGCTGGCTCATTATGATCCATCTGCTGCCACTGAACTTCACATGGATGCCAGTGACCAGGGAATTGGAGCTATACTCGTTCAATGGCAGTGTAATGCATAGCGTGTAACTGCATGTGCCAGTCGTCTCCTGTCACCTACCAAGAGGTATTTTTCAATTACTGAATGGGAGTGCCTGGCGTTAGTTTGGGCAGTAGCCAAATTCCACCTCTACTTGCATGGCTGATCATTTTCCATGGTTACTGATCACCATGACTTGTGCTGGCTCTCCTCACTCAAAGACCCCACTGGACAATTGGGTCAACGGGTGCTATGGCTCCAAGAATATTCATTTGTTGCTGTAAGCAAGTCAGGCCACTTGCACAAGGAAGCCGCTTGCCTCTCCCGTCATCCTGTAAATTGCCCTGAATATGATGCGCATGACACTGATGCTTGCGTCCTGGCCATTTCTAATCTGCATGACATTCGCACTGAACAACGGTGTGATGTCTGCTTACATGCTCTCATTGATCGTCTCAATTCTGGACGTTCACAGCCCATCCTGTGCATGTTCGTACTCTGCAACAACGTTCTCTACCGTCACAGCCTACGCCCTGAAAGACCAGAATTTTTACGTCGCAGAGGAGAGAGGGAGAAAGTGATTGCGGAGAAGAAAAGGCGGTATTTCAGCCCAGGGAGCGTCGCGGGCAGCTGCTGGTGGGGGAGAGAGAAACGAACAATGAGACGAGGCAGGGAATAAAGCTGCGCCGAAGCGAACAGGTCGAGCGGTGTCAAGCGCTCTGCATGCGGAGAGACGGAGCGAGGAAAGAGACCCACGGCACTTTTCTTTCGTCCGCCGTCCCACGCTTCGCGAGGGTTGTCGTATAACGCGGGTCAGGTGTAAAATTGCATCGGATAACCGAGGTTTTTAATGCATTGCTTCTATGGGGACTTCGCCAGGACTGCGCTAATCCGTCGTAAAACCCGGGTTGTCGCAAAACCAAGGGATGTATAACCGGGGTTCCACTGTATGTATTTGCTACCATGAAATGCTTGTTGAGAGGCCCCAGAATCAAATTACACATGGAAGATGTTAAGGTGGAGCTTAACCCTTCTCGTGCCATGGATGAGTGGCAGTCGTTTCATCGGTTTGGCATGAATGGTGCACTATGGCACCAGCTCCCCAGAGAACAAATTTCTTAAGGGAGAAGTTGGCGGTAATGAAGTAGAAGTCTGGCTCCCTTGAACCTTAAAAATTGTGGCATGGAGCAAGGCTGTTGCAGTGACAATGGCCGCCTTGCTAAGTGCCGGTATCGTGCTGTTCTTGGATGCTGCTTCACCTCAAGCAAGTATTTCTTTAGCCAGTCATGTTTCGACCTTCAACTCAGTATTAACGATTGTGACAAACATTTAGAGCTTCTGGTGGTCTCTTTTTCAAGGATGTGGCTGGACAAAAATGCTTCGTTGCCGGGGCCTCTGCAATTTCTTTTCCACACCACGCCAGCTATAACACGTCGCATGGAGGATAACAAAACCACACTTGACTTTTGTTCCAAGGAGTATTGAGCTTCATATAGACTGTTTCTGAGGACTTGCCTGTCAGCAACTCAAAAATATGAGGAAACAACTGACAGTAAAAGACAACAGAAAATAACAAATGAACTCGCAATAATTACGAAAGCTGTTTACACTGAATCATTTATTAAAAAATGCGGGGAATTTTGATAGTTTTCCACAAAAACAGAAAGTTGCCACAAAAAGGGTTAATATTAAGGGTGTGCCAATAGTACTCGAATATCACCTAATCAAATCGAATAGGAACATTCGAATTATTCAATTCAACGTCGGCAGCCAGATGCAGGCATCACCGCGTCTGCTAGGTCTGCTGCTTGTCTGTTCAAGGTTGGTCCAGGTCGACAAGACAGGGCGAAATTATAATGCAACACGGAGAGAGTGAACGGCAATAAGAGGCATGCGTACTTCTCAAAATGCGAAAGCATGTTCGAAGATCAGGTCGATTAACCGCCAGTAGGTACGTGGATCATGCTGCATATGAGGTGACGAACTTCATGCCCTCTTCAACAGCCATCAATCTAACTCCCATGCCTGATCTCGGGACCGAACACTGATGAGCCACCTGAACTGACATACTGTGACAGGTTGACGAAGAAGACCTTTTAAGAATAATCGGAAGAAGACAACGCTCTTAACATTGCGTGCTGTCTGCCATCTTGTCAGCTGCTACAGTTATTGTAAATATCCTGTAAATATATTTCTTACTTTACCCTCGTAACACTTATGGTGGAGGTTGCAGGCTCCACATCAAGACAGATTTATGCAGCGAGTGCTTGTTGGCTGCATCTACAATGCCAGCTCAAGGCAAGGATGCTTCAAGCACGTCAGCACTCACGCCTACCGTCATTGTGGCACAACCGCACAACCCAAGAACCTTTTCTGGCACCGACAACACTGACATTGAAGATTGGCTTCAACTATATGAGCGGGTGAGTGCCAGAAACCACTGGGACGAGACCATCAAGCTAGCTAATTTGATATTTTACCTCGCGGGAACAGCATGCATCTGGTTTCAGACCCACGAGGAGGAACTTACCAGCTGGGACATTTGTAAACAGAATCTTAAGTATTTGTTTGGCAGGCCTGTTGGATGTCAGCGTGCTGCCCAAAAAAACCTCGCTTTGCATGTCCAGACGTGCACTGAGTCCTACCTCACGTACATCCAAGACATGCTTGCTCTTTGCCGCAAAGTGGATCCGAAGATGTCCAAGCCTGATAAAGTCACAAATGTCATTAAGGGCATAGGAGATGATGCCTTCCACATATTCTGTTTAAGAATTATTCCACCGCGCAAGCCATCATTACTGAATGCCAGCGGTTTGAAGAAGCCAAGTGACGCCGCATTGCCCACCCATTTCCCCGCCTTCCTAACACGGCTGCTCTGTCCACAAGACCTTATTCAACGGCTGACTTCAACGATGCCCGATCCTCACCTTCGCATGTTTGAACTTCAATATGGCATATTGTACCGCTTTAACATGCGCCCAGATGGCCTTGACTGATTCTTCGTTGTACCTGTGCATCTGCGTCATACTGTTCTCACCCAGCTTCATGATGTACCGACTGCCTGTCACCTTGGCATGTCACAGACTTATGACCGCGTTCGTCGGCGCTTCTTTTGGCCTGGTTTTTACCATGACTTTTGCAGTTATATCGCTGCGTGTGACCTTTGTCAATGACGAAAAAAGCCAACCACACTCCCTGCTGGCCGCCTTCAACCACTTGACGTACTATCTGAACCATTCTTCCGTGTAGGTGTTGATCTTTTAGTGTATTTTCCTACATCTGCTTCGGAAAATCAGTGGATTGCTGTAGCAACATACTACACCACCCAATACACCATCACACGGGCTCTTGCAACAAGCTATGCAACTGATGTTGCTGACTTCCTCCTAGAGAACGTCATCCTTCACCCCAATGCTCCTTGACAGCGCCTCACTGACCGAGGCTGCTACTTTCTTTCTAAAGTTGTTAATGACATTCTTCACTCGTGTGACACTAAACACAAACTTGCTACTGCTTACCATCCACAAACGAACGGTCTAACTGAGCGCCTTAACCGCACTCTTACTGACATGATGTCCATGTATGTCTCCGATAACCATCGCGACTGGGACGTTGCACTGCCATTCGTTACTTTCACCAATAATTCTCGCCATGATACTGCAAGCTTCTCTCCATTCTTGCTCTTGCTTGGTCACGACCCAACGCTCCCTTTCGACACCGTTCTGCCTTCTAGTCTGAATTTCACATCCAAGTACGCCCGTGAAGCCATACACAAAGCACAAGAAGCACACCATATTGCCCGACGCCGACTTGTGGAGTCGCAGGAAAATCAGCGGCACTTATTGACACTCGCAATTGTGACTTCCATTACACACCAGGCGCCCTGGTCCTTCTTTGGTCACCGTGGCGACGCGTTGGCCTCTTGGAGAAGTTACTTTCACGCTACTCTGGCCTTTACCGTGTCTTGCATAAAGTAACTGATGTCACGTACAAAATCGCCCCTCTTGACCCAACCGTGGCTCAGCATCGCTCTGGCATGATCCACGTTGCGCGTCTTACGTCATATCATTTGACCACCTCCTAACCAGCACCAGGTCAATCCTTCAGCCACTGAGAGTCAAGTAACAGGCTGACGAAGAAGGCGTTTTAAGATTAGTCCGAAGAGGACAATGCTCTTAATATCGCGTGCTGTCTACCATCTTGTCAGCTACTACAGTTATTGTAAATATCCTGCAAATATATTTCTCACTTCTTTTAGCCCCATAACAATATTAGCGGCAAGCATTTCGCAATGGCTCGTGACCTGTTACCACACTGGTCAGCAGCGAATTTTTGTCACAGCCACAATGCCTAGGCCATTAGGCCTAATTAGCACTGCTTCAAAGGGCGTCAGCCACTGAAGCTATAGTTTGGTACCAAATCGACGCAGATGTATTTGCAGCATCCATGTGACACCCGGAAAGCTGACAAACCACCTCGCAAACAAAAGCGACTGCATGTGATGGCAACAAAGTTGTTCGCAGCCACCTTCTTTGTGACGCACCATACATCAGCCTCCTTTTCTTGATGCCATTCGTAAACACTGATAGGTCACTTTTTTAACCCGCCACAGGACTAGCTTTGGATTTACACAGCGTGCGTGAAAGTGCCATGGCCGGTTGCATGCATTTGCACAGGCAGCGGACGAACTATGGGGACTTGCCGTGACCCTACAGATTTCAGAAACTTTGACCGGTGGCAAATCACACCGAACCTGGCAATGAAACAGTGCGGACAGGGCCTGCTTCTAACCATCGGCATTGGCTATGCATGGAGCGGTGATCAAGTCATGTGATGCACGGTCCTTTCGTCTGTTGCGCAGATTGGCCTTACGATAACCCACCTGCCGTATATTTGGGATAGCCCTTCTGTATTCTGGACAAGAACTGGAAGGCAAAACTTTCTATGCAACAAGTAAAACATTACCATGAAACACAGGTCCACTATTAAACTGAGAACCTCATTGGTATTCAGCAAAACAGAATGTCACTAATCCATTAGTTTTAGAGAAAAAAAGCACATGATTCTGCCCAACTGAAGTTTGTGGGGATGCGTGACTCTCACGCCTCCCCTGAGATCTAGTTTTCCCGCATGGCCCGTCTTCTGCAGGGCGGCTTCGCCCGCCGCGTGGCCTGGCGCCCGCGGCGGTCGGAGTGGTACAAGCGCGGTGCGAGAGATGGCGCGAGCGTCGCGCCGCTGCGGGGTTACTCGGGCGCCGGGAGACAAGGCGCGCTGTCTCTCTTGGGGGTTCGAGACAGCAAGCAGCATGGACGTGCCGTGCCGCGCGTGGAGCGACCCTCTTCCCCGGCGGGTCGGTGCGCGGCGTGGACGTCCCGCGCGCGCGCGCAGCGACCCATGCTTCTGCGAGACCGCCTCGCGTGGCCGCCTGCGAACGCGCCACCGTTGGCGTGACCGAACACGCGAACGACCAGGCGTTGGGATCCAGCATGGGGCGAACATATTCACTCGCTTCCGGTCGCGGTGAGTCGGACTTCTGGATTTGTCGCGCGCCCATCGGCATGTTTTGTGGGTAGCAACTCGGCTAGCAGACATTGATCTATGAAAGGTGCAATAAATGCCCTTGTGATTGTTTGCACAACTGTGTTGTCGTTCCTTTGTCCCAAGAGTACGGGTGTGAGAGCCCCCACAAGTTCCATTGATAAAAAAATATTTTGCAGACCTTCATATACAATAACTGAGCTGTAATTAGTGCTGGCATAGTAATTTGGTGTTCCCTTTCATAAGGGTACACTGCTGCACTCTATATCTCAATTTCTCACCCGAATTACTGATAGCTTGCCACATTCTTGTTATACAAGGATAGGGGACTCCCCAGCATGTGCAGCACTGTATTTCATTGCCCGAAACTTGAAAGCAACAAATTTTTAAAATAATTTTTAATGTGCAATAGTCTATTCGATATTAAGCCTCTTTTCTTCATTCCATACAATATTCGATTTGAAATATACTATTTGGTATTAACACACCCCTACTTAGTATCAAAGTGAAATTTTACCCACGTTGCCAAATATCACAAGCATTAAGCAGGATTACACAATACAGTACTTGCCAACAGGACCCACTCAGTCACTCTGAATTTCTGTAGAGGACAGCTGCCAGCCATAGTGCACAACATAAATTGATGCACTGACCTCGAATTGCAGCTGCTGCTTGGCCAATGCTTTGAATGCCTCCAGGTGGCGTCTCCGCAACACACTCTGTGCAGAATAAACAGTTCTCACAGGGTCATTCAAGTCAAAGACCAATTCTAGTAAGTTGTAGCACAAAATCCTTTTATTTTATTTCTGTCTATGAATAAACTTTCACTCGCAAAACAACTAACACTGTGTCTGGGTACAAACATGGTAGGCTTCGAATGAAGCCAAAAATGAAGGAACCACAAAACATTAGTTAGCTTACTCAAAGTTTAGCTTAAAGTGCCCCTTACCAGGCCCCACAGCAAATTTTGGTTATACGCTGGAAGTTGTTATGTGTCCTCTAGGGAGCGTTCTGCCGCCAAAAATTTTCAAATAGGCTCAATAATAGCCGAGATGGAAATATTTCAGTGTCGCAAAACCATGATTTCAGCAGGCGGGCTCCATTGCCAAGCAAGACGCTCTCTCCATTTGCCCCTTCTAGCTTACGCAAGCGAAATTCCTTCCCTGCGTTCTCCCATACCGGACGTTGAGCATCGCGTGACGCCTATGACACAGGCCCCGCTTTCAATTTTTTTTTCTCCTCGCTTCTTTTTCGGCGCTACGCACTTCCGCCGACGGCGTCGCACGCGAGCTGTCATGTCGTTCGCGCAGCGCACGATTTTCCGCGCTGTGCACAAGGAAACATGACTAGCGGTATAATTCAGTGCTACACAAATACTGAGGCAGAACAAGCAGATCACAGAGCATGATCACAGACTGGAACACTGTAGAAAATGGCTTAGTTTCGACACCTGCGCACGTGACCGCACGACCGGTGGAACAAGCAGACGAAGCGAAAGTACATCTCTCTTGCTTCGGTTTGAAGTAAAATAAAAAACACGCAGGCATTCCATTAGTGTGTGCTATTATTTCTCTAAACTTCAATTCGTCAATTCAAGCAACAGATCGCACAGATAACAGATGTTGTCTTGAATAATTCTCGAAGTCATGTGTCAGCACGAGCGACGTCACACTGCAGACACGAGTACGTAGGCACAGGGGCACGACTACGTCACCGTCCGGCTTGGAGCGCTGGCGGCCGCGAGGAGAAGGAAAAATGGCATTCGGTTTGAAATTTCACAAATTTTATGTGGTGCGTAGCAATGCAATACTTTGCAGACACGACTGTTGTCGCACAATGTATGCCCTGCGCTTGTCAGCTCAAAATGGCCAGACCTGGTGAGGGGCCCTTCAATAATGAGAATAGGTTTACTTTTGCCACACCATACACGATGGTGGGGACTCAGAGTAAAAGTGGTCATAACGCCAGCTTTTACTCAAAGCTTAAAGAACAAAGCAAGGTATGGCAGACAGAGCAGACGTAGGCGTCACTTGTTTAAGTAGCAAGCATAAAAATGATATAGCCAACCCCGATATATTGAACTCGAAGGGAATTGTGAAATAGTTCCAATATATTCATAATTCGAAATACAATATACCCCTATCTGAAGCTTATTCCAAACTTCTGCATGTCTCACAGTTCCACAAGTCCATGAAAAGCAAGAATTTACCAATTTCCTTCTCCAAGGCCACATCAAATGCACGAAGTTTACGCATCTTTTGCACATAAATGTTGGAAGTAGCTCACACTGCAAAATGGTATTTCATATATGGTCCATCCTGGATATATCCAACTCAGATATATAAAATTATAGTCTATATGAAACAGCTGTAAAATCCCCTTGGAAATCTCATGCAAAGATATTGTGATGTACCATGCATATGCCGCCACGCCACCGCCACAATCAATATATAGAATGCTGTGGAGCACCCCGTCCCTGAAAGTGTGCTTCTCCTAGCAGATAAGTGATCACTGTCACGTCGTTGGAAATATTTAATGCTGACAAATTTGAAATGGCACCATTTTGCCAGATGCTGTTAGACAGCAGATTCAATCTGAAGGGCAGTACATGCTATGGAGGAAAAATGAGCAAGGTGCTATCCGTTTTACTTGCTGCTCATATGGAACCATGGCTCATGCAAACTGTGGCCGTTTGTTATTGGCAAGAGCAGATCACCACTCTGCCTCAAGAATGCGAAAGGCCTTCTGGTCTGATACGCATTTCACAAGAAAGCGTCGACTTGTCACCAAGTCGGACTGGGCGTGGTATGCTTAACTGGAGATACATGTTGTGCCGCCGGGTTTGTCTTCTTGTAAACAAGGGCTTTCCTCGAACGGCATTTTAGGGTTCTGCAAGCGGCAAGAACAAATCTGACGCCAACCCCTTCTTGGATGGATCTCTACATTACAATTTGAATTTAATAACTACTGCACGCCGCATCTACACTTTTGCGGAACGACTACTGTATTGTGACACTGACGTGCAAGACCCATCGCTGTGTGATTTGGGGGTCCATGCTGAATGCGTTTCATTCCTGCTCACACATGAGAGGGAATAGATTCAAATGTTCTGCCAGCTGAAGGTCGCTTTCAAAACTAACAGCATGTGTGTAGCGTCAGTAGTCACCGACGCAGAAACCAGCGGGGAAGAGCAGAGATCAAAGGCACTGCGAGACATCGAAGCGCTGATTGGCACGCACGCAGCGATGTGCGTATTTCTAGGGTGGCCGAGACGTCAGGACAACTAGTTCCAACAGGAAGTCGGTTCAGAAATACAACAAAATGGTCTGCCCGACTCATTGCCCACGTATGACGATTGGGCGTTTAAAAGGCATATTTTGGGTATTGTAACGGACACACAGCCAGGCGCATTGTACACAATTCGTAGTACAAGTGGACTGGTTTACTTCTGTAGTGCGTCCATTTCTACCCTATCTTGAGAACATGCGTGAGGCGTACCATGCTCACGCACCCAATTGAAGTATGCAGGCTTTTAGGGTTAGTGCTGCGATCAGTGTATCAAAGACTGTTCAGCAGCGCGAGCGACTTGCAACATTCGTGTGTAAAAAATATGTTTACATTTTTTATGTCCAACATGGCCTTGGAGAAGCAAACTGGTAAATTCCCACTTTTCACGATTTTGAGAAACTGTGTGAGACGTGCGGAGATGTCAGATAAGCTTCAGATAGGCATATTTTATATTTCAAATTATGGATATATCAAACTACTATCTCGTGATGCCCTATGAGTTAGATATATCTGGGATCGACTGTCCTGATCACTACACTAAGCCTACAAAAACATGTCGCCCGGCTGTGAAACTGCAGTGCGCCTTGCGCACGTCGAAATGCTTCCTGCATGTTTTAATTCAGGATAAGGCAGATATTAATGCAGCGTGGAAGGAAACCAGCCTGTATGGACATGCACCATGCTGTCATTAGTGCACTTAACTGCGACTTGCGCATGAACGCCGTGCCCTGCCACTTGCCCATTACAATATGCCGTTTGAATGCCCGAATGTCCCACATCGACTATGAGTTGACCAGCCAGACTATTGTGTCAAGTTTCGGGTTAGGAACACGCACTGTGCTCTCCCTTAATCTCACTTCCTGTTAGAACCAGTCGTCATCATTTTTTGTCAACTCGTCTCTTCTTGCATGCCACTTGGTATGCCAGTGTTCTATTCACTGTCAGCTCTTCCCATCCGACCACTTCGTCGGTGACTTCCAACATTACACAGACGCTGTTAGATCCAAAAGTGGCTTTCAGCTTGCAGAACATCTGAGTGCATTCCCACTCACGTGTAACACTGTGAGCATGAATGAAACGTGCTGAGTGCAGACTGTGGGCCCACGAAACGCACAGCGATGAGTACTGCACACTGCTGCCATGATGGCCTTTCCACAAAGTGCGTATGCGTTGCGCCCGTGAAAAGCATGGTCAAGTTAAAGACAAACTGTAAAATAAATCAGTCCAAGTTGGGTTTGGGGCCAGATTTGTTTTGGCCGCTCATGAGAACCTTGACCCTTCCAGGGTCAATAACGTAAATATACGGCTCCGTGAGCAAGTCCAATAATGGTCGATGCCGTATATTTATGGCGCTGTCTGTACGTTTAAAAAGCGTGCCAATTTCCTCACTTTTTCTTTTCTGTCATGCGCTGCCAATTCGTGGGAATACAAAACATTTTTCTCGAAAATTTTTTTCGCACGCCTCCCTCTCTCGGTTTTCGTTGCATGGTTTGTTTTAGAGCTAGTTTGCTCGCGCATGTATATATACTACCGCTCATGCATTGGTGCGCGGGCAGACAGACAGGCGGCGGTTTGGGTTTTGTTCCACGGGCGGTTTCGGCTTCTTGCGCTTGCAAAACTGATGGCTATCTCATTACTAATTGCTCAAAGGGCGACTACTTGTTTCTCGCTCGTTTAGTGCTCATAGGGGTATGCATAGGAAGGATGCTGCCATGCATGTGTTTCCATCGCTTTCCTTTTTTTTGACACTCACAAAAACTAATTGCCTCTGGTTGGTGATGATGATGATGATATGTGGTGTTTAATGGCGCAAGGGCCAGGTGTGGCCAAAGAGCGCCATGACAAGTGGTGATGTTGACGATGTATTATGGAGATGTGACTTGGCTGTAAAGTGGCCTAAAAATAGTTGCTGTAAAGTGCATAAAATCTACGTGATATAAAATTATGGCGATGACTAATGACGAATACTATGAACATTAAAATCCATCGTAAAAGAATGACATAGAATTGAAAATATATGAGATGGTAAAAATAGCTGGAGCACTGTTGCCTCGCCGGAGCCCTTGAAACACAAGGGCCTAGAGGCAAGTGCTATATGAGAAGAATTATCACAGCGCCATCCTCTGAAGAGAGGAGACGCTACGAACATGTGGGACTAACAACATGCAATACAACATCTTTCAGATAACTTAAGACTGCGTTGGTGTCAAATAGCGGTTCTGGGCCGAGTAACATTAATGGGTGAAGGGGGATGTGCTGCTGGTATGCTAAGGGAAAATGTTTCTTTCTTTCAGATTCGGCTTTCCGGCACTCCAGGAGGACGTGGAGGACGGTCAGCCTCTCCCCGCATCTACCACAGGTTGGAGGCTCGTTTCCGGTGAGTAAAAAGTTGTGTGTGCCAAATGTGTGTCCTATTCTTAGACGACAGAATAGGACATCTGTCCGGCGTGATTTTGTTACAGAGGGCCAAGAACCTAATTGTGGCTTTATCACGTGCAGTTTGTTGTTTACTTCTGCGTCCCACTTACGTTGCCAGTGGTTTCGCAGTTTCCTTCTTAAAAAAGGCTTCAGGTCTGTGACAGGGACCGAAGCGGTAGGATTAACTGTATGCAATGAAATTGATGTGGCCATCTGGTCTGCTAGAATGTTACCCTCAATGCCCCTATGCCCGGGCACCCAGCATATAATGACATGCTGGTTAGACATGTATGCTCTACAGAGAATGGAATACAGCTCGATTATTACGGGGTTTCTTTGTTTACAGTGTGACTTCAAGGCTTTCACGACGCTTAGGGAGTCTGTAAATAAAATTGTTTTTTGAATATTTGATTTTCTAATATGTTTCACAGCCGACAATAGTGCATGGGCCTCAGCCGTAAATATACTTGTTTCAGGGTGCAGTACACCGGATTCCGAGAAGGATGGACCAATGGCTGCGTAGGACACCCCGTCATGCGACTTAGAAGCGTCTGTGTAAAACTCTGTGCACGAGTACTTGTACTGGAGCTCCAAGAAATGCATTTTGATATGTGTCTCTGGCGCATGTTTAGTGACCTCTACAAAGGATGTGTCACACTCTATCAGCTGCCACTCCCAGGGCGGTACTAGCTTAGCTGGAGGCATTAGGCGTTGTTCGAGAATTGGGACATCCATTTCCTTGCTAAGTTCTCTTGCACGCAGTGAGAAAGGAAGTCTCATAGAGGGTCTGTTATTAAAAAGTGTTTCACACGTGAAGTCGTTAATGGTTGTAAAACACGGATGTTCCTTATTAGAGCGAACCTTGAGAAAATATGTTAAGCTGATGTTGGTTCGCTGAAGATGGAGTGGCCACTCATTTGACTCTACGTACAGGCTTTCGACAGGGCTTGTCCTAAATGCGCCAGTGGCCAGACGGATACCCAGATGGTGTACGGGATCTAACATCTTAAGCGCGCTCGGTGCGGCAGAGTGGTATACTACGGCACCATAATCTAACCGTGATCGAACTAGGCTCCTGTAAATATTCAATAAACACTGTCTGTCGCTACCCCACGTTGTGTGGGATAGTACTTTAAGTATGTTCATTGTTCTAAGGCATTTTTCTTTAAGATGTTTTAAGTGAGGAATGAAAGTGGGCCTGGAGTCAAGAATAACACCTAGGAATTTGTGTTCTTTGTTGACAGGAATTTGTTGTCCGCCCAGTTCTACACAAGGATCTGCGACCAGGCCTCTCTTTCTTGTGAAGAGAACACAAGAACTTTTGTGGGGGTTGACCTTAAATCCGTTTTGGTCTGCCCATTTGGACACTTTGTTTAAGCCCTGCTGTACCTGTCTTTCGCATACTGTGAGGTTGCAGGATTTGAAGCCTATTTGTATATCGTCTACGTATACGGAATAAAAGATGGCAGGTGGTAGTGAAGCACGTAGTTTGTTCATCTTAACAATAAAGAGAGTGCAGCTGAGCACGCCTCCCTGGGGTACACCAGTTTCCTGGGTAAAGGGACGTGACAGTGCATTGCCGACTTTTACACGGAAGGTACGATTGGACAAATAGCTTTCAATTATTTTCAACATATTTCCATAGATGCCCATTCCCGACAAATCTCGCAAGATCCCGTAGCGCCATGTTGTATCATATGCCTTCTCCATATCGAGGAATATGGAGAGGAAATACTGTTTGTGTACAAAGGCATCGCGAATATGTCCTTCAATGCGCACAAGATGATCTGTTGTTGACCGCCCTTGTCTGAAGCCACACTGATAGGGATCGAGTATATTGTTGAATTCAAGGAAGTGTATGAGTCTGTGATTAATCATTTTTTCAAAGAGCTTACACAAACAATTCGTAAGAGCTATTGGACGATAACTTGCTGTCAAGGAGGGGTCTTTTCCGTGCTTCAGGACAGGAACGACAATCGCCTCTTTCCATGTAGATGGGAGGTATCCCGCAGCTAAAATAGTGTTGTAAAGTGTGAGTAGTGTAACTTGTGTGTCAGCATGTAGGTTTCTGATCATATCATACATGACTCTGTCAGGTCCCGGTGCAGTGCTTTTGCATGTCTTCAAGGCAGCTCTCAACTCGGCAATACTGAAAGGCCGGTTATAGGGTTCATTCTGTCTGGAGTTCCTAATTATTGGCTTACATTCTTCTATCTGTTTATATTTGAGAAAGGACTGAGAATAATGGGTTGAGCTCGACACGCTCTCGAAATGCTCCCCAAGTGAGTCGGCCTGATCTTTCAGTGTTTCACCTTGTGTGTTTACCAGAGGAAGTGAATATGTTTGTCGCCCTTTTATCCTATTAACTTTGTTCCATACTTTGGCCTCATCTGTATAGGAATTTATACTTGATAAGAACTTTTCCCAACTTTCTCTTTTAGCCTGTCGGCGGGTTCGCCTGCCCTGGGACTTTACTTTCTTAAAGCTAATAAGATTCTCCGCAGTGGGAGACGCGCGTAGCAACCCCCACGCTTTGTTCTCTTTTTTACGAGCGATTCTACAATCGTCGTTCCACCACGGGACACGCCGTTTGCATGCCAGGCCATTTATTTCTGATATGCATTTTGATGCGGCATCTATTATAAAGGCTGTAAAATATTCAACAGCAGCATCAATTTCTAACGAGGACATGTCATCCCATGATATACTAGTTAGGGTGCGGAATTTCTCCCAGTCAGCTGTGTCAACCTTCCACCTAGGAGCCTGTGGTGGATATTCGATATCTTTAGGTGATCTTAGTAGTATGGGGAAGTGGTCACTTCCGTAAGGATTGTTGTTAACTTCCCATTCAAATTCAGACAGTAGTGACGGGGAAACTAGGCTAAGATCTATTGAAGAATATGTTCTGTTTGCAAGAGAGTAATATGTGTGTTCCTTCTTATTCAACAGGCACGCACCAGAAGAGAGAAGGAACTGTTCAACAAGTCGTCCTCGCGCATCTATACGAGGGTCGCCCCACAGGTAGTTGTGTGCATTGAAATCGCCAAGAACAATATAAGGTTCTGGCAATTCGTCTGTGAAGGACTGAAATTCATACTTAGTTAATTTGTAATGTGGGGGTATATAGAGCGAGCACACAGTGATAAGTTTGTTTTGGAGAACAGCACGAACCGCCACTGCTTCAAGGGGCGTTTGTAGCTGCAAACGTTGACACGCTATGCCTTTCTGAATAACAATGGCAACACCGCCCGACGATGCGACAGCATCATCGCGATCTTTGCGATAAGTTATGTACTGTCGGAGAAAGTTTGTATGTTTTGATTTTAGGTGTGTTTCCTGTAAACACAGCACTTTTGGATTGTGTTTGTGTATGAGTTCTTGTACGTCATCAAGGTTCCTAAGAAGACCTCTAACGTTCCATTGAATAATTTGTGTATCCATATTGAAGGTTAATAAGTGCTGTGTGTATGGAAACAGGTGATGCCTTAGGTTACAGAGCTCTTTCGAGGCCCTGTAACAGGAGTTCTGCCCTTTCTGGAGCGTTCGAGTGAGCCTCGCCGCTCCTTAGGCGCTTGGTGCGCCTTGGGAATAGGTGTAGTGTCCATTGCCTCTTGTGAGGCGCCGGACACGTGCTCTTGCAAGCAAGAAGTTACTAGAGAGGGTCCCGCCTTGGAGGGCAAGACCCCTGCGCCCACCAGCCCGGAGGTCGATGGGGCACCCTGCGGGATTTGGCTGCGCCGGCAGTTGCCAGCGCTGGGAGGGGCTGGGGAGATTGGGGCACCCTCTGCTGCGCCCACCTTCGGGGTCGATGGTCCCCCCTGCTCTGTTGACGGAGCAGCGCTAGCTGCGACCGCCGCGGGGGCAGATGGCGTAACTGCCGACTCACTGCTTGTGGGTCGGACAGCCGCCGGAGGCCGTTGTGACGCTGCCCCCTTACGCGCCACATCGGCAAAGCTGCTCTTAGACAGGTATGACACCCGCCTCCGTGCCTCTTTGAAAGTGATATTTTCTTTTACTTTTATGGTCACAATTTCTTTTTCTTTTTTCCAGGACGGGCAGGCGCGCGAGTATGCGGCATGCTCGCCATCACAGTTGACACAGTGTGGGGTGTTCTGGCACGTTTCGGAGGAATGTTCATTGTCACTGCACTTGGCACAAGTCAGCCGGCCTCGACAGTTCTGTGAACTGTGGCCGAAACGTTGGCACTTAAAGCATCTGAGAGGATTGGGAACGTATGGTCGAACACGAAGTTTGATATAACCAGCCTCGATGGACTCGGGAAGGACACTTGAGCCAAAAGTGAGTATCAGGTGTTTCGTCTTGATCTCTTTTCCATCTCGCCTCATCTTAATTCGTTTAACATTTATAACATTCTGGTCACTGAAGCCCTCCAAGAGTTCAGCCTCAGTGAGCTCCATCAAGTCATCGTCAGAGACAACACCACGGGTGGTGTTCATCGTGCGGTGCGGGGTTATAATTATCTGGGTTTCCCCAAATGACACTAGTGTTGACAATTTTTCATATTGTTTTTGATCGCGGAGCTCCAAGAGGAGATCCCCGCTTGCCATCCTCGACGCCTTATATCCAGGACCAAAGGCTTCAGTCAATGACTTCGAAACAAGGAAGGGTGAGATAGTTCTTACTGGTTTATCTGGTTTTGCAGAATGGATAACATGGAAACGCGGGAACGATTCTTTTTGGCGGCCAAAAAATTGAAAGACTTCATCGGTGCGCCCTCTTTTCTGAGGGCGATCAGGTAGTGAAGGGAAGGAAGTAGCCATGTGTGGACGTGTAGTTTTCGGCAGCAACGCCAGCCACCCACCATGGAGTCCAACAAGGGGACGCTGCAGGGCCTGAAAAACAGGGCCTGAAACGCCAGCTGTACGTTGCCACTATAACCCAATATGACATAACCAAGGTTGGCTACTCACACAAGGTTAGCCCTTGCCGCCAAGAAGAAGGAAGTAAATAGAAGAGAGAAGGAGACAGGAAAGGTGGAAAGTAAGGGAAAGACGAAGGTTGTAGGAAGAGAAAGACAGGAAAAGGCGACTGCCGATTTCCTCCAGGTGGGTCAGTCTGGAAGTGCCGTCTATGTGAAGCCGAGGCCGAAGAAGTGTGTTGCCTCCGCCGGGAGGCCTTAAAGGTCCGAACACCCAGCATCGGCTCAACCCCCAGGATCCCCTTTTCCCCAGACACGGCTAAGCCGCGCACGGCTACACACGGGAGGGTCCAACCCTCGTGTGCTCGGGTACGTGGTGTCGCAACACACCAAACGCCTGCTTGCGCAGACGCCCCTGCGGGGTGCCTCTGGTTGGTGATAAGATGAAGATTAGCGGAAGTTTGTCACACGTTTTGCTTTTCTGATGGGCACACAGCCACACAGTTTTCTTGAGTGCGCACACCTAAGCAGTTCAATTCCGCTATGGATGTACATATTAGCGTAAGAGCCGGAACATTTGAGTCTTGCAAAACATTCTCGTGAGCGCATTTTCAAAACCTTGAACTATTGCATAACAATGCATCAAATTTTTAATTCTTGTAAGTTTATTTCCTTTTTTTTATTGTTGTTATTCATGAATGAAGAGTACATATATACCAACGCAAAATATTTTTTTCTCACTTTACGGTCACCCTAGAAAAATTATAGTAAATTTTTTTCGAAATAAGTCCCTCAGAAGAATTGGAATCTGCAATAAAAAAAAAAAAAAAAAAATTGACCCTGGGCGGTCACATATGGCGAAAAAAATCGACCCTTAAAGGGTTAAAATGCCATTCGCAAGAAGCCATAGTCTACAACAGGACGAACCCAGTGGCACAGACATCTCCAGTTCGGCATCCCATGCCTGGAGGCATTCGGTGAAAAGTTTGAGTGTCATTCATGTTTCTTGAGGAACACACATCAGATCAGGAGGCCTTTCGTGTTCTTGAAGCAGAGTGGCGATCTGCTCTTGCCAGTAACAAATGCCTGCAGTTTGCGCGAGCCATCCACATATGCAGCGAGCCAAACTGAGACACTCATCGTGCACATTTTCTCTCCTCTCGACAAGTGGCTGAGAAAAGAAAAAAAGGAAAGCCCACTCACCGCTCCCCGAGGCACTGCAATCGCCTGCACTGAGCTGCCTTCTGTCCAGATGGAGCTCGACAGGGCACCAGACGAGTGGGATGATGCCTCAGCACGCAGTACACTGGTCACATCGTGCAGCTGCACACACACACGAATAAAACGCCTTGATAGACAAAATGGTTCCTCAATCACTTATTCACTTATCGTTCACAAAGTGCCACACCTGAAACACATCTGGTATGGAAGAGAAAGGCACCCTTATATTGGGTCATCAATCTCAACAGAAACAGACTTATCCAAAAACTCGTGTGGTGCATATCACAATTCTTTCACTTAAGCTTCATTACATGAAGAGGTATACAGCACTTGCAAGACAAATTACAGTGTGATATTAGCTAATTAACAAACTTTGACTAATTAACTCTGTGCTGCATGTCCCAATTGCAGAATTGAAGCTGAGCCGTAACGAAGTGATATCCATGTAGCAGAAATCTTGTGTTTAGCCCTAGTTTTGAAATAAGCATCCTAGAATCTATGGTGAAATGCAGTGTTCTTCCAGATAATGCTTACAGTGCTGATAAGTGTTGACAAGATTGTCAATGAAGTTAGCTACAGATCAGAGGGTGTTTTTTTTTTCTTTTTCACAACTGCCAAAAAAATTGTTGATTTTTTTTTATGCTCACCGCACTGCTCCCTGATCTCGAATGACACTGCCTCTTGAATGACAAAAAAAAAAAAAAGCTATGTGTTTTTCGCTATGCTCATCCTTCAGACAGTGTAGGATTACAACACTACTGGAATCCTTTGCAGCACCAATGGTTTAGTGAAACCCTTCTGTTGAGAAGCCTCTCTACTGGGCAGTCATCTGGTGCTCTGCAATACCGTGTAAAATATGCACATTTCACCTTGATTGTTGCGTAAACCAACTTTAAATTGATACTACTGACATATATCTTCAAAGTTGTAGAAGCTCTACCACATGGTTCACTGCTGCTTGACATTCAATATGTGCATATGTGGCTATCCATGTCTGGCATGTGCTCTGAATTAAGCTCTACCGGACTATCAACTGTAGAAGACCAAATAGGAGCCTCTTATGCCACGAAATATGCTTCTACACACCATGCTCAATGAATCAAAGGAATCAATGAAAGGAAACTCTGCTGCATAATTAGAAAGAGTTCATAGAGAGATACTACGGTCAGACTGATAGCTTAAATGGCTGGTAACCAGTACAAAAGGTTGCAGTTTGAACTGAAAGGCAAAGCATTGATAGCAAGGTAAGTTAAACCTCGATATAATGAACCTAATCGAATGAAATTCTCAATATAACGAAGTATTTAACTTTTCATAACCTCTTGTCCATAAAACATCGTGTATTTAGAACCTCAATACAATTAAGTACATTTCTATGCCGTTTCAATATAATGAAATTTCACTGCCGCCGCAAAGGAATGCCGAGACAATAAATGGAAACTTCCACAGACGCAGGTGGTCAAATGATTGAATTACAAGCGACTGTTTGCAAATGCACCTCTCCAATCGCGTGACCACTGAAGTGGAGCGGCTTCATGTTCCGTATAAAGTCCAAGTGCGATAATATCCTATCGCGCCCTGCGTACTGTGTGCTTTAGGTGCGAGTGAAAGTGTGCGAGGGTGAGAAAAGAAAGATAGTGGTTTCACGAGTGCTGTCTTCCCGCACAAGCAAAGGGAAAGAGGGGGAGGGGAGTGAGCTCACAGTATTGCGGGTAACGCTATCAAGCGCGAGCGAGGGGGCGGAGTGAGGGGTAAGATGGCGTGCATCTCGGCCATGGCTGTGCATGGCTGTGCATGGCTGTAAGCACAGCTGAGCACATGCGCAGCTGCGCACCCTGCTATAGAGGTAATTTGCCAAGTATGCAAAGAGTGGCCATGTCGAGACAGCATGGCACCATGTAAGCTGTCGTACCAAGCTTTTAGTATTGAAGCATTTAAAAAACTTTTTGTGCGCGAACAAACAGGGAAGAAGAAAAGGAGCAACACAAGGACGAGTGCTTTCTAACAACCGGTTTTATTTTCGAAGAACCACCTGCTTAAATACCCACAGATCTGCGCGAACTAGTCAACAGAGCACGCATATAACAACACTTGTGGTAAAATGCCACGGAACAATGCCACCTGGTCATAAAAGCAGCAAGGCACATAAAACAAGCACTTACAATGAAAATGTGTTAAAGATATGATGACAGAAGCAAATTCTCTTTATCCAACAATGAAACAGAAGGATGGCTGAAGCATTTTCCTTTTTGTTTTTCAATCCGGTGAGCGTCCACAATTTCTCTCGCGGCTTAATTCCTATGCCTAAAAAACATGTCGGTGCTACTAAGACAAGGTGAGCAATCATGTTCTTGACAATGCATTGCCAAATGCGTACTAGGGCGACCCTTCAGTCTAGACAAGTGTTCCCTTAGTCTCGTGTTATTGCATCTCGCAGTCTGCCCTACGTACCACACGTCATAGGAATCTGATACACAATGTTCTTCGCGCAATCGACAAATTGGTTCTTACGCAAATGTTTAACGCTACATTCTTTCTTTACATCATCCTTACTTTCGAACTTATTTTTTACCTTAGAACACACACTACCTATTTTGTTTTTTCCTGAATACACCACATTTACTTCGTAACTTCCAGCCACCTTTTTAAGTGTGTGAAAAGCTGTGCACATACGGAATCACTAAAACCTTGGAAGCTAAATCCTTCTGCCTTTGATTCTTTGTGCATGGTTCTTTATCCTGTTTAAGTTTTTCCATTAGTCTATCGCATGACGCCAGCACACAGCGAGCGGGTACCCAGCCTTTCTCAACCTGTCAACTTTCTCAAGAAATGCAATGTTTTTACAGTGTGGTGACATGACTTCAGCAACGCTGACCGGAAACACGAAATGACTATACCATTCTTCACAAGCCTGGAGTGGTTTGAGGCATAGTTCATTAGCGGTTTTCCAGCCCGGGGCGAGAATGACCAACACACATGTTCCGTTAGAAATTCTAACTTGACATCAAGTAACTGTAGCTTATTATCTACCGGTACTTCCAAAGTAAATGTCAAGCCCTTGCCCAGAGAATTAAAGGCTTCTACTACCCTATTCCTGAAAGCACCCTTGTCTACATGACAGCCCAAAATCCAGTAGTCATCGATATATCTGTATACCTTACATACTACACCTTCTGAATCTTTTGCCAGTTCTCTGTCTATGCTTCCCAAAAAAATGCTACTTAGGATGGGAGCTACCTTTGACCCGATGCACGCACCCCTTGCCTGTATATACGTTTCACCACAGACTCCTACAAGTGTATTCGCTAAATAAAAATGCAGAAATTCAAGAAAAGATTCAACAGCCATCCCGCACGTGTTGCGGAATGACACCTCGTCATTCTCATTTGTTATGCAATCTTTAACACTGCACATTAGGGGCCCATGCGGTAAGGAATAGTAGAGATCTTGAACATCTATGCTGAATCCCTAGCTGCAACTTGTACTATCTGATGCCAGAAAATTCCCAAGGCCTTCAGAGTTTTTCAATAAGTACGGATCCTGTGCTTCTAAGGAATTCAACATCTTCTGCAGGAACCCCGCGACCAGAACCTGCCAACACCCTCGCTTGGACACAACTGGCCTAAATGGAATTCCTTGCTTGTGTGTTTTTGCAGTAAAAAATATCTCCACTTTCATTACGTTTGAGTTCTTTACATGTGACGCAAGCTTTTCTTGGTTACATTTTTTCAATAGCTCCACTGCCTTCTTTTTTATGTTTTCTACATTCACATCACATTTCCTAAAGCACTTGTTCACCGCTAGGAAAGCCTTTTCAAAATAACAATCATTTGGTACAACAACCAGAAAGCCTTCCTTGTCTGCTTGAACCACACGCAGATTGTCCTCAGCCAAATACTTAGCACTCCTTTCAACATTAGGTCTGGATCTATCGCTTACCGAAGCTTTGGCCACCACATCCACACATTCCACCACACATCATTCTTTCTGTTTCTCTGGTACACTCCTGGCAATGTCCTTTGTAAGTTCTAACCTGTCAACGATGCCGATCTTTAGCTCCATGCAGAACTTTGGCCCCAATTTGAGTACCTCTTGATGCCGTTCTTCCACCACTGCGTTCCCTAGTAATAGAAGGCATCCCTCTGGCACATCCGTTTTCTTCTTCTTCGTCAATTTTCGACGCACATCATTCCATATAGCCTCAGTCACAATATTTGCCTGTCTGCACCAGTCCTGGATGCGTATTCAAGCAGGTGGTTCTTCGAAAATAAAACCAGTTGTTAGAAAGCGCTCGTCCTTGTGTTGCTCCTTTTCTTTGTCCCTGTTTGTGTGTGCACAAGAAGTTTTTTCAATGAATTTGTTCCAACTAGGCCGACTCGCAGTTATGCTTTAGTATTGAAAGTTGCATAGTCTCGAGCTTCGGTGACCCATTGGAGTGAGAGGCAGACGAAGCATTCACTCCCCGCTGCCGGCGCTTCTCCTGATAGGGTTGTACCAGTTCGAGTGACGCTATCAGCCACGGGGGCGAAGTGCACATGAAAGCATGGCTGACTTGGCTTAGTTTGTACCTCTGAGAAGATATTGTTGACAATGTGGCATGAAACGGTATCATTCGTTGCCGACTCCCAAATTTATCAAAATGAAGTGTTTTCTCATTCAAATTTGCTTGTTTCGACTGCCCGATAATTCATAAAATTCTGCGGCCCCTTTCTGTGTAAGAAAAATCAATTGGCGACTGTACTTACTTGCAGAAAAGGTCGAATTTCAGTAGAATAAAATTTCGATATAACAAAGCAAATTGCCAATTTTACCAAGTTTGTTATATCGTGGTTTAATTTTATTACACAACTACAGGAAGTAGGGTTTGCAGTTTCAGCTGCCACATTTCAGTAAACATTCACTTAGTACTAACTCAAGTAGCCAGCACTACTTGTTGCGCACACAGGCAAAGATGAACAGATCTCACTCGATGACCATGAACAATCATTGTCGCAACACTGGTATCATGAAGAGCGCAAACAGAGGGAAGTGAATATTTCTGCTGCCTCTCTCTTCAATGAGTCTCTGAAACTTGAGACCAAGCAATCTCCAGTACTAGGCGGGCGCAAAGACTATGCACACGAAGCCACCCGATACCTCGGCTTGCTGCACGTGGTTGTCACACCTGTGCACCTGCCCGAGATTGCCTCCAAGGTAGGGCATGGATGGTGCACAGCCAAGCTAGAGGAGGAGACACGTGCTCACCTGCACAACCACTTCCCCAGCACACACTCGGACACTGCATCATGGGCCCCACCTCTGCCCCCCACCCCAATAACTTCCAACATTCGGCACACATCAAGCCTCCATCCTTCTTGGTTCACCCTCACACGTTTCCCCCTGCACTAACAACCTACAGCATGTGGGGTGCAGCAGGACCTTATCGCACTTGGACCTTATACCATGTTCGTTCAAACTTTCAGGCAGTGTTCGATGCGTTTTTTTGCAGGGATCTGGCAGTAGCAGACTTTGCTCACTTCAAAAATTTGTCGGAGTAGCTTTGCTCATAACATGGTCCAGACTGATGGCCCTTCACTAGCAGCAGGTGTTGGAGAGTTGTGTTGCACATCGATGAATGGAATTCAGGCCCAAATAATGAAATGTTCTTTTCCTTCGAGCGCTTCCTAACCTTACGTGAGGCCTCCTTACAGCGAAGGACCAATGGAGGAAGCAAGCATACTCTGGAAAGCTCCCTTCGCCCGTCCTCACGTAAGGAGTGGTTGTCGCATGCCTGGGTTCAAGATGATTTCTTGAAAGCTTTACGCGAACACCAGTATTCAATAAAAAAATGTTGTATCGTTACACAATTTTTAAATTGAAGAGTTAATATAGAGATGCGTGGTTGTTTTTTTCTAGTTTTGTTCATTAAACGTAAAAAAAGTCCCATATTACAGTGCAAAACTTGATGTGTACCAGCAACGCTGGCACGCCGGCGTCGTGCAACGCCTAGCAACGCCTAGCAAGGCTTTCATGCCACATGCGTGACTGAAACGAACATGCGGGGAAAGACGTACCGTGCTCGCGCTTCTCCGCAGGTGGGCAACAGCGCGCATGCGCAAGGAAATGTCACGTGTCTATGCGTTGAGGTGAAGCGCTCGTTCAGGGCCAGGAGCGGCGTAAGGACGCATGAAGGTAGCTTCGGAGCTACCTTACGCTGAGGAAGCAAGCACCAAGGAAGCCTTCACTGAGGGCCCCTCAGTAAGGAAGCTTTCAGAGTGACATAAGGTGGCCTCACCACAATGAAGGCTTCCTTACTGAGGTAAGGAAAATATTATTGTTTGGCCCTCAGTCCTAGTTTTTCGCGCCACGCTAAAAATACTCACACACTGAGTAGCTACGCGGTATCACGAGTAAATCCAGCATCACCTTAGCAACTTGGTGAAACAAGTTTTCCGTTAGTGTTTTTCATCTTTCCAACCATAGACCACTGCACATCCCACCTTTCTTGATTTACAATGTTCTCTGGAAGACTGCACACCTGTAGTGTGGCAAACTCAGCTTCAAGAGCATCTAAAGCATCTTCAGCAGATTCATTGGAATCTCGGGGCAGCGGCTGAGGGAAACTCTGAATAAAGAAACGAAGACATGAGAGCGATGCCTGTGAAATAAATTTCATGTTGGCCACCTCCGCATTCTCCTGAGTTGCGTTTCAGAGTTGGGTCCACACCCATAACGCTTTGCCTCGTCGCATTTCGGAAACATTTCCCGTAGAAGAGGCCCAACGTGGTTGCTGACACTAAGGGGTAGGTTGTGTTCGGCGAGGAATCCCGTAAACAGGCACTTCACACGTATGACACTGTCGCTGCAGTTGTTCCGGAGAAAGTTCACTATGTTGTCTTGCTGCTCAGCAGTGCGAACATAGCTTTGACGCTTCACCGTGGAAACATGCAGTTTCAAGTCGCCTTTGCCACCATGAGACACGCTGACGTCGCATCCACACGTACAAAATGCAAAATGTTCTCCTTTTCTTGATGTCAAAAAGCACGGAAATTCAGAAATGTAAGATTGCAAAAACATCTGCAAATACCTTTTCTTGGGCTTTGATAGCGCCATGGCATCAAGCACACGAGGATTCTAACTTTACATGGTGCACCGCGCACACACTGCCTAGCCAACACTAATCATACACACAAGCAGCCGCAACAATGCAACATGGAGGAAGGCATGCATGAAATGCAAGGGCTACATCAGCTCTGACTTTGGTCGGCTTACTAAGCACCGTAGTCAGCTGGATGGATGGATGGCGGTTACACCCTTTGTAATGGATGGAAGCTTAGTCGATGATACCGATGGTGCTAGTGCAGCCAACGAGACGTTCAATTGAGGGATCGCCAGTCATTTGTGCGCAGGCACAAGTAAGAGCGTGCGCGAGAGAGAAAATCTGGGGGCTTTTGCCCCTTGAATATATGACTCTGCCTAGGCACTTAAGGAGAAGGTTTCTTAGCGCGCGTTGTATGCGTTTGTCCCCTGGAAATGCTGGCATTGCAGAGTGCAGTCGAGTTTGTTTACGCTTCGCCGCTGGCTGCCCCCGCGGTGAGACAAGGCACGGACACCCCATTTGGTGGTTGCTGTGCCTGAAGGGGCAACATTCTGACTGGTGTTGTATAAATCGCTGGTCGCTTTTTTCGTCACGACGATAGCTTGGACTTTAGAAGCACTGCTCCAGGAGGGCACATGTAACCGGCAAACGGAGGCCTCAGGAGAACACCTCATGTTATACTAAAGCAGGCAGGGCAGGATCTCCAGGGTACCCAAGGAGTAGCGGGGGGATCAAAGCTGGAAGCTGGGCGGCCGCAGAGGCCAAAGCATGCCAAGGGGTGTTCACATAAATAATTGCCTGTCCGCGATAGCCAACAGCCGATCTTATACACCCCTGGCAAGCGCAGGCGTTGGCGACGTCCTGGAGGAGTCATTTGGTGTCGCGGAGGCGCCGCCAGTAATGCGAAATAATGGTATGTTGTTACAATTAGTAAAAAACACAATTGACTAAATATAAATACGTCCAGCCACCAACTTGTGATGCTAAGTTCAGCACCACCAAGCCCCGTGAATTCTGCAACACCAGTCAGGACTTTGCCTCTCAAGGTACGTCGAACATACTTTCTCGTGCCTGAGGTGCTGGTGCTGGGTCAGTCATTGTCACCAGCGGCCTTTCAGCCACTTGCGTTCAACCGCGGTTGCTAAGGCGCTCTGCTCTGCCTTTTAGATTTTCAATATATGCGGCCCAGGCTCTACTACAGTCGGTACTGCTTCCACAGAAACATCTGTGATGTTATTTACAAGGTATATCGCCGTAAGGCACGAGAAAACTACGATCCGCCACGACTGACTTAGCACGAGCACCGCAGCTGCGAGTCAGTCTGTCCGACACAGCGGTCGCCACATTGGGCGTCAGTGCCCGCTGCTTCACCTACTTTACCGCACCGGCAGCCAGCGCCCGAGCGTAAACAAACTTGACCGCACTCCGCAATGCCGGCACGCCTAGGGACAAAAGCCTACAACACAGGCTAAGAAGCCTCCTCCGTAGTACCTAAGCAGTCATATATTCAAGGAGCAAAAGCCCCCAAATTTTCTCTCATGCGCCCTCTTACTCGTGCCTGCGCACAAATGACTGGCGATTCCTCAAAGGAACGTCTCGTGTGCAGTCGTTGTTGGTGGCGCTGACGATTATGATATGGCTGTAGATTCCGCGGTGCCGGTTTCGCAAAAACCATTATTGCGCGAACAGACACCACTTTTCAGGAGATATCAAACAGTGATCGTACAATCGGAAAGTTCAGTAAAAAATCGGGAGTCTCCCGGGCGAATCGGGAGAGTTGGCAGGTATGTTATACAGAACACGATGATGACACCAATGGCGAAAATTCCCCTGGAGTGTTCATATATTTGCTATCGCAACAACTGGCAATACTGCACAAATGGTTAGTAGTAATAAATACACACAGTTGCTATACTACTGATACCACGCTGACACCATGCAGACAGTGCAGCACAAGCCGCACAACCTTAAAGGATGATGTGTGTGCTGAGAAAAAGGGACGTGCAACCAATGAAAAAACAATCTTACAAATTTTTTTTCTTCTTGAATATTAAGATCCATATTTAGAGGCGCAGCCCTTGCACAGGTGTGACCCTTACATGCGAATGCAAGGTATCTGCCACTGATAATAAACACAAACGTCAAACTTTTGCTTTGACTGAATGATCAGGGGGGGTTTATTCCTTCATTCATTTCATTTGGCAGTTTAACATCCCAATGTAAAACACGGGCTATGAGATATACTGTATCTCTGGGAGGCTTTGGATTAATCTTGGTCCCCTGGGGTTCTTTAACATATGCAGTTTGCAAGTGCTGTTGCATTCCACCTTCACCAGAATGCAGCTGCTATGACTGAAGATCGAGCCTGCAACATTATTGAGCAGCAGAATACCACAGCTGCTGACACAATGGGCTGGGTGCCAAGAATGATTTCCTGGACTTATCAAAGAAAAAATTTAATTGTGAAAATATTGTGATCTCCAGGTTGTGAATTTGGGTGAGTTGGTAATTCTCATTTAAACCTGCAATTATGTGCTTTGCAACAGGAGAACCAGCCAAAGAGACATGCACAAATAAAGCACTGGTGGCACGCATCCCTTTGGTTAGGATCACGAGATTTAAGGGCAAGCCTTTTGGCATGGATTGCAGCAACCGGTGCATCAGTTGCGATTAAAAAAAAAAAAAGCACCTCCAATTTCCCAATCAAAAGTTTTGCTTTAGTTATACTAGCACAGTAAGATTTTGTTAATTCAGATTTCACAGCACCGAAAAGAAAAAAGCACAGTGCACATGGATTTGTAATTTTGTTTACTTCTAGGAACATGAACTTTATTGAGCAAAAGATTCATGATTGCTATGTCAATCTCTTTCAAATTTTCCTGGTTTGTTCCTTGAAAATAATGAATGCCGGGAGCATGTGGCCGGTGGCACATGCGGCTAGGCAAACCGTGAAGCCTCGTCGGGCACATCCAGTGTTTGTGATCCGTATGGTGCTTTCGCCGACCACGTTGTTTGTCCTGTTGGCTGGGTTGTCTATTCAGACCATCGTCTGGTCCATATTGGCAACGTTGTACAACATGTAGTCATTGCGCCGTCGCAGGGAGTTTGCAGGAGACCGAAAGGCACTTGCTGCCTCCGAAAACCCTTCGGGCGTCTTCTGGCTCTCGTTCGTAGAACGGCGCATTGACACACTGAACCGCTGCTTCCACTGACTTATTTAATGGCTGGAAGCTACAAAGTTTCCCAACTGCATGTTGTTGGCTATTCTGACAGCCTCTTCAGAGAGAAGCTGGTTACTAACGGCATGTCCTGCCATTCTTTCCCACTCGAAGAACTCGAAGAGCGCATCGTCCACGCATTCACTGAAAACTGGGGCGCCGTTACTCAGCTTTCTTCAAAGTTTTGCTCTCCCATAGTTTTGCTGAAGCAACTTCTTGAAATTACTGTCCCATTTCCGTATCCGTTTGCGGCTGAGATGTCTGGTGCATGTTTCTTCCGTTTTCTCGATGCCATTGTACGACCTCAACTTTCTTCGCCACTGTGTACGAATTTATCGGCATCACGAACTTCACAACGCCAAAACAAGACGACAAATGGTGCGTGCGAACGAACATGCGAATGGCTTGAAAGGAAGGACTGGACTGGATTAGCTTCTCTGACTTCATGGAGCAGACTAGTGTTGCTCAGGCACAGGCGGGGGGAGGGGGCGCTTTCCCGGAACGGCACGGAAATATGAAATTGACAGTAAAATTAGGAGGGCGGCCCTTGCACGGGTGGGGGCGCTTGTTCGGAATTTTACGGTAAAGATCCCAAACAAAGTAGAAACCTAATGCACACCGATTTCTTAGCAAGGGATTAATATGCGGTGCAAATTGGTGGGTGGTTTTCAATAGTCATCTTTGCCGCTGTACGTCTGTGTTATGCTGTAACACATACGACCAGCGTGAAGGCAGTTTTCATTTCGTGCCCGATTGCACTGCGCAAGCACTTTTAAACCCAATTTTCCTGAAAAAAAAAGTGCACATTAGGACAGGGTAAATACCGTAATCAGACACTGTGAACTGCAGTTATTGCTTGAAAATCCTTGAAGGGCAGGCCGAAAATAGGCATTTTCGACTAGAGATGACGGGTGTTCAACGCATTCACCATTCCCCTAAGCTCCACCGAGGCTCGCGCTGCCACTAAAGGAGTCGTTACCGGGGTCCCTATACAAGTCAGCACATGTGTGCTGACTATTCAAGTTCACATTATCCAGCGAAGGCAAATTTTAGGCTCTAAATAACGAAAGTTTGGGCACATACAAATGTATGGGCGCCGGCTGGAACCACAGGTCGGGACCGAATCAACCGAAAAATCTAATTAACCAGAGTCAAATTGAAGGGGCCCTGAACCACCCCTCGGGCTTGGTGAAATAACATATTTCGCGGGTAGCATAAGCTGTTGTGAACATCTCAGCGAAGTTCTGCTGTCCTACGCAGCTCAAGGAGCTCGCAAGTTGAGCGCGAAGTCACCTTTTTCTCAAACGCTCTCATTTCAAAAACCCCATGATCCTTGCTCTCTTCTGTGTGCTTTATTTCGTCATAAAGCACACTCCAATACGTGGCTGCTATCGGTCGCTGCGCTCGGCTACACCGCAGCCGCCCCGAGGTGCCGCCACGAGTTCAGTGGCTAAGCGCACTGCGGCTCTCTGAGGACAGCTGCGTTTGGCTTACGTTTAGCACGGCATAGGCACCAAATCGGAAATTTGAACTGTGCGCCACGGTGACATCTCCATCGTAGCCTTCGCAGTGCAAGGCATTGGAGGAGGAAGGGGAGCACAGCTGAGGCCATGTTTGATTGCCGATAACTCCGCTTCTGCTGAAAGCATTGAAGTACTTTTTGCGGCAAAGTGGTTCTGAAATAGCCTGTCTTCACTTCAAATGTCTTTCTCCACTTCGATAAAAAGTGGTTCAGGGCCCTTTAAGGGAAGTCTACTGTAGTGCTTTCATTGAATGTTTATCACAGTGTACCTTTCTTGTGTACAAATACCATCACATATAATGATCATAATTACATAAATAATTGTGAACAGCATAAACAATGAAGCAAGAAATTATCATGCCATCATGTGGCCGTCATTACACTGCATTGCCACCATACTTAATGCAGCACTAGTGTGAAAGGTGCTAAACTACATCTAACTAGGTGCTTCAATGCATGGTATGGTATCTGAGGTTAGGCATGATCTCTCAGATTAGGCATCTGAGATTGGGCATGGCTACCATGAGCTTTGCACAACAGTGGAGGTGTCGAAGGCCATATATCGTATTTATTCGAATCTAACGCACACTTTTTTTTCCATAAAGCGGGTCCAAAAATTGTGTGCACGTTAGAATCGAGTACGACCCTACATCTGCGTTACCATACCACCATCGGCACTTCAAAATCGCCGCCTTCTACGTGCTTCGAGTCTAGATGCCGTAGCTTTCTCCGTGTGCTGCAGTACAGGTGCTTAGGTGGTGCTTCCTTTGGCTTAGGTTAGTGCACCATCCGTCTTCCCATTTTCTGCATTTGCTCCGTCAGCATGGAAGTGCTGACTGCAAAGACATGCAGAGTTCATCACGATGCCGCAATTAAAAGGAAAGCGATCACGTGTGCGGAGACAGACAGAAATTGGGCCGCATCACGGGTGTTCGGAGTTCCCGAAACTTGCGTGCAGCACTGGCGCAAACAGGAGAGGCGCTCTACACCGGCGGCTGCTACGTACGGCGCAGCCCTTATCTTGAAAGCAATCTGCGATGGAGACAAGTCTGCGTATCTAGGTGCACCGCGCTGTGTTCTCGTTGCTTAGTTCACCTCGAAATGAGAGGCCGCACAAAAGTCAATTCCCTCTCTCCTGCTACCGTACTTCCTCGCTCTAGTGTTTTGATAAAGAGTTTCTGCAGTCATTGAGTGAGACGTGTTCATGTTTGCTCGTGCGCTCATGACACCATGCTTGTTAATTAGCTAGTAAGCGAATGTTTAAAAGTTTATACAGCCGATAAAACTACTATCCTTAATTTTCGTATAGCTGTCTACTATTGCTATCGTAGTCAATGCTTTGCCTTTTGGGCGAAACTGCGACTTTTTTTTATTTATCGCAACTTTAGTGCATTGGAAGTAACTCTTTGTTTTTTCCAAATGAGAGAAAGTTGTATTCATGTATGAAAGAATGAGGTGTGCAGTACTGTAAAGGAGTTTTCTTTTTTTAGGTCATGGCAAACAGGTGCGCATTACAATCGAGAGCATTTTTTTTTCTTTTTTTTTGGTCGCGAAAAACTGGTGCACGTTAGAATTGAGTAAATACAGTATTTAGACATCTAACAGCATCATAGCACTTGACGAGACCCAATATAATGCAGCAGTGACAGGATTGCAATTTCGAAATTCCCTCGGCTGCATGGCTGAAATGGCAGCACTAGAATCCCATTATGACTATGATAATACAAAAGATGTCGATTCCATCCAGCTATTCTCACTTTTTTATTTTTGTTGTTTATGCATATGTGGCCAGTTCAATGGTGCTGTATGTGCGAGCATTTTAAACTCATATTTCCAGGAGTTACTTTCCTCAGCTGCAAAACTGTACAAAATGGTTAAAGTCCTTAAACTTCATGCCTAATCTGGGACACTTGGTAGTCACGATAGTATCAGGTGGTAGCAAGCATGCCAAACCAATTTCACTGCAACCAGCACACGATGCTTATCCTATATCCCCACTTCACATACACTGCAAGACTCACCAGCATGTCATTCAGGCGCAGGTCAGGCTTTTCAGTGCCGTACCGCTGCATAGCCTCGGCATATGTCATACTAGGAAAGGGTGTTTGCAGGCAGGGGTTGCAATCTCGATCCAGCTGATGCTTTCGGGTTGCTGACACAGGTAGTTGAAGCCAAGAGGCTGCAAGCAAAGCTTCTGTTAGCTGCATGATGTCATCTGCAGTGGCAAACGACATCTCCAGGTCCAGCTGCAGAGAAACACAATAGACAGTTTTAAAATAGAGGCCCCAGAGTTTGGGAGGCCCCAATGACCTTTGCCTATATCATAGTTGGTGCAAGCAAGAATGGCAAATTTTAGAATGTGGTTCTGGAGTCACGTTACATCTTACGCTTGCAGCACCACTATTGTTAAAAGGGAAATTGGCACCAAAATGTCAAATTTAAACAACCCAAAAAAGAAGCTCATTACAATGAAGTCACATTGGCCACGAAAATACCTTCGTAATATTTCGTATTAACTATAAGCATACATGCATGTAGCACAAGAAAAATTTTGTGATCAGGGCTATGCGAATAAAACAAAAGCAGCATGCCTTCGACAGGCCAGCAAAGGGTCTCCCGCAAATTTTAATGACCCGTGAATATCTTGCTGTGCTGATATGAGGCACGCAAACAACAATAAATTACATAAAAGCACTCTGCACCAACGTGAATACGCAACCATGCGAGAGGTGTTATTGTGCGGGATCGGCATGTTGGCTTGCCAACTATGGTCTAACCAAGCCAAGCTGAGGATGCCAACAGGGATGCTGCCGACAGCCTTTTTGGACATGGAGGGGAACACGCATAGATCCCTACTCCACTACTATGGCCTTCAGTCTATAGCCCGTGCGTCTGATCTTACACTCGATTGCCGATAAGGCTACAAGAACGAAGATGTTGGCTGTGAGATTCCCACAATGACTTGTCCCCATGACATGGCCTCCCGCACTGCTTAGGCTGCTGGGCCTAAGCAACGCGAGTCGTTTTGTTCCATGCCAGTTGATATGGTGGCAACATTGTTCACGGGCACCATAATTGCACATTCACACGTGGTTCATGCATGAAAAGCACTGCGACATATGAAGTTTCAGTTATTGCTGTTATACATTGGTACTAGAGGCAATGCCGCAGGAATCATGCAGGTCCAAAAAGTCAGGCATATAATAAATCGATTGGTGCCTGTATTTGACATTTTTTCTACGAGAATATATATTTTGAGCCATGTGCAAAAAAAAAAACTTTACTTCCTTATAACTGGTACTGTGTTGGATCCAGCACTTTCAATTTCGTCATAGCAGGAGAATATTCCCTTGAAATAAAGTATGACCAACAAAATTTTACATTCAATAATTTTATATTGAGATTCAACAGTATTAAATGGGGTGCTTATAGAATTTTCGTGTTGGAATTATTTCCGAGTATTGCTGCAAATTTGGCTTTGAATTTGGCATTCAATTTGCATTTTGTGTTTGGCTGCAGACTCATCTCTGTTCACTTACTATTTAGCAATGACAAAACTTTACTGTTTTAGGCTGATGAGCTGTTAGTTTCAACGACTCATCTCCAAATAGGCTTCATGTGCTTCATAACGAAAGTTTGAGCCCATAGAAATGTATGGGTGCCGGATGGGACCTTCAGTCAGGATTGAATTAACCGACAAATGGAATTATCTGCAGTCAAATTAACACAAGTCTACTGTGTTATGCAACCTCAATTGTTGTATTCATGATTAATGGTATGTTTAATGCAGAAAAAATTTTTTTTTTTTCAGTTGTACCTCAAGCACCATGGGAACGAGAGTAATTCCCTCTGCTGTCAAGGAAGATCCTTGAACTCCCTGTACCTAAAGCTCTATTGAACATCCTGGAAGGGCAACCATGTAGCATCAAGTGCATCTCCCTTTGAGGTAATGGTGAAGGAGTTAAACTAAGTTTATGGGTGCTTGTGTGAATTCTGGTGTTTTACGTGCCAAAATCAGGACTTGATTATGAGGCACACCGTAGTGGGAGACTCCGGATTAATTTTGTTCACCAGGGGATCTTTAATGTGCGTCCAATACACAGGATATGGGCATTTTTGCATTCTGCCCCAATGGAAATGCAGCCACCACAGCCAGGATTCGATCCCTTGACCTCGTGTTTAGCAGCGAAAACACCACAGCTGCTAAGCCACCATGGCAGATACGGATGCCTGTGTGCCAGCAGTATTAGCCAGTGCTGCTCATAGCCACGGCAGAATCTCATAGTATGTGATCTTAGGAGCATCTAGCTGGTTAATAAATAAATGAATGTAGGCTACTTCACGGCTTCAAGTCTGTCAGAGTGGAGTCCCCTGCTATGCGATGCGTGACAAGAATTGTCAATATTTGTGAGTTAACACTGCTGCATGATGTGCTGGCTTAATTTGTTTCGTTATTGCCACTGATACATTATCATTTTATGTTTCAAAGTAAGAGTTCTTGCATTACCTGTGCCCATCATTGTGTTGTGACCAGTGTGTTATGAAAACTGCACGTTATTGCTCTATCTGGGAGCATATTTCACGAAAAAATTCCAGCTCATTCATGAAGATTTGCTGTATTATACATGGGTCACCGAGAAACTTCTACGTCGTGCAGAAGTAGTGGCATGCCAAGAGCTACTTTAAGTGCCAATTAGCCAACAGCTACTGTGCTTGACAGCAGTTCACGATCATTGCTGTTGAGTTTCTTTTTTTTTTTTTGTAGGCACAATAATGGCCAATAATTATTAAAGTGTCTTTTTTTATTCAATTGTCATTCCTACACCATGTGACAATAAGAAGCCTAACAATTTCACCAGTCTTTTTTTTTTTTCTGTACCCTGCAGAAGCAGTGGATTGCTCAAGATTCCAACAAAGGGACGGAAAGCACATAGAAAGTGAGCTCTGACCTGCGTGAACTCCGGCTGGCGGTCAGGACGTGCTCCTTCATCGCGGTAGCAGCGAGCGACCTGGAAGTACCGGTCCAGGCCACCCACCATCAGCAGCTGCTTGAACTGCAGTGGGGGTTTGGACAGGCAAGGGTCAGCGTGCTCTCGGTGCAAGATACAAGGAGGGCAGCACAATGTTTGTATTTGTGCCCTTTAATCAACTCTCATATTTACACAGACAGCTAAAGGCTTGGGCAAATTGCAACATGTACCCTTCTCATGTAATTAAACACACCTATTTATGCCTAATAACACAAGTACTTTCGTTTCCAGTATCTCCAGTTCGTGTTACATTGATGTATTTTGGCTTGTGTGATTAGATCACAGTTCTTGCCACCTTTAGTGACCAAATGAGTAGCGGCCAGACATCACACCCTCGTGTAATTGTGCGTATTGGGTATTCTCCTTTAAAATCTACTTGTTGCGTTTAATTACATTATTACAGTGCGGTAAAACCAAATAGAGAGTATTAGCCTGTTAATATAGTGTCACCGTTCATGCTATACTGCGACACAGCAAACATGGACAGCAGCAGCAGTGCTGGTGCCATCTTCTTGTTGCACTTCTTTCAACTACAACACGCTAGAAAAAATTTTTGTGTTGCACGACTGTACTTGTTTAAAGAAAAGAGTGTCTATACATTAATGATCATGTTGCAGACAATGCCATTATGCTAACAACCAGGGTGTCTACCAAGTTGACATTTCCAAATTCCCTGAGCTTTCCAGGTTTTTCCCTGAGTGCCCTTGCAAAATTCCCTGAGTGACGCAAACTATGTTTTATGTCAAGACGAGCTGAAGCCACGTCACCCGACGCTGTCACACTCTAGTAAGCATATGAAAAAAATTTTAACAAATGACTTAATCCAGTTTGAATATTAAGGAGGAGTGTTTATGTTATTCAAATAGAGAATAGAAAGAAGGGGTTAGTAAAATGCACAGCAAATAAAATGTCTTCAAAAATTGCAAATCGGGTCAGACATCCTCAAATACAAATAAAAAGGAGATGCATACAGAACCAAATATTTTGGAATGTGAGCTATTTCTATCAACTGATACCAAGCTCAGTGATATAAGGACCGAAAATTGTCACAATTAGCATTCTCTCTCAAGAGCTTGGAAGTCAAGCTCAGCTGTCCTGACATACTCTCAGCCCGCGCACGACGCCTCAGTGTTGTGTTTCACTGCTTTAAAGAGTTTATTTTGGTTTGGATGAGGGGCACCTGCATCTCGGCATCAGCCAAAATTTTGTTTTTTGAGCTCAAACTTCTTCAAACCGGCGGCAGCAAGCTTCCTTTCCCATTTATTCCTCAATGCATACATCATTTCTGTTCTTGTCCTCCTTCTGCCACTCGTTCAACCCAAGGACCATTTGAAGCATCTTGGCCAGTTGCACAGTCCATGACCGATTTTTAGAACTCCCTAGGGGTCAGGAAAACGTTCGAAAAATCGGCCAGTTGGAAAAAAATAAATGCGTGTCATTTACTGCCCTTAGGGGCTCAAACCGCGACAGGCACGTTCGAAAACGCTCTGAAGGCCTGTCGGTACACATATTAGGCATATCGGCGCTCGTACTAGGACAGGAAATACAGGGTGCACGCATGTATAATTAAGGAATGCATACTGTGTTCTGTGCCAATAGCCCCTTCCCACGCTTGTTATGCTTCACTGCAATATGTTGAGTCGGCAGCGGCAGGCAAGTGGGGGCCCGCGCCTACCGAACGCGCGGCAAGCGCCAAGGCAGTGAGGGAGACTCGGAGCTAACTGCTCCTGATGAAAACCGAACTAGGACTGAGCCGTCTCGCGGACGTTTATTACCAAAAAGTACTTCACACGCCAGATGACACCTCCAGATTGGTCCAAGCTCGTCACATGACAGAAGGGGGGTGCGCCATCTAGTTAGACTACTACGAAACATAAATGTATGATAACACGGAGATCTGGCTGGGGGCGACACTATACTACACAATACTTCTGCGTATGCTTCACCATGTAACATTTCTGTACAGAGGCGAAGCTGACTTTCGGGAACCGGCATTATGCAACGCACCGTGTTTTCTAATTTCCTAAGCCAATCACGAGGACCACAAACTCGGAGTCCGTGCCATTGCTGACAGCAGCTATTTCTTTCAATAAAAAACTCGGCATCCAACGGCAAGAAGCTTCATAGCGAACGTCGAAGCAGCTAGGCCTAGCGTTGCCGCAGTGGTGGCAACGGCTGCCAGCGGATCTACGTGCGAGAGTGCCGGTTCGAGGTGGCGAAGTAACCAAAACGGCAGCGGTGGTACCTTTGATTATTGCCATTTCGGACCCGTGGTCACAGCAAAACGTCCGGAAAATCGGACGGCGAAGAGTTCTTGCGTCCGAAATTTCACACGTTCTGATACGTTGACTCTATGGGTTACGTGGTGGTGCCGCGAAGCCGTCCAAATTATCGGACATCCGGAAAGTCGGTCGTTGACTGTACACTGGAAACTCCTCCAGCCGACGACAGGGCGTGAAAGACGATTCATTATAATTCCTGTCTATTACTCGAGCCAGCATTACCACGGCTTTCGAACCTTTCAAGAAAATTACCGCTAATTTTCCCTGATAGAGGCACAAATTCCCTGAGTTTTCCCTGAGTTTTTCCAGACTACTCAATATCCCTGAGAATTCCCGGTTTTCCCGGTGGGTAGACACCCTGACAACTAAGTAGCTCATATTTCATCAATGGTGAAACAAAGCATCACAAGATGGCGCCACCATCACTACTCCCCGCTATTCCAATAATGGTAGTACAGTCGAAACCTGCAATAACGAAATCCCGTAACAACATAATTCTCGCGACAATGAAACATTTTCGTATCCCCGGTGAACGCCCATAGAATTCAATGCATTTCGTACCTCCCAGCAA
The DNA here is from genome assembly GCF_050947875.1 of Dermacentor variabilis. Classification (NCBI taxonomy): domain Eukaryota; kingdom Metazoa; phylum Arthropoda; class Arachnida; order Ixodida; family Ixodidae; genus Dermacentor; species Dermacentor variabilis. The sequence continues at coordinate 28,771,328 of NW_027460291.1, read as the reverse complement.
CGAAATGTTGCTGTACTGCAATCCCGCATCAATGAAATTTACCGGAACGTAACTCCGCATATTACCTACTCGCATAAGGCTTGCAAGCTCCAAAATGTGCACAAATGTAATTGTTTTGCACTAAAATTGTTTGAAGTACCACCACATTACACTTGTGTGGGTGCTGCCACTTTGGTTCACAAAAACAACCAAGCGCTGGAAGCAATCAGTGTGCTGGAAACACTGAATAGCCGCCATCTTGTTTGTTGATCGCCCATTTGAAGCGGCACGCATGTAGCTACCGACACATGACGACAGTTTTTGCACGGCTATTAGGCGAGATCGTAGATTGTTGTTCGAAACACACATTCAGTTTGCGTTTCCTGTGGCTGATGACTCAGCAAGGCCTAGGCCAATCGCGTGACGCAAAACTGAATGCAAACTGAATGCACATTTCGAATAACAATTGCCGATCGCGGCAGTACACTGCGTAATGTGCACTTTGGTGAGAAAAATGAAGCAAAAACAAGGAAATCCACGTCCCGCCACCATGGAGTTATTTATGGCGTTTAAGATGGCGGTTGCAGCATAAGGAGTGTCATGCATCGGGTTATGATTGAGCAATCGTCCAAAAATACGCATCCCTTGCTTCAAGAACGCTGGTTTTGGTGCCACCCGACAGGCATCGCATGCGGATTCGGCGCCGGACATAGATTTCTGCGAAAGGGCCGTTATCTTGATCGTTTGCCTACGGGCACACGAGATACGATCACTTTTGCGCTCGGCACCAGACGCATCGGCACTTATGGGCAACGGCATGCGCTGGAGAAATGCTGCAGCATGCGCCATTGCTCTGCCTCCGGTGCCGAGTGACTCAATATCTCACAAAAGTGATTGCACCTCCGAAAGCAATTGACCGAGAATACTGCGTCATGACAGTACTGCCACTGATGGTCGACGCATGTGGCGCACTTCGTACTGTTGGCAATGCAGTTCTATATCCTCAAGCAAAGCTTGCCAATGTAGGCCAAAGGAATTTTGACAGTAAGTTTTTGTTCTGCGATGCATTACCTATCTGTGCTGCCTCTTTTTGCAACAACGAAATTCTTGCGAAAGCAAATTTTTTCACATTCTCCGCCGATTTCGTTATTACGGGTTTCAACTGTATGCACATAGACAAGTAAATTGTCTACTGATCTATTTAAAATTCCATATAAATAAGTACTCCCACTACTTCTGGTGCCAGTCGGAATAGCCAGCAATTTTTTTTATGAAGATAAATGAAAGCTAAGCTACAGCCGCCAAGCCTATCAGGAATCAATTGAGCTATTTCTATGCATAACCACCACATGCCACAAGTACTCTATTGCCTCTGCCTGCTTCTGCTGAATGCTGTAGCGCGTTATGTGCATCTGAGATCCCTTTGCATAAGCCACTGTCTGTGCATGTACAAGCTCCCTAATTTACGCAGTGTTAGTATGGTCAACCTCCATTAATTTGGCAATTAGCAGGGTCCATGAACTGATTGAACAACAGTGAAACATTAATATGAGGCTGAAATTATGAGGCTGAAAAACTTCAATTATATTGAGAATTTCTGCAGATGAGGTTTTTGTGTTCCAGCAAGTCCGAAAGAAACTCCACAGCTTCCCAAAACACAACTGGTTAAAAAAGTATGTTATGAAAACAGTTTTGCAAGAAACCAGCATAACTTCGTGAAAAAGAGCAACAGCCATGAGTTTGTATGGTACTATAACATGCAAAAGAGCCCAGGCAAAAGAGAGCAAGCCTGCGATGTGAGCCATGCCTAATGTTTGAAATCGCAGTCAGATGGCATCACATGCACCGTCTTAAGCAGTGATTAGCACTCGAACTCAGTACAGTGGAACTCCGGTTATGTGTCCCCAGATTTTGCGATGTCCCGGTGTTATGATGGATTAGTGAAGCCTCGGCAAACTCCCCATAGAGACAACGCATTGAAAACCTCTATTATATGAGGTGAGATTATGCGCATTCCCATTGCGTACCACAACCTGTAAGAAACTGCAAAACCAACGGTGGATCCGTAAGAAGCACTGCCAGCTCCTGGCAGCTGCCTCGTGGCACCATCCCTTCCTTCAGCAGGGGCAGAGCCACAGCCAGCTAGAGCAAGTTGGCAGCGTGCCCCTTTGCATGCAGAAGGCACCGACTGGTTTTGGCAGTCCACCTAGCCTCCTTTTTCCTTCCCTCACTGCTCTCTCCTCGTTCATTCCCCTTGCCCCTCTTTGTGTAGCGTCATCTCATTGCGCTTTCTCTCTCTTGGCATTTTTTGTGTTCACTGCCTGCCCACACTCCTCCACGGTTTCTCTCAGCCCTGCCATCTCCTTTCTCTCCCTCAACATATTTTTCTTGGCAATGGCTGCTTGTGTCGCAAGGGCCCTCCATGTTTTCTCTTTATCAGTCATGATCGGAGCAAACAGCACTGAGACACCACTGAGAACTCAATAGCCTATGTGTATGTCCGCAGGGATGCGTTGAACAACCGTGATGCACATAGCAGCGGAAACAAACAGAACGGACGCTCGGGGACAAGCTGAAGTTCATCGAAGAAGCAGGAAACAGCACGGAGACACGAATATAAAGCCAGCACCACCCGGACTTTCAGAACCTTCATCAAAGACCATTCTGGCAAGGGAGGATACCATAATGACCTAGTGAAACATAATGCGACGTGGGCAGAGGGCACAGCAACAACAGCAGGGGCCATGGACATTACTTGAGCTATCATTTTCAGAGCTACAGTTCAACTTGTACGAGATTTCAGATTTCAGACACATCCGCGTATACAGCTGACAGCGTTTCTGGCACTGTGCCAAACTTGCTACATCTTGCGCAGTGCTAAGGGAACTGTCAGCCAACTGCTTCGACACATACAGTGCTGAGTCTTGCGAAAGTGAAACTATAACGAGATCACCCGAGAATACCATCCCAGTGCGCATGATAAGTGTGAAAGTATGTATGAAAATTGAACCGATTACCCACCGGAAGGCATGCATGCCATATCAGATATGCGTGTTCACGCACACAGTTCAGAACTTTGCCTACACATGAGCCCAGAAGACATCACAAAAGTGTAATTGGGCCCCCAGTTTCACGCAGGTTGTTGCGAGACAGAACGTGCTGTATGGTTCAAAGAAAGTCTATAAGTAACTGACCAATTTCCAAAAAAGTGTGCAGGTGAGAAATGAATGTTTTGGCATGTTGGTGGGCGCGTTACACGGTATGCTAAATTCCTCCAGTAAAGCGCGACTGACATCTGCACTGCAGTATTTCTTCACGAGTTTATTTTTGCAGTGGTTTTTGTTTCTGAGCCCTGCAGAGCATTAACCTATATTTTAATTCAAACTTCTCTCAACTCTGTTGCACGAAATCATGTACAGTTGACTTCCCTTAACCATTTAACGGTCAATGACATAAATATACAGTGCCGCGAACAAGTCCAAAAATGGTCGATGCCGTATATTTACGGCGCCGTCTGTACGTTCAAAAAGTGCGCCAATTTCCTAACTTTTTCTTTTCTGTCATGTGGTGCCACTATGTGGGGATACAGGGAATTTTTTTTGCGTGCCTCCCTCTCTCGGTTTTCGTTGCATGGTTTGTTTTAGCGCTAGTTTGCTCCCCCGCGTGCATTGGTGCACTACTGCTCGCGCATTGGTGCGCGCACGTGCAGGTGGCCGTTTGGATTTTGTTTCGCAGGCGGTTTTGCCTTTTTGCGCTTGCAGAACTGATGGCTATCTCGTTACTAATCGCTCAAAGGGCAATTGCTTGTTTCTCGCTTGTTTAGCGCTCACAGGGATGTGCATAGGTAGGATGCCGCCGTGCATGCGTTTCCGCGTTTCCGTTTCTTTCTTTTTGTTAAGACTCGTGAAAACTAATTGCCCTAGCTGGTTGGCGATAAGATGAAGATTAGCGGAAGTTTGTCACATGTGTTGCTTTTTTTGATGGACACACAACCAAACAGTTTTCTTAAGTGTGCACATCTACGCAATTCGATTATGCTATGGACGTACATATTAACGTAAAAGCAGGAACATTTGACACTTGCGAAATATTCTCGTGTGCGGATTTTCAAAACCTTGAACAATGTGCATAAAATTGCATAAAATTTTTAATTCTGATAAGTTTATTTCCTTTTTTATTGTTGTTATTCATGAATGAAGAGTGCATATATACCAATGCAAAAGATTTTTTCTCACTTTACGGTCACCCTAGAAAATTTAAGGTAAGTTTTTTTCTAAATAAGTCCCTAAGAAGAATTGGAATTTGCAATAAAAAAAAATCGACCCTGGGCAGTTGCATATGGCGAAAAAAATTGACCCTCAGAGGGTTAATTCCACCCTGATGGAACCGATGAATGGATTGAATTATCTGACGTGTCAAATTAAACAAGATGCAAAAAAAAAAAATAACACACTGCCGATTCATTTGGCAGTATATTTGCCCATTTCTAGCACGCCCCTGAATCAAATGCATGCCCATTTTCTATGTGTCCAACATAGAAAACATGTGGAAATGATATTAAAGCTACTAAAACATGTAGAAATCTAATGTGCACCCAATTTCCTAGCAAGAAAAATGGGCAAGTGTCCAACGTGTTGCAGAATGGGAGCAGGTTTCTTAGTCAGCTTAGTTATCACATGTTAGAATCGGGTAAACATAGAAATCAGACATTGTGAGCTACAGTTATTGAATGAATATCTTCCTAGGGCAGGTCGAAAATATGCATTTTCGATGGGAGATTGAAGTGTGTTCAACACATTCTTCCCTAACCTCTGCTGATACAGATATTGCAACAAAAGGGGTCATAACTATTGGGGCCTCCACAGGGGTCAAGCACGTCTATGTCGACTGGTAAAATTCGAATTATCTGGCGAAGGCCAAGTTTAGGATTGAAATAACAAAAGCTTGGGCCCATACAAATGCATGAGTACCGGCCGGGACGTTTGGTCAGGATCAAATTGACCGAAAAATTGAATTAGCCGGAGTCGAATTAACGGACATTTACTGTATTATGGACACCTTTGTTGGTCAGATTATACAACATTTTCGCCCAGTCTCTAGAAAGTAGGAGAATCAGGGTTCCACTGTGTAAACATATTAAAAAGCATTATTGTATCTCAACACAAGAAAGAAAAAGAATAGCCGAGACAAAGCACTAACTTCCAACAGCATTTTATTATGAAAAAACACAGCCATTTAGCCACAGGCTTACCGCATGTATCTTTAAAAGTGATCACTCAAGAATACTGCCCCTGTGTGCTTGGTATCTGTGGCCAATCACGTGCAAACAACGGTGACGAAATACCGCTTTCTTTAAGAAGGCTTTCTTTTTTTTTCATTTTCTTCTGTGAAGGTAAATTCTGCACGTCTCATTTTTCTCTGATAGCGAACATGGAGGGCATGTTATATTCAGGTGCACTTTCATTTTCCTGCATTAAACCCGCTAAAATTAGGTGCATGTTAGATTCAGGGGCGCATTAGATTCGGGTATAATATATGGTAAGCAACAACAGATGATGTGCATGCTTGCATCACCTTATAAAAAATTGCAACCCTTTATGAGACTTTACACAGAAGGGGTTGCTCATGCAATCTATCTTCAAACTGATTTCAGCCTAACTTCATGCGTCACTTTATCATGGTTCTTACTCATGGCAGTGCATGCCTTAAAACAAGTTCATAAACACAAGATGTGCAAGACCGTCATAACATGCCCTTCTCACATTTCACGTGAAAGTTTTTCATTCTTTCACATAGAAGTTAGTCCTCTGTCTTGTCCATTCTTTCCTCTGGTATCTGTGCTCCAATAATCGTCTTCAAAACATCTGATGCAGCCAACAGTAAGCTTCCCTTCTACTGTTTACAATATTGTAGCAAAACTTGGCATACCACTTTCTCTAGCACTGATACGCAACACTGCGATGTACAGTGCGGTCTGCTGTTCAAGGGAATGCTCAGTTTGTGTTCTGCAATTGATTTCCCAGAGATATGGGGCCCACAGACAAATTTTTCATGTGTACATGCATGTTCCATTTATTAGATCAGTCCTACTTGCTAATGAAGGCAAAGAAATGTAGCAGTCATAGTACCGGCTTTATTACTGCTCATCTATTCCCTCTAACAGTGCACTGTGCTGTATGTAGCAGCAACTGCTGGTGACAACAAAACAAGGACTCCTTCTCAGCGCCAACGCTGGTAATGGTAACAAGGAGGAACATACTTCCAGCAAAATTTCATGTTGCAAAATAACCAAGCCTATAATACTTGAGCATCATTTTCACATAGAAATAAACACAAACAAATAATGTCTCTCACAGCTGTGCTCTTTTATGCCTTCTTATAAAGCCCTTGCGTACTTGAAACACAAAGAGTACATTAAATGCAAACTGCAATAAAAAATTACGTTCTTAAACTGCAGTCAGAATATACATGGACTTACATGAAGAACAATTTCTTTTGATTTCTGAAATAATGTTCGTTATATGCCAATTCATGGTCAAATGCATAACATAAAAAGCAAATGTGACGTGCTGAAATTTCTGGACGAAAGCTCATACAGTGGACTCCCCTTGCGGGATCGCAAGAGTTGATTGAAATCTGAACGGTTGGATTAACAAATGGTGGCAAAACAAACAAATTCAAATATTTTTTATTGTGCGAGGCCACCTGCAATATCTTTCTACTTTTTACTCTTGAAGCTCGACTCAACCGGCATGCGGCAACGAGCGTCGACATGTTTAACTGCTGCTTCAGCATTGAACTGAAAGCAAAAGTCAAGTTCCGAAAATAATATTAAAGTAAGCCAGCTTCACACCTGGAAAAGCAGTAACACTATCTGCTGCAATTGTTGTTTTTCAAGCCTTAGTGGCAACTGCATGCACCATGGGACACCGGCGAGGACCGAATTAACCGAGCCGGCATGCTTTCGCGTTCAAGCTAACCAGCTTTTTCCTCCATGGCAGTGTATGGTTTCTCGTCAGGACTTTCTAGATCATTTAAATTAAATGGAATGTCGAATTAACCAAGACAGAATTAACAAGAGTCAACTGTATTAGTAAGTGCGAGATTTTTATGGCATTGTGTAGCATGTATACAAAAGCTATTTGTAATGCAAGAAAGATGTGCTCTTTTAGGGCCATTAAAAAAGATGTCCTCATTATGAATATGTTTCCCAGAGCAGAAGATGTGGAAAAATTGAGATTATACCTAAGCGTTAAGGGTGATGCCATCGTGCTCGTCCACTTCTAGTGACAGCAACAGTGACAAACAAAGCACAAAGATTTTACTTTGCCCTTCATGTTAAGTGCCTTTTCTTGCCCAACCTGCAAATGTTTTTTATAAATCTAAGCCTCAGGAAAGAGTGCCCAATCAGCTTTGAGCCAGCATTTCTTCATCAAAACATTTGTTACTGTTTTTCTACTTGCACAACTAGCAAGATTACAAAATTGTTTATGGTGAATAAAATCATTTTCGAAATCTGTACAATTCACAAGCATGAACTGCAGTGCAGTGAACACTAACTACATACAAAATATTTGCCAATCACTACTTAGTGATTAAGAATTTGCTAAGTAAATCAGGTTCCATATTCACAAAGCTTCTTTTGGGTACAAGAATTAGCCTGCGCCCGCCACTCGCAACAATGAATCGGCATGACAACGAGAATCGCTGCGGCAACATGGTACCTGTGTAAGAGAAGTTTTGCGAACGTGGGCCCAGTCCTTCAGATGACAAATAAATTCACTAAATCATAGAAAGTAAGAATAATAATGATGCAACCTTGGTGAGCAAGTAAACTTCAAAATGAGAATAGCTGAGAATAGCTGAGCATAGCAGGAAATGGCCTTGTGCCCCCGCCATTCTCTACCTGCTGTGGGCTCTGGACAAGTGCGTAGAACTGGCCTGGGAATCGAGTGGGCACCACATACTCCTGGGCACCCTGCACCAACAGAACACAAGTGTGAGCAATGGCAGGCTGCTGATCTTAGCACTCGTCGAATCACGTTCGATAGCACCGTGACCTGCACTGAGACATACTACCAAGCGTGACACTTTTTAAAAGCCAGCAGCAACAAAAATTCACTTTGGATAAATAGGTAACAAATCAGTAATAGGTATTACTCAAGCAACTTTGGCAAAGCTGCAGGACTGGTAGTTGTCTAATTTTCTTATTAGCAGCCTTTAAATACCACCTAAGCACACAATGCGTGCAACTGGTAGTTGGCAGGCATGACCCAAGTCCCAGCACGTTGCATCCGAGATTTTTCAATGCACTCCGCATAGATGCGGACACCGTCGAATCTTGGAGGTAATGCCGAGGAGTCGAAAGAACCGGATCGTGCATAACTTCCGGTGAGCAGTAATGACGCCATTTTCTTTCCGTTTCAATGCAAGAAGAAAACTTACTTTTGCAAACCTTTTGAGATGCATTCACTTGTGGTTTTTTTTTTTGTTTTCGTACATATAATTTTGCATGGAGGCTATTCTGTATCTACACTACAGAACTTCATTGATACGATCCCATTATCTATGACTTCCCAGTGCCAATGTTCATGATTGAGAACACAAAAAATGATCCAATACAGATTCGCTTCTTTTCTACCAGTTCATGCATTCCCGGAAAACACAATCTTTCAGCACCAATTTATTTATTTTTTATTTATTTATTCATTTACCTCACAGGCTCCCGAAGGAGTATTGCGTGAGGGCAGGATACAGGGAATTAGCAAAAAGAAATGAGTACTAAGAAATTATACATTGTTAGCGAGTAAACATGAAAGAACAAATATCTAACAATATAAATAATGCAATAAATGAAACAAAACGACTGTGTGAAGTAACAAAAAAGGAGTACCAAGAAATTATACACAAATGGTAGCAGGTGAAGATGAAAGAACAAGCCTTTAATAATGTTAAAGCAATACAAAACAAACATTAAAACAAAACAAAAAGAAAAACCTATACAACTTTGCTACAAGTACTTACTCAGGTGTGCAGTATGGTTTAGTTGTGATGAATTATGGAAATAATATGCATAAGTGTGCTTTGAAGGATACTGGGTCACGAATGTCAACTATGTCGTTTGGTAGGTTATTCTAATGTTGAATGGCACGTGGTAACGCAGAAGAATTGAAAGCATTTGTTCGGCCAAAGATACGCTGGAAATAAATGATTACGCAGACGCCGAGATGTACGAGTGAGCGGCAGAGTGGACGGGCGCGTGCTATGGATTATTTTGTGAAATAGACAGAGCAATCCTATGGTTTTTCGTGATTCAAAAGATGAGACAGATAAAGATGACTTAATGCTAGTCACGCTAGAGTTGCGGTGATAATCTCTGACAATGAGGCGGACAGTGCAGTTTTGGACCGATTCGAGAGTCGCGATTAGGTAAGCTTGGTGAGGTGACCAGATAGGGCCTGCGAATTCAAGTTGTGGCCTTACGAAAGTCTGATAAGCGATTTGTCTGGTGAGGACAGGAGCATCTCGCAGGTTGCGTTTAAGATAACCGAGCGTACGAGAGGCTTTAGCAGTTATTTTTTCGATGTGCGCAGACCATAACAGGTTAGGTGTAAGGAGAATGCCGAGGTACTTATGTGAGTTGGTGCGCGTGACGGGGTTCTTAGAAAGTGAGTAACCGAAAGGAGAAAATGTCTTTTTGCGGGTGAATGTTATTAGTTTGCATTTATCAGTGTTTATTTGCCAAGAAGAGCACCAGTTAGTAATATGGTCAAGATCTCGTTTAAGTTGTTTAATGTTTAATACATCGCCAAACTGCAATCATATGACACGTTTTCCAGCAATTAGATCCCACGTACACAAGAAAAGGCACGAGGTGTGCGCAATAAAGTTGGGAAGCTGCCCATTGCAGCAGCTTCCTTGCAACAGTTGCCCGCTCATCACACGTGAAAACGTCGCTGCGGACTCAGTTTCTTATTCCTGTACCAGCAAATCTCCCTCCCAGGTCATCACACGGCATATTCACAGCTATCACCTCCAGACCTATCGAGATAAGTATCTTCACCTATCTGTTTCAGAGTGTGAAAGCCGTAGCACCATTGAAAGCATACTACATGCTTTTAATAGGCTATAACCCAAACGCACCACCACTCCCCGCTGCAGGTGGCATGAAGAGAGCATCATGTTTCCACATCACATATCGGCATTGCCCACCACCTCAATTTCGTTTTGGTTTCTCGTCCCTGTCTTTAAATACTACGCAATAGAAAAACGACAACATGCATCTTGGGTTGCTTGGGCTCCACCAGATCAACACGTGTGGCAACAATTCACATGGAGTTCAAAACTTCTCGCCAAAATTTCCGGCTCAAAGAAGCTGCTGACCCAGGCCGAATTCGGGGACCACAAATGTAAGCCTGCTGAAGCCACAGAAACGAAAACGCGAATTTCAGGCCCCACCAGCTTGGCATACTTCGGTGTCTCGTGCTGAAACGATTTGTGCAACGCTTCGCATTACGTATATGTCGACTACAGTTGAGTCTGTCAAATTTTTAGTGACATTGTATGTTTTCCCAGTTAGTATGTTTTTTCTCGCATCTTTTCCAACACGTATGACTGAGGTTCTACTGTATCTGAATTCAGACTTTAAACGTGACCCAAAATTTTGTTTCAGTTAGTCTGCCTGCTAAGATGTTTGGTTTGAAGAATTCCATCTATCCAACTTGCATTGATGGCCTTGTTTTCTTCTGCCTTGAACTTTAGCGAGCTATAACTTTTTTCACATTAAGTTGGCAACGCACATGAAATGAGTAGTACAGTGAAACCTCGTACTACAAGCACCACATTAACAAACTTTTCAGAAATCCCTTACTGACTTCTTATAGCTTCAATGTAAAAACATTTCAGTACTACAAACTTTAGAATGCCCAACTTTTTATAATAATGATTGTTATTCAGTTTCCATACGATGTTAACAAGGCCTCAGTACTATGAACTAATATTCTGAAATCTCGGGATTCTTAGATTTCCATGTATCCTTCAAGGCAGCCGAAACAAACAGTAGGCTAGCAAATGACAAGCGGACGTCACGCTGCACGGGTTAGGAAAACCTGGGACGGCACCCAAGAAAAAAAGGATGCAGGTGAGTGGAGGTGACGACACATCAGGTTTTGCGAGTGCACACTCCGCAATGCGTGCTTTTTCACCCTTCTTTCTGCGCATGCCTCTTTCTTTCGCACTTCTAACTGTGGCCGTACTAGCCATGCACGCGGTGAAATGTAACCTCTGTACTTGCAGGCATGCCACACTGTCGCACTTTCCAGACGGTGTGGTTTATGCGTGCTTGTGCTTTGGCATAGTTCAGATGTCCGCCTCGAGCGAGACAGCTGCGGTGTCATGGCAAGAAATGTAAAAAACAGACAAAAAGCAAGAAAACATTGCGTTTTGGAGGCAACATAGAGCTACCTTTTTGTTGGTAGTTTTCTCGACGCCAGCTTCTGTATTGCGCACATCACTCTTATTGTATGGTGCTTCAGTGGTGCGGGGCAGTGGAATCTATGGAAAATAGCAACAGCACGTGCCGAGAGCCAACAGCAACGTTTCCGTAGGTAGCTTATATGGTGACAACGTATGAACTGATGGGTTGATGGGCGGAATGGTTAATTTTGGGGCTTTTACTATAACAATCTTTCAGAAAAACAAACAATTAACCGCAGTCCCCTGAAGTTCGTTATATCGAGATTTCATGTACCTCCTAAATGACACTGCTACAAGATGTTTATGCTTAGAGAGTTTACAAGAAAAATGTGCCTTCCCAATTAGCGAAGCTTCTAAAAAGAAATGAAACCATGCATGTTCCATGGCAGCTGGAGGGAAACATCTGCTGCAGAGCCCTGAACCATTCTGCAGTAAGCACCTTCAGCACTCGCCATTACCAGGAAGTGCCCTCACAAGCACTGCAAAATTCTGTTCTGTTTCCAACATCTACCGGCATACTCGGCACGACATGCAGCCAACCACATGGCTATCCTATTGACCCGGCATCAATATGCCCCGTAACAAAAAATTGGGCCTAAAAATTGCCTATGCACTACTACAATTGGATATCAAACCAAAACTAGTGTACTGCCGAGGCCAATATCATTGCCACTGCCATCAAAAGACGGTGACAGAACATGTTTTTGTGTAGGTCAGTAATGATGACAAGCCACTTTTATTATGAAAGCCGATTTCAAAGAAAAGTTAATTGCTGATGTTAGTGGAAATAGAGCTATACAACATGTTTTTCGTCTTCCGGAGAGACCCATGTGCATCGCTGGATGATTGGTCACTGGATAGGTTGGTCAAAACACAGGCTGAAATCCTGTTCACAGTGGTCGCAAAGTCATTAACATAATGTGGTACACCAAACACAGCAGAGAGTATGGAACATTAACATTAAGTGTGCCCAAGTTTCAGTTCCTTGAAGGCGCATTCTGAATGATGCGCTTGTTTTCTGATGGCAAAAATTGCTGTCATGCTACTTTTTTTCTAGTTATAACATTAACGCTTTCGCTGCACATTATTTCCTTACTTTGAACATGGAAAAATGGGGTGAGCATAGATTCAGCAGGCAATGTGAAAAAAAGCCCCTAGTGAAATAAACAAAATTTAAAAGCTGTCGAACAGATGAATATGGGAGTTCACTTTTATTGCATGATAGCTCTGTCGATGACATACAGTGAACAAGTGAAGCCATGGCACTTACTCCAGGAGTTCTCTTGAACAATGTTGGTGTCTCCACTTCTACAAAACCTGTGAAACAAATTAAAGAAATTTTAACGTGGGGTAAAAATTTTGCAATACTAGTAACTTTCCTTTTGAATGTGTGAAAGGAATAAAGAAACAATAAATGAACTGTGTTTGCATTGCTTTTGTAATGCAGAAGTCACAATCCAAAGACCCCTACCAAAATATATTCCAGTATCTTTAATGACATGGCTGCTTTGCATTTAGAGAATTGCATTCACAGAAAATTCGTTATCTGCAGAACATAAAAACTGTCACCATCTCAACCAGTCACTGCAAAACACTGGGTACCTACACAAGTGTAATGACAATGTGCAGTGAGTTCCAGAAATGCTAGTGTACAAATTCTGAAGCCAGAAGGCAGTCAAAAGATGACAAGCAAGCTGCTGAACATCACTGAAATTCAACAACACTGGGCTTAAGGAAGTGCAATGATAATAATAATAATAATAATAATAATAATAATAATAATAATAATAATAATAATAATAATAATGTATGCCTTACTTTTGTTGCTTTTGTTTACGTTCCAGTGTAACTGAACAGTTAGCTAAAAGCAGTGTTGGGCAGTAACTAGTTACTAGTAATGGATTACCGCTAACCAGTTACTCTTTCAGGTAACTTCTAACTGTAACTCGTTACTTTTGCATTCAAGTAACTTCCAACACTTTTCCACGGTAATGAAATTGTTACTCTGTTAGTGATGACAATGCCAAATAATGCCACAAAGATATGTCGCCTTCAAGAAGACAGGTCCAATTGTCGAAACGTTGGCTCCTGCTTTCACCTTGTTCTCGTTTTGCTCATCGTCTTACTCTGTTAGAGTTACTGTTCGAGTTACACAGATGGTTGCGTCTAACAAAAAAACTGGCAGTTTGGCCCGAAGGCCAAAGCATTGACAGTGATAGTGAGGCGGCAATGACTCCTCAGACGGTGCTCGAAGTATACACGGGTGCGACACCTTGGCACAACTCGGCACTTAAGAGGAAGCTTTCGCTCGGGCCAAACTATGATACCACCTATTCAAATACATGTCAAACGCAGAAACACTTTTCCGAAATAACCACTAGGCCTATGTTAACAAAATATGTTGCATTTAGACAAAGTTATATTCTAATGACTGGGGCAAGCAGAATTTTGATGTAAGGCCTGAATTATTTACAAGAAAGTCTCAAAAATTCACAAGTTAAAAAATAGAAGCAAGAAGTTTAGATTTGTAGCTCTGCACCAAGAACAGATATCGTAGTTCTGCCATTTACATTCGTTTGAGCATCTGAAGCAGACAAATTTGATATATCAATTTATATCTTGCATGAACTTGTTACATTGTTTACACAGGTTTTTAAGAAGTCTTGCTCGCATACTAGTGGTATATTTGAGTCGTGTTTTGTCTGCTTTAGATGTACTATAAGATGCAATTTACAGAATTGTGGCACCTATTTTCATTGCCGAGTTAAAGTTGTAAGCCTGATGGCTTTCTTTTGTGAGAATTTCCGATTTTCAACAATTTTTATTAAAAACTGACAACCGAAATTGAAAATTCGCTAGCAACAGTCACTAGATTATAACTTTTTCTTTTATATGCAACAAACCTCATCAAATTTGGTGTAGTGGTCGCTGAGAAAAACGATTCCTCCTTTCCCATGCATCGAAGCTTCCTCTTAAAGAGCCCCTCACCAGGACACATTACAAATTTTCGTTATGCGCTGGAAGTTGTTAGGTCCCATAGGAGTGTTCTACCGCAAGAATTTTACAAGTTGATTCATTAGTAGCCGAGATAGAAATACTTCAGTACCACGAATCCATGATTTCAGGAGACGAGCGTCATCGCCAACATAGACCTTCTCTCCACTTGCCCCCGTCTAGCCTCGACTAGTGAAATTCCTTCTCTGCATTCTCCCATACCGGAGCTGGCGGATTGTGTGACGCATATGTCACGAGCCGCGCCTTCTTTCCCTTTTTTTCCCTAGCTTTCTTGCTACACGGCACACTTTCGCTGATGGCCTCACGCGTGAGCTGTTGCGTCTGTCTCGTTACGCACAGTGCACGATTTTGCGCGCTGTTCACGGGAACACCTGACTAGCAGTATAAGTCAGTGCTACACAAAGACTGAGGAAGACGAAAGTGGATCACAAAGCATGATTACACACTGGAACGCGGTAGGAAATGGCAGCTTCAGTCTCTGGGCGCAGAAGCGCACGACGTGGGAACAAGTAGACAAAGTGTAAATACATCTCTCTTGGTACAGTACGAAGTAAAACAATGACGTGCAGACACTCGGTTTGTAGGTTTTATTGTTTCTCTAAACTTTAATTCGTCTACTGAAGCAACAGATCAAGCAAATAACTGCTGTTGCCTTGAATAATTCTCCAAGCCACATGTCACTATGAGCGACGTCACAGCACTGCCATGTGCGTAGGCGCACCTGTGAGCTGTACGTTGACTCTCCAGCTGGGAGCGCAGCACCCACGAGGATAAAGCAAAAGTTTGAAATTTCAGCTATTTCCGCGGTGTACAAGGATGTAATTCTTGGCAGACACAATCATTAGAGTGCACTGTATGCACTGTGCTTTTCAGCTCAAAATGGCCAGACCTGGTGAGGTCTGGCCATTTGATACACCTGTTTGATACACCTGTTGGACAGAAGTATCAGCACCCTGCCAGCTACGAAACGTCCAACAAGGCTGGCCTGATGAAGAGCACCAGCAGCGGCATTGCAGGAGTCACACATCAACAGTGCACGTGGTGCGACCAACAGGAAACTGATCGAATCCCGCCAGTGGACATTTATTTATGTTTATTTATTTAGTTCATTAAATATTTATGTACACATTGTATACATCCAGAACATCACAGCAAAGCGGTCAGTGCAATTTCTCTTTGCGTGCCCATATAATTGTGATCGAAATAATATTTTAGCAGTGAAAGAAAAAGTAAAAGAAGTAGAAGCAGATAACGCGCTGATACATATATTTTTTTTAATTTATACAATGCCGCAGACTCGTGGTCCAAGAAGGGTGGTTGATACAAATACAAAAGAAATACAAAAAAAAACAGCAACGAAAAAAAGCAACAATAATACAGGCTCATAAAGGTTACTTCACAGTTTGATCACTTGCTTTGATAAGGCAGTTCCATTCACTAATGGTTCTCAGGAAATAAGAAAACTTAAATAGGTTTGTGCGAGCAAAATATGGGGTTAAGGCGTTTTCATTGTGGTGTCAGGTGGGCCTGCTAGTTAAGGGTGACAAATATGTTGATGCATCTAGTGCTAGTTTGTTTTCCAAGAGTTCGGAAAGACATTCTAATCTAAATTTTTGCCTTCATGCCTATAATAGGGGAATGCCATTTGCTTGCATTAAATCAGAAGATGAGTCTAATGCTGAAAATTTATTAAAAATAAACCTTACGGCCTTTCTCTGAATACGTTCAAGACAATCAATGTTGCATTTAGTATGAGGATCCCATATAATGCACGCATATTCCAGTCTTGGCCACACAAGAGCAGTATAGCAGAGCAGCTTAACATTAGTGGGAGCAGTTTTACGTTTGTGTTTGAGGACGCAAAGTTTGCGAAAGGCAGATGAACAAAGATTATCAACATGAAGATTCTAAGACAGGTTTGAAGTGAGTGTTACACCGAGATATTTATAGCAACTTACTTCTTGTAATGGTGAAGACCCTAATATGTAGGTATATTATAGCGGATTTTTTTGGCGAGTTACTGGAAGGCAGACACATCTGCTCGTGTTAAGGGTCATTCCCAATTTTACACACCATTGATGTATATTGCCCAGACTAGTGTTGAGATCGTTGTAATCGTTAGCGGAACTACTTTCTTTTAAACAAAACACAATCATCATTAAACCATTTTATTTCTACACCAAGGCGAACAACATCAACAATATCATTAATACTATTCTAATTTTTATTAATGACCTACCCACAAGAATCACAGGAAACATTAGGCTATTTGCAGACGACTGCATTCTTTATCGAAATATTAACTTGCATGATGACCACATAACATTAAACAACTACTTGAAAGCTGTGTCTAACTGGTGTGCCCACTGGCAAATGACTATCAATACTAAGAAATCTGCTGTTCTTTCAATCACCAGAAAAAAAAGTAACTCGAGCTTTATGTATACCGTTAACGACGTGCCACTAATACGAGTTTGTGAACACAAGTACCTCAGATTAACGTTAACACATGACTTCAGATGGAACTCCCATATAGATAACGTTACAGCAACTGCAATGAAACGCCTTTTCTTTCTTGGATGACACCTCCGACTAGCACCACCCGATATAAAACTTCTGGCTTACAAAACTTTCGTCAGGTCAGTCCTTGAGTACGCAAATGTTATCTGGTTCCCATACACTAAACAACTAATTAAAATTAACTAGAAGGTGTACAAAGGAAAGCTCTACGGCATATATACAATAAACATAAATTAACAGACTCGCCCACCGAACTACTTAACAAAGCCGGAATCCTAACAGCACAAAACCGAGCTGTACTAGCCCGTTCTAAACTTATGTACCAGCTCTTACACAACAAGCTTAATATTGATACCTCTAGATACATCTCCAGAAATGAAACACGACCAACGCGGCATAAAAACACACAAACACTCAATGAGCATTCTTTTCATACCGATTGCTTTAAGAATTCATTCTTTCCTTTAGCAATAAGAGAGTGGAATAAACTGAGTGAATCCATTAGTAACAGCCCCTCATTAGATACATTTGCTAATTCAGTGGAAGAACATCTCCTTGCCTTACAGCTCTGAATTACATACTCAGGTTTATTACCGATCTTCATAGCCTAACACTTTATTCTACGAGTGTTCTTTTTGTATGATGCATCATACGCATGACTGCATCCTGTTTGTCATGTTCATTAGGTATTTTATATCACATGTGTTTTCAGGTGTTATTTTTTTTCTTGTTTGGTTTCTTGTTTTCTCAGATTCTTCTTTGTTATAGTATATTGTACCCAAATATTGCATTTGTGATGAACTACTTAATTCTTTAGTTTGGCGAAGCCAAAACCTTTGCAATAACACACCCATGATTATGTAATGTGTTTATATTCTCTGTTCATAAATACTACCATATGTACTTGCCCATCCTGTTATATTCCCAAGAGGGATTGACAGTATGTGAAATAAATAAAATAAATACACAATATAAAGAGGAAAGGGCCTAACACGCTGCCCTGAGGTACATCGGATGTGACCGGCCCGAGTGTTGACCCGCTACATCCACATATCATTTGCGATTACTCAAGTAGGCTGAAATCCGGACAAGTAATTGTGAAATGCCTATTGTTTCAAGTTTGAGACTGAGCTTACTATGAGGAACTTTATCGAAGGCTTTACAAAAATCCAAGAAAAGCATATCTATCCTACCGTGTCTATCGAGGGTCAATGCCAGAGAATGAAATAATGTGACGAGGCGAGTTACGGTTGATAATCCTTTCCGAAATCCATGCCGATATTTCATCAATATGCAGCGTTCCTCGAGGAAGTTTGTTATAATAGTAGCTATGATATGTTCAATAATTTTACAGCTTTGCAAAGTTATTAAAACAGGACGGTAATTTCCTAGTGTCAGGCAGTCTCCCTTTTTAAAGATAGGTACAATTCGGGCTGTCCTCCAATCACTGAGTAGTTGTGAAGTGAGCAAAGAAGTGCGAAAAATAATAACCAAAAATTTAGCAAGAGGTAAAGCATATCGTCGTAGGAATACGTTTGGGGTATTGTCGGGACCGCACAATGTTTTGGTTTTCAAATTTAGTAACACAGATACCACACCAGGCTAAGAAATGAAGGATGCATTTCCACGTCAAAAGACTGTCGTGTTACAGGCACAGTCTGAAACGGAAGTGTTGTATACGCTCTGGAAGCATTCACTGAAATGCTTGGCAATGGCTCTCTGATCCATTACGTTGATTTCGTCGACTGACATATGTGATACCGTCTTTTCTCTTTTCGCCGCTTTAATTCCAGAATTTACTGGGGTCACTTTTGATAAAGTTAGGCAACAAGGAAGTGCTGAAGTAATGCTTTCTCGAGCTGCGCACAGTTTGAACGAGATTGTTCTGCGCATCATAGTTAAATCGGCCGATGCCTGTCGGTTTTTTTTATCACTTAACTTTGCATTTCATCTGAATCATGGTGTCAGTTATCAAAGGTGTTTGCTTGTTAATCTTTTCGGACTTGGTTGGGACAAAA
Organism: Dermacentor variabilis; assembly: GCF_050947875.1. Classification (NCBI taxonomy): domain Eukaryota; kingdom Metazoa; phylum Arthropoda; class Arachnida; order Ixodida; family Ixodidae; genus Dermacentor; species Dermacentor variabilis. The sequence goes on along the minus strand of NW_027460291.1, from coordinate 28,752,321 downwards.
TTATCTAAGCAGAAATGATACATTTCTTTGAACCGTGTCCAGAGTGTGCCGACATTTGCATCATCAAAATTGGTAAAACATGTTTCCATATGTTCAATTATGTGTACATCGTTAGCCCTAGGGTAGTCTTTAAAGTGACTAAGTAATGGATTTTATTGGCTGGTTACTGGAACAAGAGCAAAAGTAACGTATACGAAGTTGTGATCAGAGAGACCTTGTCCTACTTCCACAGTGTGTTGAGAGAAATTGTGGTTAATAAACACAAGATCCAATATTGAGGTGGAACCACCCTGTACTCACCTTGTTTCGTGAACTACTTATTACATATATTTATCACTTACATATATTTATTGCAGAAAGGCGATATCTCCTTGCCATAGCACAGCACAGTGAATTGGGAGGCATTAGTATTGCTTGAGCACGTGAACATACACGAGCACAACACTTTGAGCAAGGGGCTCGCCGTTGCAGTGAAAAACCACACCAGCAAAAAAGCACCCACATGCAACACACGCCAGCAACATGCTGGGAGGCACCCAGGATGCATGCGTTAAGCCATACTTAGTCGGACCATCTTGTTCATAACACCGAGCTCTATTCCTGCAACCAACAACGTAGCCACAACACAATCATGTCGGTTGACCAAACACAACCGCTGCCTTGGCCTTTGTATCCGGAATATTTCAGCACCAACAAACATTAGGCTACTGTTCAGTACGCGCAGAAAGGAATGCTCGACCAGCAAGATGTACCTCATCCAATGTGAAGCACCTAGAGGTATGTTTTACCATTCTACCCAAGGGGATTGCTGTTCTGCATGTATACTTCATTTAATATCAGCAGCTATGCAGCCTAGCTTGAAGCAAACACTTTGGTGTGCATTTATTGAGCACAAAAAAAACAACCTGCTGCTCTGAGGAAGTTTAGCTGCAAGAAAAAAAAAAAGAAGCCAAGCTTGGCCAAGCTTCGGAAGAAACAAGGTTAGTAGGCAGCAGCTCGAATCAAAGACTGAAGTCCTGTGTTGTGGCAACAGGTCGACCAAAAGCTCCATCAGAAAGTCATGTGGACAGGTTGATCGTGGACTTTGTGGTTTGTGGTAAGAGACCAGCAGTATTTTTCTTTCGTGCAAAACAAACAGTCCTGGCGCATGCTTAATGCAATGCAGCCAACAGCGACCATAATGAACAAGAAGTCGCATGCTAACCAAATCGAAATCATCTCAGGGTGTCTACCAAGTTGACATTTCCAACTTCCCTGAGTTTTCCAGGTTTTCCCTGAACACCTTTGCAAAATTCCCTGAATGAGCTAGAGCTTTGTTTTATGTCAAAACAGGCTGACACCATGTTGCCCGATGCTGTCACTCTCTAGTAAGCATGTTGAAACAAAAAAAATGACTTAATGCAGTTTGAACAGTAAGGAGTAATATCTATATTATTTAAAAAGAAAACTGAAGGAAGGTGTTAGTAAAATGCACAGCAAAAAAAAAATGGTAAAACACATTCCAAATTGAGTCGAACATTTTCAAATACGAATGAAAAGGAGATGCATACATAAGTAAATATTTTTGAATATGAGCTATTTCTATCAAGTGATAGCAAGCTCATCGGTATGAGGCCTGAACTTTGTCACAACTAAGATTCTCTCTCAGCAGGTGGGAAGTCAACCTCAACTGTCCTGACATATTTTCAGCCCGTACACAACATCTCAGTGTTGGGTTTCACTGCTTTGAAGAGTTTATTTTGGTTTGGCTGAGGGACACCTGCATCTCGGTGTCAGCCAACACTTTGTTTTTTGAGCTCAAGCTCCTTCAAAGAGGCGGCGGCACGCTTCCTTTTCCGTTAATTCCTCAGTGTGTTGGTCTTTTCCGTTCTCATCCTCCTTCTGCCACGTGTTCACCTTATGGATCATTTGAAGCATCCTCTTGGTCAGTTGTACAGTCAACATCCGATTTTTCCGACTCCCTCGAGTCTGCAAAAACATCCCAAAAATGGGGCAGTCCGAAAATAATGAATGCATGTCTGTAACTGCCTTTACGGGCTAAAATTGTCACAGACAAGTGACACATACACCGGATGCCACGAAATATGCATCCCACCTACAACGAAGGACGAAGACGAGCCAGGGGTAAAGCTCTGCTCGCCAGTGCCCGCTTGAACAAGGACCGGACATGCTTCGTAGACGCTGCTTCGTACGTTCAAGAAGAGGCCTTCTCCTCAGTGGTCATTGACTGTGATTCTAAAATCCTTAGCTGCGCTACCGTCCGCACTTCTAATTCCAGCGTTGCAGAGCAAGTTGCTATTGCTCTTGCGTTGACGGACAGTGTACATGACACGATTTATTCGGATTCCAAGGCCGCTATCAGGGCCTTTCAGATGGGAATGGTGGCTCCCCAGGCCCTACGTATCATCCAAAGTGCCAAAGAAATGAAACATCACTCTTTGGCCTGGTTCCCTGCGCACCTTGGAACCATTGAGGGTGCCTCGATCAACCCCAACGAGGACACGCACTCGGCTGCACGAGGTTTGACTGACCGTGCGCTGGGCAACGCGTCCTCTCCTGGGCGACCCGAGCCTCTCTGCTCGTATAACGAAATCTGCAAATACAATTATCTCACAGGCAAGTGTAAAAAAGCTCTTAAGGCCTGCCAGTACACTTACCAGGCATATCAGTGCTCGCACTTTGACATGAGACGGGGGTGCACGCGTGTATAATTAAGGAATACATACTGTGTTCCGTGACAATTGCCCCTTCCCACGCTTGTTATGCTTCACCGCGTAACACTTCTGTACTGAGGCGAAGCTAACTTTCGGAGACTGGCATTACGCAAAGCGTTGTGTTCTGCGAGCTTCGAAGCCAATCGCAAGGATTACAAAGGCAGAGTCGATGCCATTGCTGACAGCGGCGAATTCTTTCAATGAAAAACACGGCACCGCACGGCAAGAAGCTTAATAGAAAATGTAGAAGCAGCTAGGCTTAACGTTGCCGTGGTGGTGGCTACGGCTGCCAGCGGATCTGCGTGCGAGTGTGCCGGTTCGAGGCATCGAGACAATCAAAATGGCGACGGTGGTGGCTTTGATTGATGCCATTTCAGCCCTGCAGTCAGGGCAATATGCCTCGACTATACGGAGTACGTGGTGGTGCCGTAAAGCTGTGCGCATTATCAGGCATGTCGGAAAAATCGGGCGTCTGGAAAATCGGTCGTTAACTACTCTGGCAATAGCTAGTGCCGATGACACGGCGTCAATGACGATTCGTTGCGATTCCTCTTTTACTGGAGCCAGCATTAACACGACTTCCGTTCTCTTTCGATAAAGTTACAGCTAATTTTCCCCGATAGAAGCACAAATTTCCTGAGTTTTCCCTGAGTATTTCCAGACTATTCAAATTCCCTGAGCATTCCTGGTTTTCCCGGTTTTCAAGGTTGGTAGACACCCTGCATCTACAAAGAGTAGAAAGGGTCCCTCACAGACCATTCGACAGCCTTGAACAGGTGTTGAACAGCCTCTAACTCCTATGAAAAATTTGATAAGCAACTTATCTTAAATTACAACAACTTCTGTAAGTAAGAATGCCAAGCGGGACACACGTTTTTATGCTTGTGTTTACATACTTTTTGCGTTGTGCCTCATGTTGTGTTCGTAACAGATGCATCTTGACTCTTTTACCTGTCTTCTTAATTTTCTCTCAAATAAAATACTGTTGTTAATGTCTGTTTATTATTATAGCTCAAGGGCCCTTTGAGGGACATTACATGAGGGGTGGGTACAGTGATTACAATAACATAATTACAGTGAATAAAAATCAGTGAACACAGGTCAGTTGGTGAGTACAAGACACAATGAATAAAATAACATGATTCACAGCAGTATATACCATGATCCTATGGGTTAACGTTGATGCACATGATTTCTTAAATGGAGGATTTAAATTCTGCAGGGTGGATGATTGTAACGATATGGCTGGAAAGGCAATTCCAGTCACACTTAATACAAATAAAAAATGACTGATGAAATATGGTACGGGCACGTGAAGGAACGACAGCGTTTGGATGGGTGTTGTGAGACATGCAATGGACTGGAACGATGAGCTCTTCGTTGGGTGGTAAAGAGTGAAAAAACTGGTCATAAAGGTTTAGTAGAGATATTCTGCAGCGATGAGGCAGAGCGGGTACATCAACTTATGATTTCAGTAATATTGCACATGCATACTCAAGTTTTGGACGAATGAGGGTTTTGTATGCTTAAAGCTTAACAGAGGAAGGCACAAAAGAAAGATTGCAACGGATGTAGACCAAGACACAATATGTATAATTATTAACTTGATTAAGATGATTGGTCCAAGTTAGCTTGCGGGAGATGCGAATACTGAGGTATATTTGAACGAGCCAGCTAGGGATATAGGGCAGTTGTAAATAAAGTATTGGGGGGTTGCAAAGTTGCAACAACGATGAAATGAAAATATTACAGTTTTATTCACACTGACAGACATCAACCAAATTTTACACCCCTCTTCTATATGTTGAACACTGTTCTAGAGGATAGAAATATCAGATAAGTCTATTATAGGGCGGTAAAGAATAGAATCATCAGCAAAGAGCCACATTTTCAACCACACATGAAGGGTTAAATCGTTTAAGGAACAGAAGTGGTTCAAGGACTGTGCCCTGGGGAACAGCAGGCAGGACTTGTGAAAAAGATTAATATGTATTAACACAGACGAATGGACAACGGTCTGTTAAAAATACTTGAATCCAATTAGTGCAGATTTAATCGTGAGAGGTTAAGTAGTAAATGGGCATGGGATACCTTATCAAAAGCTTTTTCAAAGTCAAGGAAAAATGCATGACCAGATAGATACGTTACCATGTAGTGCGAGAATAAAGCGAGCTGGAGTCTCGCAGGAGTGACCTTTACAGAAAACGTATTGGTTAGGATAAAAAAAGTTGATGGACGATGGAATTTTGCTACACTAGAAGAAAATGAGATGTTCTATTAATCTGAAGCAGACACTCGTGATTGAAATAGGGCAATAGTTTTTAGGACAAGACTTGGTATCTTTTTTTAATGCTGTGATTACTTTGCCAATGCGCCAGTCTGACAGGTACAGTATCCGTATCAAGAAACTGTTGAAAAATTTTGGAAAGAATGATGCTAGAATGATGTTTAGTGTTTTTTAGTACCTTAGCATTGATTCCATCAAATGAGTTTGTTGACAATTTCTCTAATGAATCAATTAATTTAACAAGGCCAGGCAGGTCAAACGTAATGTTATTCATTTGGATGTCTGTGTATGGTAAAATGTTGGGCATGCTATCAGTGGACTCGTTAGTAAAAACTGAAGAGAATGTAATGTTTAGGACATCAGCGACTATGCTTTCAAGAATAATCCAGACCATGTCATCACAAAGTGAAATGGCACTCTCCTTATGAGGGTTGGTTGTTTGCCAGAAACATTTTGGATCGCTGTGTAACACTGAGGGCAGTGTAATGCAAAAAATAATTGTGTTTAGTTATGGCTATAAGTGATTTATAATGCTTGCAGCAGCACGATACTTTTGGCTTGTTGATGAAGAACAGAAGGAAGAATGCCAAGGCCTTATGTGAGCAAAATGGATGTTTTTTCTTGTTGCTTAAAATATTCAAAGTTGTATTAAACTATGGAGAGTGTGTACGTTTCATTATTTTTATAGTAGGAATATTTAGTTTCATTAAACCTAGCATTTCAGATTTGAACAGCTGTGAATTTGACTCCAAGATATTGTTCGTGTTTGTGACATGTTAATTATTTTCTTCATCATCATCACCATCTTCTTCTTCAGTCTATTAGAGTAGTTTGTTGGGCCACTTGGTGCATGGTGAACGTATAATGGTTTCCAGCAAGTACAGATGCGAGCACAAGTAAGTAGAAACGGACAGGACAACGCTGGACTTACAACTGAAGTTTATTGTGAAAACATTCCACAAATCTCCACCGTGCATGCGCATACACCAAGGAACAATAACAAGGCTTGTAGTCAATTATCAACAAAAGTTATACACATACACAAAAGCGAAGTCACACCCCTTCCCGACAAAGGCAACAACACGTGGATTAGCATGATAAATTTAGAAATTGAAGTTCTTTATCATTGATATGAACCGAAGGTTCACTCACACATGTATGCGCGCCCAACTTTTTCATGTGGAACGCTTTGCTAATTTCTCTTTCCAGTTTACTGCGCTCTCTCCCCACTATCGATACACTCTCAAAAACTGGTCAGCATTCGTGCTTTTTGCAATGCAATGGCAAGTTCCCTCCTGTACCTGTAGGTAGCAGATAACGATGCTCACGCATTCGGTCATTAATGCAACAACCTGTCTGGCCCATAGAGTTTCTCACTACATTACCTAGAGGGAAACCTGGCGCTGCTGCGCCGTGGTATGCATGGGAATGCCGGTATATTGTGGATTCGGATTGGCATCGTTCTCATAGAGACAGGACACCTTGAAGACGCGCTTGGCAAGTACCCTTCCGTCTGTCACAATGATTCATATTCTACTAGAACAGCACATGGAAAGCTGTTTTAGCTTTATTATTACGCGAAAACATGTTTTGTTTAACTATGAGAACTTGTTATTGTGTGTATGACTACATGTTACGTAAAAAGTATCAGCGGGCCGCTAAAGTTGGAGGACAAACGACAAGGTTCGCGCTCGCTTTGAAACAGTTGGTCGTCTGTTCTTGCTTTTCTTCGCTTGGTCATGCATGGTGGGTGAGTAAAGATGTAATATGCGTGAATGGAAACATTTTATGAAGATTTTACTTTGAGAACGCGTTATTTGCGTAGCCATATCCACATTTTAGACGAAGCCTCTTACAACACCAGCCAACACGAGCCTCGCAGACACATATACCGGCATTCCCATGACGGCACGGTGCCCCCTTAAGAAACTCCCATAGACGGTAGCGCCAGATTATCCTCTAGGTGTTATAGTGAGAAACTCTATGGTGGTATGCATGGGAATGCCGGTATATTGTGACTTCGGATTGGCATCGTTCTCGTAGAGACAGGACACCTTGAAGACGCGCTTGGCAAGTACCGTTCCGTCTGCCACAATGATTCATTTTCTACTAAAACAGCACTTAAAAAGCTGTTTTAGCTTTATTATTACGCGAAAACATGTTTTGTTTAACTATGAGAACTTGTTATTGTGTGTACGACTACATGTTACGTAAGAAATATCAGCGGGCCGCTAAAGTTGGAGGACAGACGACAAGGTTCACGCTCGCTTTGGAACAGTTGGTCGTCTGTTATTGCTTTTCTTCGCTTGGTCATGCATTGTGGGTGAGTAAAGATGTAATATGCGTGAACGGAAACATTTTATGAAGATTTTACTTTGAGAACGCGTTATTTACGTAGCCATATCCACGTTTTAGACAAAGCCTCGTACAACACCAGCCAACACGAGCCTCGCAGACCCATATACCGTCATTCCCATGACGGCACGGTGCCCCCTTAAGAAACTCCCATAGACGGTGGCGCCAGATTACCCTCTAGGTGTTATAGTGAGAAACTCTATGTCGCCGGCCAACTAAAATTGTAGAAAATGTTTGGTGCTTAGCGTACGCTACACTTAGCGTATAGCGTACGCTAAACTAAAACTGTCTATTGCAAGTCTTGCGCGTGACGGTATCGGTTCCCGCACAACGAACGGCTTCGTCAGCGGCCCTTCATCGATGGCATGGAGCGCCTCAAACTTTTTCTGCCAACATCTTATGATACTCCTGAAAACACTCGGTGTCGGCGTTCATGAGCAGCGGCATCTGTACAAAAATATTGCAGAGTAAAGTACTATTTCTGTGCGAACACAACCCACCGCAATGTGGAACTCTGATTGCTCCTTCCGATTCTCCCAGATAGGTCTCACCCACCCGCGCCGTGGAATCCGGAGTTCGAGCAAAGCCTTCTTCTTCTTCTTTTTTTTTTAAATGCGAGCAAAAGAAGATGTCTGTAAGGATCATCATGTGGCGCCATGGAGGAAGGAAACTGAGGAGAGGCCCTACCCCCTCCGCGCGCTAGGAGAAAAGTGTGGAGGAACCGCGATGTGGCATCGCCGTGTCCGATGTGCTGCTCGCTGCAAGTCATGTAGATGCAACTGCGTCGACCGCCCACTGTTCAGCGCTGAATGTGCGTTTGGTGTGCTGTGCTTGAAGCGAGTGGTGCAGCGGGGGTGGCGGAGGAGCAGAGTGGCTTAGGGGCTCCGTTTGCGCGTTCACAGACATGTGCTCCCGTCTTGGTCTCATTAGCGGCTGTCGCGGGATTGTGGTGTGCTAGCTCCTTGCCTAGTATGAAGTTTACGACGCTAACACACAGCATGTTCACGTTTTTCCGCGCTATATGTCATTTGCATGATGGCCGAGTTGAAAACGAGACATATCTGTGTGTTCTTTGCGTTGTGTGTTGTAAATTACTTTCTATTGTGGAATTTCTGGGAGTCTTATTACGCAAGGAGTGCGAACGTAAACATAAACACATACGTGTGTCTGAAATTTTGAATAACCCATAATAACCTTTACGACTGATAAGTGGGCTACACGGCCTGTGTGAATCATCTACCGTATGTTGCGACGCTCTTTCGTGTGGTAGAATGATGCGTGGTGCGCGTTTATTTCTGTACTGTTGTAAAGACCATTTGTTTATTCACTCAATGCAAATGTACGGCTTTTTCGCCGCAGTACATTTTAGTTACGCGGTGAAGCGTACTAAAAGTGGGAGGGGGCCGCTATCAGCCAGCACAGTATGTCAGATTACCCTCTAGGTGTTATAGTGAGAAACTCTATGGTCTGGCCGATATAGGACAGTCTGCATGAGAGAGGTACGCGATACACAACCGAAGATGAACAGTTTTTGTGAAAAAAAGGTGGTGTGCTTTTTTCTACAGCCACTAGTCGCATCTTTCTTCTCTCCTGTGATGCTTTTGCACAGCCTAACCAATTTGCTCGGCGCCGAAAACACTAATGTGACGCCAATCCTAGTGGCCACCCTCGATTATGAGACAAGCCACGCAAATACGGCATCACTACGACCTTTTTTTTCTTTTTGAAGATTCATTGTCGTCCACGGTTTCCACGGTTTTCTTATTTGTGTACTTTCTAAACAAGGATTCTGACACAGCCATCAAAAGTGAGACCGGGCACCCTGCCGACATTAACCTCGCCTTCAGGGCTTCAAAACTCTGCTGCAATGAGTGGGTGCAACTCTTGTTAAGAGCATTCGTGAAGCACAAGGAAACTATGCTACGTTTGATTAATTTGGAGTGGGACGATTCGTATGGGAGGAGTGATTTTGTTCGATCTAGGGTAATACCACCAACACACATAACTCTCACTTTTAAATTTAATTTTCAAATCAAGAAATCTTATCAAGTTTTCTTTGCAAAGTTCAAACGTGAACCTGAGATCACGGGAGGACTCCTTGAAACACGTTCAGGGTGTCTACCAAGTTGACATTTCCAAATTCCCTGAGTTCTCCAGGTTTTCCCTGAGTGCCGTTGCGCACTTCCCTGAGTGATGCAGAACTATGTTTTATGTCAAGACGGGCTGAAACCATATCGCTTGATGTTGTCACTCTCTAGTAAGCACATGAAAAAAATAAAAAAGCGACTTAATCCAATTTGAAAACTAAGGAGTAGTGTTTATGTCATTCAAAAAGAGAATAGAAGGCAGGGGTTAGTAAAATGCACAGCAAATAAAGTGTCTTCGAAAAACATTGCAAATGAAGTCGGACATTCACAAATACGAATAAGAAGGAGATGCACATAGAAGCAAATATATTCGAATATGAGCTATTTCTATCAATTGATAGCAAGCTCAGTGGTATGAGGCCCAAACTCTGTCACAATTGAGATTCTCTCTCAACCACTCGTAAGTCAACCTCAACTGTCCTGACATACTCTCAGCCCGCGCACGACGCCCGAGTGTTGCGTTTCACTGCTTTAAAGAGTTTATTTTGGTTTGGATGAGGGACACCTGCATCTCGGCATCAGCCAAAATTTTGTTTTTTGAGCTCAAACTTCTTCAAAACGGCGGCAGCAAGCTTCCTTTCCCATTCATTCCTCAATGCATACATCATTTCTGTTCTTGTCCTCCTTCTGCCACTCGTTCAATCCAAGGACCATTTGAAGCATCTTGGCCAGTCGCACAGTCCACGACCAATTTTTAGAACTCCCTAGGGGTCGGGAAAACGTTCGAAAAATTGGCCAGTTGGAAAAAAATAAATGCGTGTCATTTACTGCCCTTAGGGGCTCAAACCGCGACAGGCACGTTCGAAAACGCTCTGAAGGCATGTCGGTACACATATTAGGCATATCGGCGCTTGTACTGTGACAGGAAATACAGGGTGTACGCATGTATAATTAAGGAATGCATACTGTGTTCCGTGCCAATAGCCCCTTCCCACGCTTGTTATACTTCACTGCAATACTTCTGCGTATGCTTCGCCATGTAACATTCCTGTAGAGGCGAAGCTGACTTTCGGGAACCGGCATTATGCAACGCACTGTGTTTTCTAATTTCCTAAGCGAATCACGAGGACCACAAATTCGGTGTCCGTACCGTTGCTGACAGCAGCTAATTCTTTCAATAAAAAACTCGGCATCCAACGGCAAGAAGCTTCATAGCGAACGTCGAAGCAGCTAGGCCTAGCGTTGCCGCAGTGGTGGCAACGGCTGCCAGCGGATCTACGTGCGAGAGTGCCGGTTCGAGGTGGCGAAGTAATCAAAACGGCAGCGGTGGTACCTTTCATTATTGCCGTTTCGGACCCGCGGTCACGGCAAAACGTCCGGAAAATCGGACGGCGAAGAGTTCTTGCGTCCGAAATTTCACATGTTCTGATACGTTGACTCTATGGGTTACGTGGCGGTGCCGCGAAGCCGTCCGAATTATCGGGAATCCGGAAAGTCGGTCGTTGACTGCACACTGGCAACTCCTCCAGCCGACGACAGCGCGTCAAAGACGATTCATTACGATTCCTGTCTGTTGCTCGAGCCAGCATTACCGTGACTTTCGACCCTTTCAATACAATTGGCGCTAATTTTCCCTGATAGAGGCCCAAATTTCCTGAGCTTTCCCTGACTTTTTCCAGACTACTCAAAATCCCTGAGAATTCCCGGTTTTCCCGGTTGATAGACACCCTGACGTTAAAATCCTTCTCGCGTTTGATTCAAGGCTATCATAGGATTTTAACCTTAAAAGCACTAGAAAATCATCCACATACCTAGAAATTCGCACAATATGTTTGTCCTGCAGCCTGTGAATTACCCCCATTACTGTCAAACTTTGGTAAAAAAAAATTTTACACAGTACAGGAGCAATCTTAGATCCGATGCAAATACCCCTTCTTTGAAAGAAGACATCCTTTTTTGAGGACACTACAGTGGTTGACAGGTAAAATGTGAGAAGTTCTCTAAAAGACTCAAGTGACAAAGCGCAGGAATTCATAAAAGCTACTTCCCCACTTTCTTCAATCAGATCATGTACAGCTGTGCACAGGTCATCGTGTGGGATAGAATTGAACAGATCCTCAATATCTACAGACATCGCTGCATTGGCACAAATCTCACTTGACTTTAACCAGTCCACAACTTCCAAGGAGCTTTGGACGCCAAAAGGAATTTTTAGGTATGTGGATGATTTTCTAGTGCTTTTAAGGTTAAAATCCGATGATAGCCTTGAATCAAACGTGAGAAGGATTTTAACATGTTTCAAGGAGTCCTCCTGTGATCTCAGGTTCACGTTCGAACTTTGCAAAGAAAACTTGATAAGATTTCTTGATTTGAAAATTAAATTTAAAAGTGAGAGTCATGTGTGTTGGCGGTATTACCCTAGATAAAAAAAATCGCTCCTACCGTACTAATCGTCCCACTCCAAATTAATCAAACGTAGCATAGTTTCCTTGTGCTTCACGAATGCTCTTAACAAGAGTTGCACCCACTCATTGCAGCAGAGTTTTGAAGCCCAGAAGGCGAGGTTAATGTCGGCAGGGTGCCCGGTCTCACTTTGGATGGCTGTGTCAGAATCCTTGTTTAGAAAGTACACAAATAAGGAAACCGTGGAAACCGTGGACGACAATGAATCTTCAAAAAGAAAAAAAGGTCGTAGTGATGCCGTATTTGCATGGCTTGTCTCATAATCGAGGGTGGCCACTAGGATTGGCGTCACATTAGTGTTTTCGGCGCCGAGAAAATTGGTTAGGCTCTGCAAAAGCATCACAGGAGAGAAGAAAGATGCGACTAGTGGCTGTGGAAAAAAGCACACCACTTTTTTTTCACAAAAACTGTACATCTTCGGTTGTGTATCGCATACCTCTCTCATGCGGACTGTCCTATATCGGCCAGACAGGTCGTTGCATTAATGACCGCATGCGTGAGCATCGCTATCTGCTACCTACAGGAACAGGAGGGAACTTGCCATTGCATTGCAAAAAGTATGAATGCCGACTAGTTTTTGAGAGTGTATCGATAGTGGGGAGAGAGCGCAGTAAACTGGAAAGAGAAATTAGCAAAGCGTTCCACATGAAAAAGTTGGGCGCACATACATGTGTGAGTGAACCTTCGGCAATGATAAAGAACTTCAATTTCTAAATTTATCATGCTAATCCACTGTTGTTGCCTTTGTCGGGAAGGGGTGTGACTTCGCTTTTGTTGATAATTGACTTTTGTTGATAATTGACTACAAGCCTTGTTATTGTTCTTGGGTGTATGCGCATGCGCGGTGGAGATTTGTGGAATGTTTTCACCTTAAACTTCAGTTGTAAGTCCAGCGTTGTCCTGTCCGTTTCTACTTATTGTGCTCGCATCTGTACTTGCTGGAAACCATTGTACAGTCACCTATTTTATGTCCACTGCAGGACTAACGCCTCTCCCTGAGATCTCCAATTACCCCTGTCCTGTGCCAAGCGATTCCAACTAGCACCAGCAAATTTCCTAATTTCGTCACTCCATCTAGTCTTCTGCCGTCCTCTACTGCGCTTCCCTTCTCCTGGTACCCATTCTGTCACCCTAATAGTCCAATGGTTATCTAATCTGCACATTACATGATCTGCCCAGTGCCATTTTTTTTCTCTTAATGTCTATTAGAATATTGTCTATAACCATTTGCTCTCTGATCCAAACCGCTCTCTTTCTGTCTCTTAAAGTTATGCCTAGCATTCTTCGTTCCATCGCTCTATGTGCGGTCATTAACTTGTTCTCAAGCTTCTTTGTCAGTCTCCAAGTCTCTGCCCTATATGTCGGCACCACGAAAATGCACCGACTGTACACCTTCCTTTTCAATGATCATGGTAAGCTTCCAGTCAGGAGCTGGCAATGTCTGCCGTATGCGATCCAACCCATTTTTATTCATCTGTAAATTTCCTTCTCATGATCAGGGTTCCCTGTGACTAATTGACCGAGGTAAACATACTCCTTCACCGACTCTAGAGGCTGACTAGCGATCCTGAATTCTTCTTCTCTTGCCCGGCTATTCATCATTATTTTTGTTTTCTGCATATTAATCTTCAACCCCACTCTTACACTCTCCCTGTTAAGGTCCTGAATCATTTGTTGTAACTCGTCTGCATTGTTGCTGAATAGAAGAATGTCATCGGCAAACCGAAGGTTGCTAAGGTATTCGCCGTCGATCTTTACTCCTAAACCTTCCCAGCTTAACAGCTTGAATACTTCTTCCAAGCACACAGTGAATAGCATTGGAGAGATTGTGCCTCCTTGTCTGACCCCTTTCTTTATAGGCATCTTCCTACTTTTCTTGTGTAGAACTAAGATGGCTGTGGAATCCCTGTAGATATTTTCCAGGGTATTTACGTAAGCGGTCTGTACTCCTTGATTACGCAATGCCTCTATGACTGCTGGTATCTTTACAGAATCAAATGCTTTTTCGTAATCTATGAAAGCCATATAGAGAGGTTTATTGTACTCTACAGATTTCTCAATAACCCGGTTAATGACATGGATGTGATCCATTGTAGAGTATCCCTTGCTGAAGCCAGCCTGTTCCCTTGGTTGACTAAAGTCCAGTGTTGCTCTTATTCTACTGGAGATTATTTCGGTAAATATTTTATATAATACTGGGAGTAAGCTAATGGGCCTATAATTTTTCAGTTCTTTAACGTCTCCCTTTTTGTGGATTAGTATGTTTTCATTCTTCCAGTTTTCTGGGACCCTTGCAGTCGATAGACACTTTCTATAGAGAGCTGCCAGTTTTCCTAGCATTATGTCTCTTCCACCTTTGATTAAATCGACTGTTATTCTATCCTCTCCTGCCGCTTTTCCCCATTTCATGCCTTCAGTTTCTGTATACTGTTCATTATTGTTTCAAATAGAGTACTCCTGAGTCCTCTGGGTACTGTAATGGTCAGTATAGAATTCTTCCGCTGCTATTATTAAACCTTCGAGATTGCAGATGATATTACCCTGCTTATCTTTCAGTGCATACGTCTTGGTTTGTCCTATGCCAAGTTTCCGTCTCACTGATTTCAGGCTGCGTCCATTTTTTATCACTTCTTCAGTCTTTCTTATGTTATAATTTCGAATATCATTTATTTTCGCTTTGCTGATCAGTTTTGACAGTTCTGCAAATTCTATCTTATCTCTTGAGTAGGACACTTTAATTTTTTGTCGTTTCTTTATTTGGTCCTTTGTTACTTGGGAGAGCTTACCAGCTGGTTGCCTTGGTGCTTTGTATCCCACTTCAATTGCTGCCTCTGAAGCCAGCCTCGTTAAGGTGTCATTCAATACCTCTATGTCATCATCATCATCTCTCTCTTCTAAGACTGCATATTTGTTTGTAAGTACAGTACCAGCCTAAATTTGTCTACTTTTACCCTTACTGCCTCTAAGTTGACCTGCTTTTTCTTGACCAATTTTACTCTTCCTCTGTTCAAATTGAGATTAATCCTAGCCCTCACTAACCTATGATCACTGCACTTTATCCTACCTATCACTTCTACATCCTGCACTATGCTGGGATCGGCAGAAAGTATGAAAACAATTTCATTTCTTGTTTCACCATTAGGGCTTTTCCAGGTGCACTTTCTATTGCTACATGTCCTGAAAAAGGTGTTCATTATTCTCAGCTTATTCCTTTCTGCGAATTCCCCCAGCAACTCTCCTCTAGCGTTTGTAGAATCGACGCCGTAGTTGCCAATTGCCTGTTCACCTGCCTGCTTTTTCCCCACCTTTGCACTGAAGTCACCCATTACTACTGTATACCGAGTTTGTACTTTTCTCATCGCTAATTTAACATCTTCATAAAACTGATCTACTTCCTCATCGTCGTGAGTGGATGTTTGAGCGTAGGCTTGTACTACACTTAATCTATACCTTTTATTAAGTTTGATTACGACTACTGCTACCCTCTCGTTAATGCTGTAGAATTCGTCAATGTTGCCCGCTATGTCCTTATGGATTAGGAATCCTACCCCATATTGCTTCTGATCAGAGAGACCTCTATAGCAAAGGACATGGCCGTTATTCAGCAATGTATAAGCCTGCCCAGTTCTTCTAATCTCACTAAGGGTGACAATATCCAGAAAGATAATGATGGCAGAAAAATAATGACATTATTTATTTGGAGTAACAGTGACAAGTTACATCACTGAAACTTGTAACTGCAACAGGGCTACCTTTCTGCTCCAGGTGGCTCAAACCGTAACACTATTACATTTTACTCGTAACGTGCCCACGACTAGGTTAAAGCATATCGTTAAGTGTTACGTGAATGTTGCTAATCCCTGGCATGACACAAGGAACAATGCACGAAAATCAAACCCGAGACTTTCAGCTTTGTGGCAAAATACCACAGTGTATGTGTGTGCCTCGTCTTCCTTGGTTATTTTTGAGCTTGCTGTGCCATTCTATGCAAGCCCATTTAGACTGTTTAATGGTCAGATATGCACAGTCGTTTGGCTCCGTCTTTTGAATGCAGAAACGTTTCAACAATTCACGCTTACGTTACAAGCAGTGTACACTGCAATTACAGGCAGGCAATCATGACTACCTTCCCCATGTGAAACAGAGTGGGTGCCATACCACACTGCTCTGCCAGGAACTGACGCATGCGCAGAATGAGATCCGAGCGAAAGCGCAGATGCTGCTGCATCTCCGAGGAGCGCAGGTCCAGGTAGCGGTAGCGCAGCCGCAGTGGTTCCCGCTTCTGCAAGAGGGACACAGTGATACAGCTGCCTGCAGCAGGCATCGACACCTTGTCTCTGACTGCCGAGACTTTCTGCAGAAAAAGTCAGAGTTGCACTGCGAGAAATACCAGAGAAGAAGGTACAAGAATTATGTTCTAGTTCTGCCCTGTGTGTCTGCTCCCTTCATGGTAATCTCCCTTGGGTGAAGGATGTCTCTTACCAGAGACTTGGGGCAGGGGTCGCCCTTGCCCCTTCCGTAACCTGGGACTGGGGCCCAGCACTTCACAACACTGCCTAAGTGATCTACCCCTGTATTTACAGCAGATGCTCACCATCTGCTGCGACTGTGTCCACAAACAAAGGCAACATGAGTGAAAGTGTTTAGAGGTGCCAAAAATAAGAGCAAGCTACTAACATGTATGCTATGAGCAGTTAATTATGGAAATAAAGTTCTAGAAGGTACTTGTGCAGTTTGTTCACAAAGACTGCCAGCACACATTTACTTAAATATTGGCGGCGAGGAGTTACGGAGTCGCCATCTCTCGGATGCGCCTCGCTGGCGTAGTATGAGGGATCACGCAGCGTGTTCCTCATAGGTTTTGTTGTCAGCGCTCACTGAAAACACCAAAGGGAGCTCTCCTGGACATTTCTGTAAGTACTTTCGAAACCAGAGAAGTTTTTTACTATCTAAATAATAATCTTGGGCAAACTGAAAGCACAGAATCGTTTACAGACGCTATCTCTGTACCGAATATGTACAGTGAACGCCACTGCGCGCGGTCGCCACGATGGAGTCTCCTGAACCGGCTTCTTGCGTGAAAGGTAGGTAAACGCTGAGAGCAAACTATGTGAAATATGCTCTTATAGTGTTTGTATAACTAAATGGAGCGTAATAGAATGAAGCCTCAATGCAGCAATTGCACAGATTCGCAGCGACTGACTGCGCGTCTGCATGCTTGTCCGCGCACTGCTTCGCTTTCGCCGCGTGCGCATTTTCGCACCGTGTCATGAGCTTTAGGCCGCAGAATATGAGCATTTGACAGTCCACAAGCAACCATTGTTGTGTGGACATTAACAGAGCTGTTCAAAAACAATTTCGTTGTAACAAGGGACTTCGACGCCTACGGCGACTGTGATGTACCGTTGCGATGATTCAATATTTTTTTCTTCTAAATTCTTGGACGTTTCAATGTTATTTCTAAAGTTGCGTCGCACTGTATGCACTCCGCGGGCAATTTTGCGCTGCTTTTTCGTAATCCCGTGTGTTAATTCATAACACAAACATGACCATATGCCATGCTTTTTTTTAATGTGCTTCGTACCCCTCCCTTTCCACTCCAGTGAACTTGCCAGTATCTATAGCATCGACAAGTTCATAGAACAAAGCGTCATGACATTAGATTGACAGCGGACTCGGGCGAGCATCTCAGTGCGCGTTTTGCGAACACCACAGACCCGGCGCCGTAGCAGAAATCTTCCTCGCGTCTGTGCTTGCCGTATACCCGAGTTGTAGCCGACGACTGTTTGCCGGTTTTATGTTTCGCGAGCCAAGCTTCACGCAGCTTCTTGTCCTACGGCTATGTGTGAATAAGGCTGACACCGGGCTCCGTTGCGTACGTGCGGCACTGCGGCACCAAGCAGTAGCCTACCATGTTGCGCGACTTCAAAGGCAGCCATTACCTATTGTAGTGCTTTCAAGCGTTGCAAAGGAGACACTCGAAGCAGGAAAATCTCGCCACTAAATGAGGACCGCAGCATACGAGGAAATTTAAACTCTCATTTTCAGCTCGCTTTGGCGCTCCCGAAGCAGCCGACGCGGCCGCTATGTCCATGTGATCCCTCATAGCACGTCACGTCGACGGTGGCGCCAGCTTTTCCAGTGGTGGAGCTCAAGGCCAATAATATATGCCATGTGGCAAGCCATGTGGCAAGCCATGTGGCAAGCCGTGCAAAAGAAAGAATGCACATAATGATCCTGTTCTTGCTACATGGCTATGTATTCAACACAGCAAGCTGATGGCCAGGGCAAACAGATGCTTGCAGTGTTTCACCACCTCAGCAGTACATGTATTTGGTGCTCTGTCAGAACATCACACTTGTATTGACACAGGTACGAGACTATGCTTGATTATGTTAGACTGCCACATGTATGAGAGCAAGGCAGGCAGAGAATAAAAAAAAAACATGCATATGGCTAAGTAACGATAATAAAACAGCAAGATCCCACTGCTTTTTTAGATTTTTTGGATGCAGCTCACCAATGAAACAAAGATGCAAGTCACCTCTCTCCACACGGTACAGCAAGATGGCTGACATTTGTCACGAGCTATCAACTGGACAGACAGATCTACCTTTCAACACCAAAGTAAGTCCCCACCCTGGCTGTGTTAGAAGCTGCAAGCACCACACATAATATTATCAGAAATTTGTCCGAGTTCGTAGGCTTCAATCTTTTTTAACTGCAGTGCGACACAAACTGAAGGACACAAAAAAACAAAAACAAAAAAAAAACACAGCCCTTGTGTTAGGTTCTTTTTTGTGTCACTTGGGTAAAAAGACAGAAGCACTAAACGGTTGATGCAATAACACCATAGTGCCACACATCCATCTAAACAAGTGCCCTTGCCCTATTAACAGCACTGGAGTGCAGCATAATTATGCTTATGTTCTTGCGTAGCACATGTAAATAAATGTCTTGTACAAAGTCAAGACTCGCATGATGCATTGTAGGCTGTGCCCTGCAAACACTGCAAGCACATAGGAGCTAGTATGATTCTACAGATCACTAATAACGTTTGGGTGTCATGTGTTTACTGTTATTCCTTACTCTTGCAATGGCCATGTCTAGCCATGTAAACACATCCGAATCTCTCCACTTGTACAAATTCCCATAGAAGCACCGTGTACGCGGGAAAATACATAAAGGGATCCTGGAACACTTTCTTCTGAACACACTAAGTAAACCTGCGAAATAAAATAATAATGTCATAAAATCCTCAGCCTAGTATTGCTTCTAAGATGCAGCTGGCAGCTCACAGTTCTGCTTGAAAAGCTGCCTGCCTTATTCTCTTGAACTGTTCAGGACAATCGGCACTTCTTCCATACCCCTATAATAGAGTAAACAAGATGGCCACTGCGTAGATTCCCTTAATGACTAAGCAGCGTCTCTGTCAAAAGCAAAAGCTAAGTCGTCTCATTACTGCTAGGAGCGTCGGTACAATCTGGTGGTGAAGGATGATGAATTGATACCATGACCTCGGACATGGGCTGCATCACACGACATAACATCTCTGCGCAATGACGGGCAGAGCACGGTGACCAACATTCCGCACGACTGCGGTGCACAGCTATGAGTGCAGTTCGAACAAAAATAAAAAGGGAGGCAAAGTGTGCAGGGTACACGCATTGCTGTGACAAAGAAATAAAACTGTTTTTTCTTTTGATGGTCTAGGTACATAGAGAAAGTTTGCACAACTGTGTGCTTCACTAGTTCCCACTTTCATATTCACGAGAGCAGTCCTAGCGTTAATGTGCAATGAAAGAGTGCCACTGTGGGCCAAGAAGGACTCCCTGATCTGAGAAAAGATTAGCTGGTACAATTCGCAGAAGTACGAAAAAAGAAGTGCATGTCTGGGGCAGGGCACGAGGGGCTGTCCAGAGAGGAAATGTGCACTTTACTTTGACGTGCTGTATGGCACATTTCCTGGCTGCTTTTCTTCCCACTACAACACAGTGCTTTCATCAAAAGAGAGAAGTGCGTGTGCACACTCAGCCTCCCTGTGTGAGCGGACCATTTCAAGTCAGCATGCGAAACAAACACTCCGGTCAGTGCAAAGGCAAATGCGGCTGCAGCGCACCTGCTGGTATTCCCTGGGCAGGAAGGGAAGGTCAGGCCGTGCCTTGTTCAGTGGCTGCAGCTGCTGGCACACAACTTCCACCTGCCCTGTGCTTAGGCGCTGCGGACGAGAGAGAAGACAAGCTCGGTTCATATCTCAAGGCACTGTTTGCTCTGCAGCAAAAACAGAACAAGAACAAATGGCATCAGCTGTATTCACCAGTCTGTCTGCACTCTATGGGTTGTCAGCATCCATCAGACTGCAGCCCTAAGCTACATAGGAAGCCCATATGTGTTCCTTGGAAAGAAAGCTTCAAGGAAGTGCTGGTGGGAAATTGTTTAGCCTTTTACTACTTTAATGGATAGCTATCGACCCAGTAATTACTCTATGGAGCTTCAGCTCCTCGAGAGCGCAATAAACAATTAATTATGCTGAATTTTAATGTGGCCAGATCAAAACGCACATCAAATGCAGAATGGCTTCAGGCATCAAAAAGCAGGCTATTCACATCATCAAAACTTGATGCGGCGGTCTCTTGGTATCAGACACCTCCCACACACACGACTGTTCTGCTGAAAGCAAAGTCCATTTAGCATTTGACAGGACAAGAGGGGAGAAAGCATTCCCCTGTATTTCCAAGAAAAGCACACAATAGGCCGATATCATGACGGGTTTCACTATGCCATCGCTGCAGTAAGGCATGTCTGTAACAGTGGTATGTAGCCCTTAGTGGGCCACTGTACATGCACCCTCAACACAGTGAAATTGGTCTACTGGAAAGGCCAGTTTGGCATATTTCAGCACCACGGCCGTCTTATAGTCTTCAACCACTGCAACAGGCTCACTGGTGTGCTCTCGTGTTGTTTAGATACCATGTGACCACCACAGCCACTTCTGGCAATCTGAATAGTCACCCTTTACACATCCGCAGCTGTGTTGCACATAGCATGTTTTGAGCAAGTCACATAAAAGGCTGTATAATAATCTGTAGTACTCTCAAAGAATCATGGCTTCATGTAATAAGTAGTCAACAGCTATGAAAAAAGCAAGACAACATTTGTATGCCAGTATTCCTTTAAGGGACATCAAGGAGCAACACTAAATTAGTTCACATTGGCAAACTATTCCTTCAAAACTAGGTACATCTTCTGTGATACAGCAGGAAAAAGTTTATTGCTGCTGGAGCAAGTACAGGCCAAACTACCCTTTTTTTTTTTATTTTACATTGGAAGCTCAGTGCCAGTACATCATGTGATGTCATGGAATTCAAAGTTATTTTGTTCTTTTTTCATATTTGGGCTGTTATGATGCAGGAAATGTTCTAAAAGTCCTCTATGTCAAGTCTTTAGTTCATTTAGCATTCAATATAGTTAGCTGTTCATTACTGCTAATCAATTAAACCCCCAAGTGAATGCTGTCAAAATGCAAAACTTGATGGCAAACTCGTACAAGAACTTAAGGTTGGCATAACCACCCTTTTTCAATTCATTTTTCTTTTTTGCGACTTTTCTGATTTACCAAGACTCACATTATGGTAACAGTGGTAGGACATTTTGCTAATGCAGATGCATCATTTACCAATAATGCTTAACTATTCTTTAGTGTCCTTTTAAAGCAAAACAAATGTCCATCCTGGTCTCGGAACCAATACGGCTTTCATCAACAGTTCAGTGTTTACATTGTCAGCATCTATTGTTTGATTGAGGAACACTGGTGTCATCTGTTAAAGACCGGAAAAGCAAGGTGTGCAGAGTGGGGTGAATGCAGGTGGCATGAATGAATGAATGTGTGCTGTTTAGTGGTGCAAGGGACTGATAATGTTGTGTTAAGCGCTGATTGGCGAGTTGCGATGAAGGGATGCAACATGGCTGTAAAGTGACCTTAAAAGTGGCAGTCAATTTCGCGTTGACTACTGCTGTTTCACCTACAATGGCTACGACATGAGTGCGCCTTGAAGTGCAGCCTGCTAACGGTGCCTTTCAAGTGTGCCCTCTACTACTCCTATTAATAGCTATCTGAATGAGTATTCTGTGCCTCGCTAAGCTAATGAGGTTTTATAATTGTTCTCTTATTCGCATTACTTGCCTGAGCCAAATAACCAAAATAAACAATGTAACCACGTAATTATGCTTTGGCACGCAGACTGCTAACAGTGGTGGTCAATTTCGTGTTGACTACTGCTGTTTCACCTATAATGGCTACGCATGACTGCGCTTTGAAATGCAGACTTCTAAAGGTGCCTTTCAAGGATGCGCCGGCTACTGTTATTTCATCACAGGGCCCATCATGCTCGATGGTGGCTGCCCAATACCGTATTTTGGGCCTTCTCACATTGGCATTACCGTATATACTCGCATAATGATCGCACTTTTTTGTCAAAAAAATTGACGGAAATCCAGGGGTGCGATCATTACGCAGGTTAAATTTCCCGCCAAAAGAAAAAAAAATTTATCCTGCGTTTGCTGCGGGATGACAACAGGTCAACAAGCAGGCAGGCGGCTGCCACTGAACAGTGCGGGACACCAAAACAAAAATGGCGGCCAGCGGAGCAAGCCGAACATGCCGAACACAATTTTTTTTCTTCTCTTGAGTACATTATGCGCATTGAAACAGTTTCTTCCCTATCAGTAATGAATAATACTGTAAATATCGGCAAGTATGCGAAAATAAAGTAGCCATGTCCACTTTGAGGGGACAAAAATAGAGCTGGGTGCGCTCAGCTGCCAGTGACATAGAAATACATGGCGGGCATGCTGTGGAAACTGCGGCCTTTGTCTTCACTACTATCCTAATGCAGCACGTTTCCGCTAAGGGTGGGCAAATATCTTAGCTGTGTTGCAAGTTTTGGCATATGAATAGGGTACACTGCTAACGTATCAGTGTAAACGTGGCCACTATCATTGCCGCTCGCAACTTGTTGCGGGCCCACAAGTACAGACGAGAAGAATCAAAAGATGCCTTTTTTGTTGTTGACCAAAACCATTATTAGGTCTACAAATAATAAAGCCAAGGTAAGTATGGTTGTAGCTTTTTTTTTTTTTTTCATGGAAGTGAGGAAAGTGATGAAATGAATGAAATGGAGCATCTGCTTAAGAATGTTTGGTGCATGCCAACTGCTTGGTATGTCGTCAAGAGTCGTTCGCGTGGCATTCGACAGATGGTTAGCGCGCTCATCATTAGCTAGACTTGGCACACAACATATCGCTGCAACAAGTGTGGGGGGCAATCGTTACACAGGAAAGCAAAAAAATCGAATTTCGACGACAAAATTCAGGGGTGCAATCATTACGCGAGTGCGATCATTATGCGAGTAAATACGGTACTATTCATCTCGACAGGCTGGAAAGAACAGTAGGGGCAGCACAACTACTTGGAAGCAGGCCGCCTAACAGGGGCATGTCACTGTTTGCATTGCTCTGATTTGTTCAAGTGGCTTAATGAAATTAACAATGACTGTGCGGTGGAGTAAACCGAGCCGACGGTGTGTTTCTGTTATTGTTTGGTTGCATGTATTGGCCCTTAGGGGCATGTAAAGATTCACGGTAGCTCCACCACGACTGTTATTGTTTTCCTTTGGACATGCAGGCTGCCAACATTGGCGGTCAATTTCACCTCGGCTGCTGCTACTTCACAATAGGGCCTGTCAACTCGAGAATGGCTGCCCTAGTGAGCACTTTGGGCCTCACGAAGCTAATGATGTTTTATAACTGTTCTCTTATTCACCTTATTTGCATGAGCCAGATAACCAAAATAAACAATGCAACCACACGAATGTGCTTTGGGGTGCAGGCTGCTGAGAGTGGCTGTCAATTTCGCGTTAACTACTGCTTTTTCGTGTCAAGCTGGGCAGTGGCTGCCCGAATTAGCATTTTGGACCCCACATAGTTATTCAGGGTTAATAACAGTATTTCCACTCAGATTTTCCATCATTTAAGCATGTTTCCATGACAGTACTTAAATTAAGCACTACCTGTGCAGGATGTTGCTTTTTCAGAATTGAGCTTCCATTAATATGAATATGCCACCAAATGAACTGCTTATTTATTTGAGCGGTCATGGGAGGATGGCTGGCTGCTGCGAACTCACCAGCAAAATTTTGGTAGCCCTACTAAGGGTTGTTCTTTTGTTAATAAACTGTTAAGCTTCGTGAAGTGGCTCAATGCCGGACAGCTCGCAGTCGCTTTCTTCAGTGTCATCTTCACCCAGATGCATGATGATGGGTTGGATTTGGTCACTCCCAGACATGTCAAGCCTAACTTTGCCTCCAGGTCCATCACGTGGTGAATGTTCTTACTCCAGTCTTCTGCCGTTACGTGCTTGATTTTTTTCCCCAAGACGTCTTCGACCATAGACAGCTTGAAGTCTCTGTTGTCCACAACAATGCCATTTTTCACCTTTGCCCACACGAGCTCGATAGGATTAAATTCACAGTGATACGGTAGGAGACTGAGTACAATGCAACCGGCCCTTTCAGCTGCATTGTCTACGATGTAGCTCAGAAAGCGTGACTTTACAGACGCTACCAACTCAAGCAGCTGTTTTTTCACCATCCTTTCACTGTAGGCGATGTTTATGCTTCTGAGCCACTCCTGTGTTCTTTCTTTCTTCCAAGCTGTCGTCGGCAATATCTCTTCTCACCAGGTATGGCCAGGCACATTTCAATTATTGAAGCCTTAAAGGCCCAGAGGCATTACATAAGGCGGGGGCAAACAAAGTGTGAGGAACTTATCACGCAAAGGAGGGAAAAGAGAAAGATAGACGAAGAATAGAATAGGAAACAACACTCAGGAAGGAACCGAGCAAGTGGCACTATCATCAAAATCACTGTGTAAAACAGAAAAAAACTACTAAACGCAACAAAATACATACTACATAAATATTACTAAACACATACTATGCATGAGAATGAATCACTAAAAATTAATTACTTAACAGGGGGTCCAAAAACATGTCCAAAACAATGACGCTACCAGCTGGCAACTTCTGCAGAATGTCATTGAACCATACCTCGAAGCGATTGCTGTCCATTTTTGTGGTGGTCTCCTGTTTTTTGGCCTCTGAATACATACAAGCAGCCGTCGACGAAGCCATCCTCGCTGCCGATGTGCGTCAAAATCGGGCGCTGGTCTTTTACAGAAGGTTGTTTCAAACCCGTCGAAAAGCCATTTGCTCGGGCGTACAGGCGTCCGTGCTTCTGCACCACGGTGTCTGTCCACACGATCGACCGAGTGTGTCCCGCCGTCAGCCATGTCTCGTCAAGGAAAAAGATCTTTCGGCCTTCCACCCGGTAGCGCTCCACGTCACGAAGGTAGCGGCGATGTCATCCCGGTCGATAAGCCGCGAATTGCAGCTCCTCTTCTCGTGCTTGAATCCGATCTCGACAGGCAGGCGATGCATAGTACGCCGCTTCAGTGATGAGAGTGATACACTTCGAGAACTCGTTAGTTACCATCTTCTTGACTGTCGGTATCTCGTTGAGGCGAAAGAAATAGTGCACACATGACCTCAGCGCGCACAACGTGAAGCTGTCATACTTCGTGCTGTCTCATCTTTTATCCGCAGTTCGTGGGCGCTTTCACGAGGGTGTCGACAGTTTGACACCCGAAATATGCGAAGCTTTGATCTCCCTCTTCACCCTGAACACTGTGCTTTGGCTGACACCGAGCACCTCAGCAACAAGCTTGGTTGTGTCCTCCACACTACGTTCAGGCTCCCTCTTAAGCCAATATGTGTAGCAGTGGAAAATCATGTTGCATGAATCGCTAGTCAGGATGTGGCCGCTCTTGTTCTTGTCGAGGTTCCTTGGTGGTGTGGACATCAAGGCAACACAAGGCTCATTCGGCAACAAAGGATCGCATTCTCATGTCACCTCGCTGGGCTCCATGGCAGCAAACTCGTACGGAATGCCTTGCGCGAACTGGCGAGAAGCAAGCTTGCAAAAAAAAAAAAAAAACAATGTGTAAAGGAAAAAAAAAGCCTATCACATTCTTGGAAGTTTGGAAAAACACGAAGCCAAAAAACATATATATATAAATTTTATGCTATTTAAAACCAAGAGTATTTATTTAAAATGATGAATGAAGCATTTTTGTACCTTTCCTGCCTCGACCGTATTCTCGTTCCAGGTTTAGGATGGTTGCGATAAATGCATTGTTTTTTATAAGTACAGTAAAACCTCGTTAAACCGTACCCGCTTAAACAGTAGTTTCGTTTTAAAAGTAGTAAAGTCAAATCCCCAATTCAGAGGCCATTGAACGTAATGCGTTTTGTACCCGCATAAACCGTACCAGCTTATTGCGTATGTATCAGTTAACACATAGTGTTTCCACTTTTCGGCGTGCAAGCACAGCAGTGCGTCGTCTCTACCGGGCAGCCCGGCAGAACAACAAGCCTCAGAAATCGGAACAACAGCCTCCAAGTGCCCTGTGCGTTTGCCCATGAAGCCACATCATTTCAGCACCGTGCCAGACAGCATTGTGACGTCGTGCAATCAAGGACTGGTGTCATGCCGAAGCTCGCATAAAAAAGACGCCGGTAGCTCAGCATAGAAGAAAAATTAGACATCGTTCGTGCTATCGAACGTGACATGAAGAAGTCGGCGCTGGCACGCAACAGGGATCTGCTGCTGATTACGGTGTGTGGCATTTGTAGTGCGATGAAGTTGCTCAGCAGCGCTGCTGCGACCGCGAAGAGATGTCGGCTACGAGGTTCGACTTTTTGCCATCGTTGCCTCTGCTGTTGCCAAAGTATCGACTAGCGACAGTGATGAGGACAACATGGAAAGTGACAGCACGGGCGATTCAGGCCCGACAATGGCAGAAGCTGCGCGTTATGCCAGCTTCATGAATGCAATCATTGTCACGAGAACAGCAACCCACAATGAAAAAGGCGCCCTGCGACTTCTGCAGCGCTACTGCGCCTGTGCACGGAGAATATGTAATGCCAACGATAAATCTGCCATGCAAGTGTTTGCGGAGAAGGGGCTGGCTGAAAAGCTGGCTCGCAACTTCAATAAGTTTGAGGCCGCTATCGTTGCTGCTAAGCCGGCGTGGCATCAAACGAAAATAACACTTTTTTCGTGCGAAGTGAATAAATACTGCATATTTTTTCCCCTTTCATCGCACTCTCTCTGAGTTCCGTTTTTGACAGATAAGTGGGCACTTTCATGCTATTTCGGTTAAGCAGTACTACTATTTAGTACATACTTTTTACAAGCTCCGGCCGACTATGGTTTAACGAGGTTTCACTGTACTTTTTCAATAGCAACTGATTCATTTTAAACTCAGAAAGCAAGCAGTAAATGTGCCATGTACATGTAAACCAGGGCAAAAGCGATGCAGAGTTGCTCTTTCTACTTTTGTAACTTTCAATGAAGCTGAAGAGCAGATGATAGGCAGCGTTGCAGACGGCACTGGGTTATTTTTCTCACACGATCTGGCAAGTGCTGTAGCACATGAGAGCTCCACTAAACCAGTCATCAAATACAAAAGTCTTTATTTATACCAAGAATTACGCATTTCAGAAGCAAGATTTTTTGAGCAGGACAATTTTAGTTGCGGAGGCGATCGGCTGTCGCGCTTCAGTCATCTGGGCGGGGCCTCCCCTTTTTTCTAAAGTTGTACCCGACTATAGACGTGACGAAAGGCAGGTGGGGGGGGGGGGGGGAGCAACATCGACGACACAGGCGCTCTTCTGCCAGCCAGTTTTGGTTTTAAGGAGCCTTCCAAGGGGAACTAATTGTTTGTGTAGCTCCCACACGAACATGGCTATCCAAAATTTTATCGTTGGGATAGGTACCGTATTTACACGATTGTAAGACAACCTATCTTTTCTTTTTTTATGTGAAAATCTGAAGTGTGTGTGTGGTGGGGGGGGGGGGGGTCAACTTACAATCGAAACAACATGGCACCGCCAAAAAAGCGAGACCAACAAGATATCAAGGGAACTACAACGTAGTTACAATTTTATAGTTTGCTCTATGGCCCTACCCGTTGTTTTCGCTATCCCGCGCGTTTGTTCACTTTTTATAAGGGTTTTTCAACATTTTTTATAGTTTTACAGCACACACAATACTCATGGGGGGGATGTCAATAGTTGATGGAAGTGCCGCTGTTCCATTCGCGGCATCACCTCCAGAATGGTGGCACTTGCAGGGAGTATAAATAGTTCATGGAAGAGCAGACACCACTCATGTGTTTCTCTTTCCCTGTAGCCATGGAGGAAGGAAAACTGAGGAGGGGCCCTGACGTCACTCTTTTTGAAGCTAAGTGAAGCCGGAAGTTGGCGTTGCTCCACCATCATATCGGGCCAGTTCTCCTCTTTTGTTAACATTTCTCGCGAAACCAAGCCGCGCTGGGTGCAACCGGGCTGCTCGGACACGCGTGCTCTGCAATACTAAACAAAAGGATGTAATCGTGATATCTCATTGCATTACCGTCGCTGAAGTCATGTTGAAAGAAGTTCATAATGAACTTTGCAGATTGGACCGCGAGGTTGAATCGGCTGCTTTTACCGGCTTTTATGAAAATAAACATGCTTTAGAAGGCCAGCCAACTGAACTGTTCTCATCACCCGCAGGTACCCGCCGCTGCCCAGTTCTTGCGTGTTATTAAAAAGGTCACCTTTATCGCTGCCTTCCATTTGCTTTTCTCTGCTTGGGATTCCTGGGGCTATCAGACGGACTTGTAAGCTAGAAGTCTGGCAATACGAAGAAAATGTTCGCATTCTCACTGCACTGCACGAATGCACTGGAGACATGTACGACACCGACCCATTTGCGATCCATTTGGAGTTTATTAGCACAAACACATATTCTTGCTGTGGCTTGAAGAATCGTCGTTCGGGTGGCTGCGCATCACTATGACAGCGTGCAAGCAAGGAGGCAGAATGTCATTTCTGACTCCACGCTTAGATTCACTGAGGTGGCCTGAGGTGCCTTCTTCCCACAGTAAGTGAAGCTTCACGGAACCCAAGTTTTGCGATAGCCGGCGTACGGTGCAGAACAGTGCGCATGTAGAACCGGCCTACGTGCGACCATGGAACAGCCGTTTGATGTGTTTGCAGGCGTACGTTCTGTGGAGCCTTGCTCACTCTTGCAGCGCATCCGCTAACCTTCATTTCCCTGCGCTTCCGCCAGCACAGATAATATGCCTCTGGTAGGGAGGATTCGTTCCTTAAGTCAAAAGAGCCGCTTCTTTCCCATCTTCCCTGGGAGCATCCACTGGCCGGCGCCCGGTGTTGAGAGCAGCAAAATATGTATCAGCACATGTACTGTGGTACACCTGTGCAAGTGTGCATGAACCTCGAACGCGCTCTGCTTAAAAGACTTCGTGCTGTCACGAGTACTGCGAGAAACAAGGAACAGTTAGGCAACATGTGTTTTAACATGCACAAAAGCAAGCTGTTACTGAGCACGAATGTTCTAAAACCAGGACTATGCATTCTTGCTCAATGTACATATACGTGCCGCAAATTCACCATGCGCTGTCAAAAGCAGGAATCACTGACCTGCAAGGCGTTCATTGTACAGATTCTGAAACGCATCAGTTTCGGCCTGCGATGGCACGTTAGCAGGACTCCACCGAAGAGGGGAAAATTTCTCGCCAGATATTCCTTCATCCGTTGCCATTGCCGTGGCGCGGTACTTTGCGTTGCCTGCACATTCATTTCCCTAGCTTTAGTTCGTCCTGTCCCACCTGGCCACAGCAACATCCAGGAGAGCGCAGTCCAGATAACACAGCACAACAAAACACAGAGACTAACGCAAACCTGCCCTTTGCGCCTTTGCCATGGTACGAAACCAATGGAGCAACACGTGTGAGTGTACAGAACTATTAACAAAGCCGCCATTGTGGCCCGAAAGCATAGCCGCTATAGCAAAAGCAAAAAAGGGAAAAGAAGGAGAACCTACTATGTAATTTCCTCCACACTTTTGTCCTAGCGCGTGGAGGGGGTAGGGCCTTTCCTTAGTTTTCCTTCATCCATGCCTGTAGCTCTTAGTTTGAAGCATTTGACTCGACTGCTGGCTACATGCTACCTCCATGCTTCCTCAGTCGTCCTCAGTGCTCCAGGCACACTAAACATTCAACGCTCGTTCACAGCAGCGTTCAAGAGGGCTGCCAGCCTTTATGCCGAAGAAACAAATCACTGCACAGCGGGCCGCAAGTCCGATGTTTCTGAATGGGTGGTGCGAGAGTGGCGACTGCAGCGAAGGAAAATTTTCACCTGAGACAGCAAGCAGAGAATTTCCCACAAGCCAAAGTCGGGACACTTTCCGGAGCTGTAGGCAAAGCTTGCAGCGTACGTCACTGAAATGCGTGATCGGTCCTTGCCAGTGAAGTGTGACACGGTCATGAAACAAGTCCGGATCTTTGCCTTTCAAGGACCTGCTCCGCCATGAGTACAACAAGTGGCTGGCGGCAGAAGACCGTGAACTTACGCCAACCGGACTTGTCAAAAGAGCCTCCCTAACAGCTGCGTGTGGTTGGGTGCATTCGGTATGGGCTATTGTTCCACAAGATGTTGTGGTGTGGTCGTTTGCCAAATGTGAACTTTCGCTGGATGACGATATGTTGTGGGACTGTAGCAGCGATGACGATGGCAGCGCTAGTGAGGACGATGGCACGAGTGAAGACGAGTAGCCCAGTGACCATGCCAACTACTAATAAATTTTTATTATGTAATGCGCCCTAGGGTATGCTCTTCTTTTTTTTTTTTTTCCCTGTCACACACGATATGGGACTTACATTCGAGTCGACTAACAATCGTGTAAGTACGGTAGTGTCGAGGACGGGCCCCAAAGTACTCATTTGCTGTAGTCACCTAGAGTTGATAATTCTAAAGTTAATTACCATAACTTTGCTAATTACGCATGTAATAGCGCAAACTGCTCCACATCTAGAGGCTGCCAATCTGTACACTCGAATGGTAAACATAACACAACCGTGATTTATATTTTTCTCATTTTAAAAATTTGGTGCAGCTAAAAAAACCCTGTATGCTTGTAATAGCAAAAAAAATTTAAAAAGAAACAATGTGTTTCCTATCTTTGCACAAGTATTATGTCACATGTGTTTGTTTTAATCGACAAAAACAAACGTCTGCTCATTGTCCACACAATGGATGCGCACCAACTCACACAATTTTCTGTTCCGATACAACCAGCTGTATTTCCACTGCTTTGTTTTCAGAAACTGCTACTCTGCTTCTAATGTGCTGCAATTCTTAGCCCTGCGTGTATTACAGCAAATGACAATATGGCTCAGCTGTGCAATGTTGCCGTCCAAGCACTTTCTGTGAATGCCATACAATATGCAATTATTTTCATAATAAACAACAACATAAGAAAAGAAAAGGAAAGAGTAAGAAAAGACGGTGTGGATGGGCTGCAGTACTGACCGGGTTGCACTGGTTGGAAGGCCTGCACACCACCTGGCCCGTCACCTTAACCACGGACTCCAGTGGCAGGCACTCAAGCTGGGTTTTCGCCGACTCTGCCTGGAAACACAGCAGATGTGTGGAGCTGGAGATATTCGCAAATGGAAGGCAGCACAGCCAAATGCACTCGTACACAAAGATCACCCCAAGGCATACCCACAGCACTGCCATGCTTGTTCTTTACAGTGAAAAGTCACAGTGCTCGAGACTCAGACTCATACAAGCACTTGTAACTGTCCGGCCTCATGGCCTCCATGGTAACTTATTTCAGTAGAGCATCGCACGTGTAATGTGCAAGATGTCAGTTTGGCTCCCATCTGCAGCAAGTCATCTTTTCATCAACTTTCATTTTCACTTCAAATACATATAACAATCAATTAGCCCCATGCTTTCACTGGCTTCACTGTCTGTTTCCTTCATATGGTTGTAAATAAGGAAAAATTGAACCCTTTGAATATTTATGTTCTTCTCACTCTTGACCTTTCTAATGCGACTCAAACAAGTAGGTCTCTAGGCTAAGCACCATATCACGATTCCATTTCAATGCTGGGCCATAAGACTGTGTTGCACCAAGAAAGTCAAAGTGCAGGCTGAGTCTCATTTCGAGCATCAAGCAAAAGAAAGAAAATAGAAACTACTGAGGCTTTCAGGTAGACTTACAACAAAGTTCTATTCAGGTAACACCAGTCACATCTACTCACAGCTTGCATGTGATTCACAAGCAGTCATGTAGTGCAAATAAAATGCGAACAGGTCAGTAGCTGCTTAGAAATGGCAGCATCGTGTGGCGAAACTGCCCCTTTCCATCACACTGTTGGTGTCAATGCCTGTATTGCAGTTTTGGTAAGCAATGAATCCAGAAACACCAGCGACAAAAGAATTTAAGATTATGCTCAACATCTTACAGTGAAGCTATGTTAGCAAATTAAAGCACCCAAGTATGGCACATAACATTACTCAGAGAGCTACTGCACAGAAGGGCCAAATTTCCATCTGCCCAGGTTAGAGAGCCTACTGTAGCTTAGGCATGAAGTGGCTTTATATAAAAACCCATACTCAATCTATTTACAATGGTGCAGGCCTATACCCAATTGATGATGAGTCACAATGCTCGTCAAGCATGCTGCTGAAAATTTTTATAATAGTAAACTACCTTTAGTTACAAATAGTAGATGCACTTGCATCTGCCACACAACTCCTCAAAATTGATGCAACAATCACGTCAGTGCATTCTGACTGTGGACTGTCATCATCTTCTTGCATTGTGATCACAGAGGCTTAATTTTTAAGCCAGTGCGTTTTAGTGTCCCAGCTACGCCACAATCATAAGACAGTTTAAAAAAGAAATAAGCAAAAGCAGCGTTCCTTATTTCCTTTCTCGCGTACGATTAGGGCATGATAGCACTTAAAAAATGTTTTATCAAAGATGAAGAACATGCTGAATAAGCAGGAATGTCTATCAACATAGCTCCACCTGTTGTAATCTCAATACAATCCTTGTTGTATGCCATGTATATGGGGGGCTTGGGTGCTCTCAAGTAAATTGCTTTGCACTTTTTGCCCGATCATGCCCGCATTGTAATGATGCAAATAAACAGAACTTGAACCTATAAATATGTACTTCACCACATAAGCTCACTGCTCCACGCCCTCGAATTCACCAATGGCCATGTGTGACACCGGTTTAGATCAATATGCACTTTTCATAATCATCTGTGAGCTTTACAGAAGACAGATTAGTAGGAAGCAAGTCTTGTACCCCATTTAGTAGGCCTTCCCCATGTCCACTGTTAAAGGGAACATTATAGCACGCTTTGCTGGAGCTCCAGCTGGAAGTGTCGGCTGAAGCTATGTCGACTCCCGGCACAGCTGCACAGAAAGGTGCGAGTGCCACCAACCACAAGTCATCAGCTATACAGCTCACCCATTGATTGTACACTTGCCACAGAGGAAACATTCACACATGCTCTACACTCATGTGTTCCCTTTAACAGTGGATTGCCCTATTCAGTGCAGTCAGTGTTAAACCCAGCTGGCAATAAAGCCAATACTATATCTCAAGCCATCTTGCTTTGCCAAGCATTATTCTGTGCATGTCCTTCTTGTGTTTGTCTCGTTTTGCACCAAGAAATAGGGTTTAACAGAACCCCCCTATACGCCCAAGAAGAGGATCTTTTCAGCAGTACTTCTGTTTTATTGAGAGAAAGTAATGGCTGATTAGATGCACTAGGCTCGACTCTCGGCACTAGTATATATATATAGTTGCAGGCCCTCAAGCCACATTTCAGCTGTAGCCAATAGCCAAACACTGTATTTGTGCATTATTTGTAGACAGGGTATTTGAACGTTGCCATTTAACAGTGGACTGTACGGTACATACTATCTATGTTCCTATGATATTGTTACGTGTAGAAAGACAGAGACAAAAGAGACTATTTACACTGTATTTACAGCGGAGCCAGAGCGCCAGGCAGACACTCACTCACGCCAAGAGCCCAGACACTTCGTCTTTCTTGCGGCAGTAATAATATGCTTATCAGAAAGACTTTCCATAACTGACACGTCCCATGGGAGCATGCAAATACGTATACATGACATGCCACCCCATCCAGTAGTAGACTACTGTTCATTCGACCCAAATGGAACCGACGAAATTAAGCAAGGCGGCACGCGACACTACATTTGTCATCATCGCCCTTTACTGCCATCAGTCCATTTTACACAATGGTTGTTTGGGTAAAATACGAAAGTGCGGCCGGAAAGTGAGCCAAGGCAGAGCCAACAGCACCCAAAGACATCAGAGACACCAGATAGATCTTGCTGCTTGCAGAAATTTTGCTTCTCACCCGAAAGTCCACGTGATTGTGTAACAACGTGGCAGCAATCAGTCGCCTGCTTCAATCTGTATTCGCTCTTGCTCTCCGCCATGACAGCAAGTAATACAGTAGAACCTCGTTCATACGTTTTGGATAAAAACTCGAGGAAAAAATGTGCTGAGCAGGACAAAGTGCGACCTAAAGTCTCTAATAAATTTGTCAGACTCAACTGTAGTTGACATCTGCATAATGTGAACCATTGCACAAATCGCGGCAGCACGAGACACCGACGCGCACCGAGCTGGTGGGGCTTGAGCGGCACAGGATGCACTCTGTAGTTTTTGCGGTTTCAGCAAACTTACATTTGCGACCCTCGAATTCAGCCTGGGTCAGGAGCTTCTTCAAGTAGAGAATTTCGGCAGGAAGTTTTGACGTGCCCATAAAGCACAAATCACTGCAGCACAAGGCGAGACGCTGACGTGCTTGGAGCTAATAGGGCTTGAGTGTCCCGGAACGCACACTGTCATTTTCCAATTGCATAACGATAAAGACGACGACAAGAAACCATAACGAAATCGAGCTGGTGGGGCGACACTGGAATACAATGCCTACGATGCCACCAGAGCGAAACATGACACTCATTTCACACCGCCTGCACAAGAAACAGTGGCGCATTTGGGTTATTGACTATCAAAAGCATGCAGTATGCTTCTAATGGTGCTATGCCCCACACGCTGTAAAACAGATAGGTGAAGATGCTTATTGCAACAGAGTTAGCGGCGGTATCTGTGAATGCGGTGTGCAATGACCCGGGAGGAGATCTGCAGGTAACAGAATAGGAAACTGAGTGTGCGCCGGTGCTTCCACACAAGATGGGCAGATGAGAAGTATTATGGGGAAGCTGCTACAGCCGGCAGCTACTATTTGCAATCATGTGTGCCTTGCATGTTTTTTTGTTTACATGGCATCTAGCACCCGGAAAATATATCATACGATCACAGTTTGTCTAAGTACTGAATGTTGGTTCCAAAATATTGTTTTCCGAGAACGTATGAACTGGTAAAAAAGCATTGGGTCATTTTTTTTTATTCTTGATCACAAATGCTAGGTGGCGGGTAATCGTACGTATTGGGATTATATCAACGAGCTTCTACTGTAAATGGTAAAATAAACTTCTCTTGGCCCACCTTGGCTTAAGAAGTCGAGCCTCCGGACCTCATTACAATAAAGGTTTTCACACACGCAGACACACCCATGTGGTTGCCCCACATTGCAATGCGACATAGTCCATGTGTCACGTCGCTTGAATATCGCCTGCATGTGGTTGCCTCCTTAGTATGAGCTTCGCAAGCCAACAGAACAAGTGCAGCACCACACCATACTGAAATCACCAAAGGTGAGCATGTGTGGTGGTGTGGTCGTGTGAAAACTAAACCTTTTGACCATCCATGTCGTTGTCAAGGGTAATGTAAATGAATCCTTTTTACTATGAATCTAATAGAAGTGGATAAATTGCACTTTCTTGCATATGATAACGCAATGATCTTTTTATTACCAGGGGTTGAGTACTAGTGACAAAATTATGATGAGGTATTACATCATTCCCCTTGTATACTAGAATGTCCTGGTAGAGTCTCAAAATATGTCCTACATTTACCTCCACTTCTCGCTTACTAAAGCTCTGTTCTCAACAATATTGACAATAATATTGATGGTATTTGCCTTTGTGTCCCTTTAATGGAAAGATATAGCAAAAGCAGTGCACTACAAAGGTCACGCTGCTGCTGAAACTCTTACAACAGATAAGTGTCAACCCACTGCTCAAGGCAGCAAGTGCCATGCTCACTTTGCACAATGTTGGCACCAGCACTGCTGTTCCCATGCTGAAGTCATGAACAGAAAGCAATAGATTGGCGAGTAGTAATCATCCTTTCAAGGGCACAGGTCATGACTGCACAGATGCCAATTTTTCAAATTATTCCGTTAAAAAATAGCATAACTTTCAGATGAGCCATTTGGCTTATATGACCACACTGCCCAGCAGAACAAAGTTTGCTAAAATCTGTGGACATTGAGAAAACCACAGGAGAATCGTGGTGCGAAATATAAATTTGCTACTGTGAAGTCCGCATGCTTGAACTGTGCAAAGCACGCACCAAGACATGGGCATGACAGTGCATGAATGGAGCTGTCTGTTATTCACTTTCAGGGATGCACTACTGCTTTCTTGGCTTTTTAAGTGACCAGCACCAGATACATCAACGCCTACAAGCGACAGCATTCTTGGAACAGTGCATAGGAATGCAGTCACCCATAGCCGTTGATACGGCTAATGTTAGTCGTGTGAAGTCTTGCAATGACAAGAGTAGCCTGCAGTGAGTATAACTTGCTGCTACCATTGGTGAGTGAAGCAGACAAGGGCTCCTGAACAAGTATGAGCTTTGATTAGGCCCGACTGCCATTGGGTGCATGGTCAACAGCTGCCCCACCCGCCTACCAGGCAAGGCGCACAAAGCACTGCTGTCGACTTATTGGGTGGTTCAACGATGTGTACAAGTGTATCTGATTGCACATTGTTGTATGCCAAGTTACACGTAGGTAGAACA
This sequence comes from Dermacentor variabilis, assembly GCF_050947875.1. NCBI lineage: Eukaryota > Metazoa > Arthropoda > Arachnida > Ixodida > Ixodidae > Dermacentor > Dermacentor variabilis. Next base: position 28,715,459 of record NW_027460291.1, on the reverse strand, counting down.
GGCATGGTGCACATTCCTGCATGCCATGAGCGAGTTACCAAGCTGCCTCTTACCCCTTCGTCTGGCAGTAAAACCTGGGTGATACCATAGGCATCCCTGAGGAGCAAGAACCGGTCCATGCGCTTGAAGGCCAGCCAACCACACAGCGTCACCTCCTGGCCGGCATGCTCTGGCCGCAGCTCACCACACGTGTGAGTCCGCCACGAGAACGTGTTCCTCAGGGAAGCAGAAGCAGCCGTCTGGACTTCTGCTACACTGCTTGCTGAGCGTAAAGACAAAGACAGTGTCCAGATCATTGAGCAAGAGCTGAGCGTTCACAGTTCGTCATGTCTATAAAAAAATGAGCAAATAAAAATTGCGCAACTTCTTTTTTCATGCACAAGGCTTTACAGACAATGTGGAAGCACAAGATTTTAAATGATCTGCCACAATGATAGCAATAATCACTGTGCGATTCTAGATTTATAATTTCATTAAAGGAATGCAAACAATGAAACAGATGCTATAGGACTTGTACACTTGGCTGAAAAATGGTTACAAGTATAAAAACTACAGGCCAAACATTCCAGCTCTGAATTTTGTGCCAAAACAGAATCACCCTAACATTGTGTGGTATCACAGATTTCAAGGCATTTTTTATTTTAGACATTTTGGCACCGAAAAGGTTCTCGCAACCTGTTAGGCTGAGCATATTATTATCTTAGAATGCAAGGTACACTTTCATCGGCAATAAACAATTAACAAAGCACATGTAGCCACTATCAAAATCAATGACGTCACAGAAAGAGAGCGCGAGAAATTCGGGTGGTGTAGCCACCCACCTTTTGCTTTGTGCATCCTTTCTGGCTTAGCAGGACTTCCTCAAAAGTGGCCATTCTGCTGGTAGATGTGTTATTTGCTTGTACAAATTAACCAAGTATTCCTCCTTAGGGCCCGTTTAAGCTGAGCTGTATTAAATTATGCTTCTGCATAATCGTGACAGTAGGTCTGGTTAGCCAGAATACATGCAAAAGTGAAATACGGATGGCATCCAGAAATTCCTCCACCAGTTCGCCATGGTTAGCTGTTTATTGACAAAGAAGTCCTACATTGCATTCTAAAATAATGAAATGGTCAGCCTAGTAGGATGCGAGAACCTTTTCCACCCCCAACGGGCTCAAATAGAAAATAATATCTTGAAGTCCCTGATGTTGCGATATATACAAATACTGAAGTTAGTATTTAATTTTTCCAGTAGCAATCATCATTATTTGGCTGAATAAATGAAAAATTCAGTTTTTAAAGGACACTTTCCCGGTCTAACCTGACTGAGTATTGTGCTTCAGCTTTTTAACAGGTGTCTTCCACAGATTCATTTGTTTGGTGCACAATGATCTCACCTCCCCGCAGTTGGTAGTTTTTCTATATATCATGGCATTTTAAACAGCATGGCACTTAGGATTATAAGAAAAGCTAAGTGCCTACATGAAATGCACTTGTTTAAGACTGGCTAATCTTCCCAGTCTTTTGACACTATAACACAGCACTTCATACTTATGTTTCCATTTTCCCAATCTCTAAAAAAAGTATTAAAAATAAAAGTGCCTCTACACACTTTTGAACATGCAAGAAAATGTTTCCAATCAACAGCCAATGCTGCTGTAATATGCGAGGCAAACATTATGCGTGCTGCGTGAAGCAGGGGACCTAAAATATAATGTAGTAGATCGCTTGCTCTATACTGCAGCTTTCCAAATCTCTCCCTTTTTTCTCACCTTAGGCAACATCAGCAATGACGTTACATGAAGCACAACAGCCCACAGAGACCTGCTACTGAGGAAATGTTCATGACTTCTTCATGAGCAAAAATTCTGCATGCACCCTTGCAGATATAAAAAGTGGAGGTAAGTGGCAAACTCTTCCCGCCAAGCCTGTTATTGATCCTCTGTGGCGCTCTGGCACTTTTGTCAGACACCTACCTTCAAAGGTTACCATTAACACACGATCGAAGGAATCAATGAAAGGAGCAATAGGCAGGGCATTCCTAATGGTGCTGTGCCAGCTGAGAGGAACCAATGTATCGACAGGGAAGTCATTATTGCACTTCTTATACCTTTGTTCATTTGATGTTGTAAATTTTTTCGTGGATATGACCCTCGAAAGGCATTTGACTCATTCCAACCTGTTGCTCAGGTTTGAAGAAAAGGCGTTTCAGGGCCGCTTTATTCCTCGTCATCGCACTACTCACCAACCGTGGACTTTAGCCAATTATCCACTGAAAAATGCCCTTCTTTCAAGCTTTTCACAATTGTTGGAAATAGATGATTGTCTCACAGTATGAGATCAGGCAAATGAAACAAGAACAGTTAGAAGCCGCAGGCACTGATTGCTAGCATGGCCCGGCCTACTGACGACAGGCCACATCACCTAGAGGAAAATGATGCCAAGCTCGTGCTTTTTTTAGGATGCTCCTCCACGATGCTGGCTTTCAACTTTTCCAAGAGGCTCACGCAGTATTTGACATTCAGTGTTTGGCCTTTCTGGACGTAGTCAACTGTCAGAATTTCCTGAGCATCACCGCAAATAGAAGCCAAAACCTTTTTCACAGATTCATGCACTTGAAACATTTATGGAGGTGTAGGGCTGACCTGTTTTCACAGTTTTGACTGTTGTGCAGTTTCTGGGTCAAAATCGTGCCCTTAAAAGAATCACCGCTTCACGGTTGCATAATGCCCAGCAAAGTCCTGCAGTCTTCATGAATATCATCATTATCAGCCTGGTAACGCCCACTGCAGGGCAAAGGCCTCTCCCATACTTCTCCAACTACCTCGGTCATGTACTAATTATGGCCATGTTGTCCATGAAAACTTCTTAATCTCATCCACCCACCTAACTTTCTACCGTCCCCTGCTAGGCTTCCCTTCCCTTGGAATCCAGTCCGTAACCCTTAATAACCATCGGTTGTCTTCCCTCCTCATTACATGTCCTGCCCATGCCCATTTCTTTTTCTTGATTTCAACTAAGATGTCATTAACTCGCGTTTGTTTCCTCACCCAATCTGCTCTTTTCCTATCCCTTAACGTTAAACCCATCATTCTTCTTTCCATAGCTCGTTGCGTCATCCTCAATTTAAGTAGAACCCTTTTAGTAAGCCACCAGGTTTCTGCCCCGTAGGTGAGTACTGGTAAGACACCGCTGTTATACACTTTTCTCTTGAGGGATAATGGCAACCTTCTGTTCATGATCTGGGAATGGCTGCCAAATGCACCCCAGCCCATTCTTATTCTTCTGATTATTTCAGTCTCATGATCCGGATCTGCGGTCACTACCTGCCCTAAGTAGATGTATTCCCTTACCACTTCCAGTGCCTCGCTACCTATCGTAAACTGCTGTTCTCTTCCGAGACTGTTAAACATTACTTTAGTTTTCTGCAGATTAATTTTTAGACCCACCCTTCTACTTTGGCTCTCCAGGTCAGTGAGCATGCATTGCAATTGGTCCCCTGAGTTACTAAGCAAGGCAATATCATCAGCGAATTGCAAGTTACTAAGATATTCTGCATCAATTCGTATCCCCGATTCTTCCCAATCCAGGTCTCTGAATACCTCTTGTAAACACAATGTGAATAGCATTGGAGAGATCGTATCTCCCTGCCCGACGCCTTTCTTTAATGGGATTTTGTTGCTTTCTTTATGGAGGACTACGGTGGCGGTGGAGCCGCTATAGATATCTTTCAGTATTTTTATATACGGCTCGTCTATACCCCGATTCCTTAATGCCTCCATGACTGCTGAAGTTTTTACTGAATCAAACACTTTCTCGTAATCAATGAAAGCTATATATAAGGGCTGGTTACATTCCGCACATTTCTCTATCACCTGATTGATAGTGTGAATATGGTCTATTGTTGAGTAGCCTTAACGAAATCCTGCCTGGTCCTTTGGTTGACAGAAGTCTAAGGTGTTCCCAATTCTATTTGTGATTACCTTAGTAAATACTTTGCAGCCAACGGACAGTAAGCCAATGGGCCTATAATTTTTCAAGTTTTTGGCGTCCCCTTTCTTATGGATTAGGATTATGTTAGGGTTTTTCCAAGATTCCGGTATGCTCGAGGTCATGCGGCATTGCGTATACAGGGTGGCCAGTTTTTCTAGAACGATCTGCCCACCATTTTTCAACAAATCTGCTGTTGCCTGATCCTCCCCAGCTGCCTTCCCCCTTTGGATAGCTCCCCAGGCTTTCCTTACTTCTTCCAGCGTTATCTGTGGGATTTCAAATTCCTCTAGACTATTTTCTATTCGATAATTGTCATGGGTGCCACTGGTACTGTATAAATCTCTATAGAACTTCTCAGCTACTTGAACTATCTCATCCATATTAGTAATGATATTGCCGGCTTTGTTTCTTACTGCATACATCTGATTCTTGCCTATTCCTAGTTTCTTCTTCACTGCTTTTAGGCTTCCTCCGTTCCTGAGATCACGTTCAATTCTATCCATATTATACTTCTTTATGCCAGTTGTCTTACGCTTGTTGATTAACTTGGAAAGTTCTGCCAGTTCTTTTCTAGCTGTAGGGTTAGAGGCTTTCATACATTGGCGTTTCTTGATCAGATCTTTGGTCTCCTGCGATAGCTTACTGGTATCCTGTCTAACGGAGTTACCACCAACTTCTATTGCACACTCCTTAATGATGCCCATAAGATTGTCATTCATTGGTTCAACACTAAAGTCCTCTTCCTGAGTTAAAGCCGAATACCAGTTCTGTAGCTTGATCTGGAATTCCTCTATTTTCCCTCTTACCGCTAGCTCATTGATCGGCTTCTTACGTACCAGTTTCTTCCGTTCCCTCTTCAAGTCTAGGCTAATTTGAGTTCTTAGCATCCTATGGTCACTGCAGCGCACCTTGCCGAGCACGTCCATGTTCTGTATCGGCCAGGCGGTATGATAAGATTGTACTGTGAATGACGTGTGCCTGACTGGCATGCAGCGTTATCTATAAAAGTACGCTGCTGCCTTGAATAAAGGGGCTTTTTGCGGTGCTGCCACCGAAGCGTCTGTCTGCTGCTTAGAATAGAACATCTGGCGACGAGGATGGGATCCGGCGCGCAGCAAACCACCGCCGGCCAGCAGCAGTCACGAGGCTGAACCGCCTATGGTGCAAGGCGACACGGAGCCCTTGCAGCCACGACTTCATCGACTGGAGCAGCGCAAGAACGTCAAGAAGCAAGGCGTCACGGAGCCCTTGCATGGACTTCAGCGGCTTGCTGGAGCAAGCGAACAAGAACCGACACTACGGACAAGGCACATCAAGGAAAACGGCTGGGCAGATAAGTGAAATTTGCTCATTATGGCAGAACCTGGACATGGTCCGAAGCTCGGCAGAATGACAGAATATGACCAAAAAATCTAAACATACGCTCGTATTTTGAACGCTTCGAGAACTACGTAGACATAAATGATGTCCCTGCAGACAAGAAACAAGTTGTTTCTGAACATACTCGGCGCGCAAGCGTATGAAGAGCTAAAGAAGATAACTGTTCCTCATTTGCCTTCTCAGAAGACTTTCGAAGAAATTAAACAGCTTCTGGAAGCTCATTTCAGCCCAGCTCACTCAAGTATCGCAGAGCGCTGTAAATTTAATCGATGAATGTAGCAAGAAAATGAAAGTGTCAAGGATTTCATCACTGAACTGAAGCACCTCGCAAGAGATTGCAATTACGGCACATTCTTAAATGATGCCTTAAGGGACAGACTAGTGGCTGGTTTGCGTGACGAGGAAACACAACGGGCTCTTTTTGCACAGGCTGCCTTGACGTTCGAACTGGCGTGCAAAACAGTGCTAGAAAAAGAGCTAGCTGCGCAACAGGAGAAGCAAATGCATGAGTTTGACACGAAACCGCGCAGCATCAGTGTCATTCAGGGCGAACGTCACCGTGATAAGCAAAAGAAATCTACGACGGTTGCATGGTCGAAAGATAAGCGAGAGGGAGAGCAACGAAGTGCGTGCAGGCATTGCAGAAAGCGTCATGCGGGAGAAAAATGTTGGTATTGGAACTACACCTGCAGAAATCGTAAGAAAAAAGGGCATTTGCAAGCCCTTTGCAAAAGAGGAGCAAACGCTGTCAGATATGTTGACACCACGGACGACGAATCTGAAGACTTGAATTGTCAAACTGTGTTCTACTCGGGCAAAAGTACAAGCGGCTACAGCGTCGACCTAAACATTGAAGGGAAGACTGTTTCGCTGATAAGTGACACCGGTGCAGCAGTCGCGATCGTACCAGAGCAGTTGTATAAGCAGTATTTCCCGCATGTAAGATGTGTGGAATCAAAGGCGTCGTTGCACACTTACACAGGAGAAAAGTTAAAGGTACTTGGAAGAGCAAACGTATTAGTCAAACAGGAAGGAAGCGAGATCTCGTTGCCCATAGCGGTAGTGCAGGGAAATGGAACGCCGATGCCCGCTCTCATGGGAAGAGACTGGCTAGAAAAACTCCAGATAAACTGGAAAGCAGTATACAGTCTGTCCACGGATAAGCCACTGGAGCAGAGGGTAGAAGCTTTACAGAAAAAGTATCCCGAGGTTTTCAAGAGCACCCCGGGTGTCGTCAAAAACTTCGAAGCTCACATATTTGTTAAGGAAGGGGCTCAACCAGTATTCTCAAAAGCACGGCCAATACTGTTTGCTATCAAAGACGAAGTAGCAAACGAGTTGGAATAGCTCGAGCAAGCCAAAATACTAAAGAGGGTCACGAAAAGTGACTGGGCAACACCTCTGGTGGTGGTCGCGAAGAAAGGCGGCGCAGAATTAAGGTTATGCGGCGACTACAAGGTCACGGTTAATGCTGTTCTAAAAATAGACCATTACCCTTTGCCATTGCCGGAATATTTGTACTCCATGCTCGCGGGAGGCAAAATCTTTTGCGTCTTGGATCTATCGCAAGCCTATCAACAAGTGCCGCTTGCTGAGGAAAGCAAAGCGCTGCTAACGGTGAACACTCATCTCGGATTATTTCAGTATCAGCGCCTTCCATTCGGTATCTCTAGCGCACCCGCTATCTTTCAGTCTTTAAAGGGACCCTGAAACGATTTTGACAATATTCTACAAACGTACTGAGTCATTAGAGTAGGTCATTCTGATCATTAATTGACACATCTAAGTGCTCTGCATAAAGCGTGTAATTTATTATATGGTTTTAAAAATGCACATCGCTGCCAATCTCAGCACACTGCTCGGCAGAATTTTAAGCCGCCCCGGCACCCATAGGACCGAAATCACCCATATGACGTCAGTGGGGAGAGCTATCCGATTGGCTGACCAGGGCGCGTGATCGATAATTTTTCCAACTTTATGGTAAACAAATGATGTTCGTAATAGTTGGAATGTTAGTTAATTTGTTTTTGTAAAAAGAACGTAACATAGAGAGAATGCACAAGAACAATTTTTCAGTACACTTAAGCACTTCCGGCACACAGCAAGTGTCGTCTGCTTGTGTTACAACGTGCTCCGTCTTTGACGAGAGCTCCACCGTCAGTATCGGTTTGTCTTTTTGCGAGCGCTTTGATTCGACTTCGTTGCGTTGTGGACTGCAGACATAGCGACTGGCAATATGTCAAGTTGTGACATTGTGTCCCTCTGCAAGCCAGTAGACGAGCTGACTGGCTGCAGCGCATCGGACTGCCACTATCCGATCGGCGCCAGGATTTCTGCGATTGCGGCCGTCACTTTACACCGGAAGATTACTAACGCAATAGCGTTTCGCGAGTCCGGTATTAGGGTAAACGCAAGCGCAAGGGGACAGGGCCTGGCCACGTCCCCTTGCGTGTCGTTTGAGGTGATGAACAGAAGCGCAAATGTGAATGGTCTGCACGGTGCAGCCACCTGGTGGCATAGAGCTCAACCACACACAGTAACAGTAACAAAATATATTCTTCTTTGCTGCTGGTGTAAATTTTTTGCAGGAGTGTAATCGTTAACACGTTGTTTTTGTAAATGTTTAAAATATTTTACACTTGGTTAGTGCGATATTAGCTCTTTCTTTGGCTGGTTAAGCTCTGCGCCAACGGGTGGCTGGACCGTGGAGGCAGGCACCCGTATCAGGCAGCTCATGTACGCCTACGCTAAAGTTCCTTCATCAGCTTGAGTTTATGCCTCCACCGTTCCGTCGAAATATTCAGGTAATGTGTGATTACCGGAATACCAGACACGTTCGGCGCTACAACAGAATGCTTGCAACGCACGCTGCTTCGATAGCTTTCGCTTGGGGTCGACGGCCAAGCGGCTGGCGGAGAGGTTTCTCGCGGTCCAGGGCGGGCTCCAAAACAACCGGAAGTGGACGATGTGACGTCGCATCGTGACGCCGAGCCACTGAAGGCGGAGCTTAGCCCTGATCGCTTGGCGAACAAGTTGAGGAGGAAAAGCATGGCTAGGGAGGAGGGTAACGTGTAATCGCTTGAAGCTCCATTAATACGTAACACTTCACTTAAATTGTGGTGCGAATGTTCTACTTAAGCTGTACCCTACGCGTTTACAAAATTTGTCCGAACTGTTTCAGGGGACCTTCAATGGACGAAGTCTTAAAAAGGATTCCAAAAGTGGGTTGCTACATCGACGACGTCATCGTCGTAGGCGACAACATAGACTGTCAAGAAACCGTGGAAAAGGTGCTTCAACGACTGTCACAGCACCATATTACCCTAAAACAACAGAAGTGTGAATTTTTCAAACCATCCGTTGTTTATCTGGGACACAAAGTGACATCAGATGGCATTTTTCCAACCGCAACAAGGATAAAGGCAATCACGGAAGCACCTCAGCCAAGCAACGTAACTGAACTGTGAGCCTTCTTGGGCCTGCTGAATTTTTATGCAAAATTCATCAAAGATTTAGCTACAGTAGCTGCACCAATGTATGACTTGCTCAAAAAGGACACGACTTGGGTGTGGACGAACGCATGCTCAAGATCATTCGCGGAAGCCAACCAGCGCCTCATCGACAGTCAAGTATTGCCTTTTAAGACGTGAAAAAGCCAATTGGGTTAAGCTGCGACGCGTCGGCCTACGGTCTTGGGGCCGTAATTTTTCACGTCATGCCCGATCGCTCACAAAGACCCGTTGCATTTGCTTCCAGAACATTAAGTGCAGTGGAGCGCAACTATGCGCAAGGCGAGAAGGAAGCCCTGGCCCTGATTATTGGTCTAAGCAGGTTTCATAGATACTTATACGGGCGCAAATTCACGCTGTATACAGACCACCAACCGCTGTTGGGTATCTTGGCATCGGATAAACCAATTCCTTCTTTAGCCGCAGTCAGGATTCAGCGTTGGGCTATCACCTTAGCAGCTTATCAGTACACACTGCGCTACAGAAATGGCAAAAACATGGGAGTTGCCGACGCACTTTCAAGGCTTCCACTTTTGGTCAAGCATAAAGACGACACTGAAGAATGTCTTGCAGTATTTGAGGCAACGCCTCTCACTGCGAGCCAAGTTGCTGCTGCGACTAAAAGGGACCACCTTCTTTCCAAAGTCGTGCAGTTCACCTTATCTTGCTGGCCCGCGCACTACGATGATAAATTTCAGCCCTTTTACGTTCGTCGAAACGAACTATCGTACGAGCAAGGCTGTGTCACGTGGGGCCAGCGAGTGATCATTCCGGACGAACTTAAAGAAGCAGTATTAGCCTTGCTGCATGAAGAGCACCCTGGAATGCAAAGAATGAAAATGCTTGCTAGGTCGTTTGTTTGGTGGCCATCGATTGACAAGAACATTGAAGACACTGTTCGTCGATGTACAGTGTGCCAAACGACCATGCCTGCGAAGGCACCAGAACCATTGCATCCATGGACTTACCCAACCCGTGTTTGGCAGAGAGTCCATGTCGATTTCGCCATGACGGATGGTTCCAACTTGTTCCTTCTAGTAGACTTACTCAAAGTGGATAGAAGCAAAATGCCTCCGCACTACAACGACGTCAAAAACAATCGACTGTCTCAAGAAGATATTTGCAGCGTATGGCTACCCGGAGGAACTGATCAGCGACAACGGACCTCAGTTTACTGCGCAGGAGTTCGCCAATTTCACCTCTTCTTACAGGATTTGACACACACATACGCAACCGTACCATGCTTCATCCAACGGGGCAGCAGAAAGGCTAGTCCAAACAAAAAAAGCCACTCTACTCAAGCAAGTGCTTCACGATAACTTAACAGGTCAAAACAGAACTCTGCATCAACGACTTAACGACTTGCTTGCTTACAGGAACACCCCGAATTCCGTAACAGGAAGAAGGCCGGCTGAGCCGTTTCTGAAACGACAACCTCGAGTGAAGCTTTCACTCCTAAAGCCAAGTTTTGTGCAGGATATGCGCAGCCGTCAAGACAGAGACACTACCCATCGCAACGAGGGCCAAGGAAGGGACCCGCAGATGGAAGCCGGTGACACCGTTCTCGTCAAGACTACGAGAGGCGAAACCCTGTCATGGGAGGAAGCTGTCGTAGTGCAACGCGTAAGCAACTCTACTTTTGTAGTCAAAGCCGGTGACCATTTTCGTTTTGTGCATATCGACCACTTGAGACCCAGCTGGATTACGGGACCAAAGACTTCGTTCCATCCAGACGTCGCAAAAGAAGCGCATCCTGAGTCCACTTCAAATGCCCGTATTCAGCGAGATTTTCTATCAACACCCTACAAGAAAATCCCCCTGCTGCCTCCATGATTGGTGGTCCTACTGCGGACCAGCTTGAGGATGTTCGCTTAGATGACTCCACTTCAACTAAGGAACCGGCATCGCAGCCTGAGGCAAGACACTCAGCAGCGCAGCCTGCAAGTATCACCCCATCAACCATGGCATCACCTGAAGAGGTCCGTCTGCGAAGAAGTAATCGCACAAGGCATCCTCCTGATCGCTATCAAGCCTCCAATTATGAGCGCGGAAAGAAACGCATGTAGCTTTAATTAAGGAGGAAGGAATGTTCTGTATTGGCCAGGCGGTATGATAAGATTGTACCGTGAATGACGTGTGCCTGACCGGCATGCAGCGTTATCTATAAAAGTATGCTGCTGCCTTGAATAAAGGGGCTTTTTGCGTTGCTGCCACCGAAGCGTCTGTCTGCTGCTTAGAATAGAACAGTCCACATCTTGTATGATGCCAGGGTTAACACAGAGTATAAGGTCTATTTCATTTCTAGTCTCGCCATTCGGGCTCCTCCATGTCCACTTTCGGCTATCCCGCTTGCAGACGAAGGTATTCATTATCCGCATATTATTCTGTTCTGCAAACTCTACTAATAACTCTCCCCTGCTATTCCTAGAACCTATGCCATATTCCGCCACTGATTGAAGTCGCCCATCAGTATAGCGTATTTTGTTTTGACTTTACCCATCGCCGATTCCACGTCTTCATAGAAGCTTTCGATTTCCTGGTAATCATGACTGGATGTAGGGGCATAGACCTGTACGACTTTCAATTTGTGCCTTTTATTAAGTTTCACAACAAGTCCTGCCACCCTCTCGTTAATGCTATAGAATTTCTGTATGTTACCAGCTATATCCTTATTAATCAGGAATCCGACTCTTAGTTCTCGTCTCTCCGCTGAGCCCCTGTAGCACAGGATGTGCCTGCTTTTTAGCACTGTACATGCTTCTTTTGCCCTCTTAACTTCATTGAGACCTATTACATACCATTTAATGCCCTCTAATTCCTCCAATGGCACTGCTAGACTTGCCTCACTTGATAATGTTCTAGCGTTAAACGTTGCCAGGTTCAGATTCCAATGGCGGCCTGTTCAGACCCAGGTATTCTAAGCACGCTCTGCTGCGTCACAGATCTGACCGCCGCCGTGGTCAGTTGCTTCGCAGCTGCTGGAGACTGAAGGCCGGGGTTCGATTGTTGTATTCATATAGGAGAGTGTGGCCAATATTGCACCAGGGTGGCCAATCCTGCTCTGGTGAGGGAGTGCGTTACTGGTTCTGGTCACCGGGATCAGGCCGCACTCCAGGCCTGTTTATGCAATTTTATCAACACACGGATTTTATTTATTTTTTAGTCCGGTGGAAAATTGCGTGGCACCGGGATTCGAACCACGGTCCTCTTGCACGCAAGGCGGATGCTCTACCTCTACGCCACCACTGTATATCAAATGGCTGTTAAATGTGTCAACAGGTAGTGAATTAAAGTATTATTAGTGGCACGGTTATCATTGGCTGGAGCTGCTCACTTTCACAAGCATTTACAGCTGATGTAATGCATTTCATGGACTGTTAGAACTACCTTGTTAGAACTACCTTGTTGACAAAAAAATTTACAATTCTATGACGACTCCTCCATATTTAGAGCCATAACTTTCCCTCCAACCCTTGTATTTATCAAAAGTTAAATTCCTTCAGAGTCAAAGTCTGGATGCAAAATAGTGCGTCATAATTCATTTAGCCTTCATCTAACTTATAAATGCAACCAGAAACAAGCAATATTGCAGAACATTGCTGTTTTCTTGAGCAACTTCTGGAAACAAAGGAATACAGAGGGGCAAGCAAATTTATGTGTCTGCCGACTGCACACTCTAAACCTAAAAATGTGAAATTTTCTTGCATGCAAAACATGATGAGAAACACTTTGTACGAAACGCACAAGAGCACAACAAAAAGCTGTTAAGTGGTGCTAGTCCCGCTTGTGCATGGATCATGCATAAAGTATTTCAAGTTAAAAAACTGCACATTTTTAGTTAAACAATCTATAAGCAACTGCTCCTATTACAGCATTATCTGCTAATGGACACAAACTTGTGGAAAAATGGTGCTTTGCACAAATTTTTGTCAACAGTCGGCACCACACTGAATGCTTTCTGTCAGCTTGCAAGAGAAGGTGTGAATGGGGATATTTGAGAGCAAATCGTAGTGCCAGAGGCAAATCCAATCAAATACATTTTGAATAATAAAAAGCCATCTTTACAATTAATTTAAAATGACGTTCACATCCAAGTATTCATTAAGTTAGCAAATTTCTGTTATTGCGCTATGTTAAGAGGCATTGTTTATTAAAAGCCCAAATTGAGCATTATGAGGTTTCTTTGCATGCAGAGGACTCTTCAAAGAGTGTGAATGATTGCTGTGTAGCCTGTAAACTATGACTGCATAAGCAACACAGCGCACTCTGTTGCCATGTTCTCATGCCTTAGGTCGATATGCCAGCAGGGGTGGAAATTTACCGTAGTTTAGCTCCAATTTGATGTCTAATTGAGTGCGATCAAAATTTTGAAATATTCGAAAAGTATTCTAAAAATATTCATTTACAAATATTGACTATTCGATTCAAAGACCGAATCGAATAGGACACAGTTCGATTCGTTATTTGAAAGTTTCGGTCAGAACGTTTTTGAGTTATGCTCTTAGCAACAATACCGAGTTCTTTTGCATGAAACTAATGTTAATCGTGCAGCAGCCTGCTTGCAATAGCACCTTAGGCAAGCTCGCCGCTGACTACCAATGATTTTGCTGCGTCATGAAAAAGCTGTGCTTGGCTGCTAAATAAGTAGTGCCATATTCGACATTTTGCATGGTACCAACCAATGAGCCTCTCTCCAACTCTCTTTCTGGTATCTTACGAACACTGTCACACTTGACTCTCTTTGTTCCCACAGTGCCCTACACCAGCGCACGATGAACCTAACATAAACAAACAAACGAACAGACTGCTATCGTACCGTTGCGATTGCATGCCACTCTGCTTCTGGCTACGGCCACGTCGCCACTGGTTGCCCGTGATGCAAAGTGCTGTGTGCGCGCTGGAACGAAAATGGGAGAAAACTGCACATATTTTGACTTGGCGCTTTGCGCACAAGTAAGCTAGCACACCAATAAAAAGAAAATACGGCGACACCAAAAGCGCCCACAGGCAAGCATATTCTCCTTCGCAAAAATTACGCGAGATGGCATCGGATGCGATTACTGGTCTTCAATTGAAAGAAAGCACCACTGTAAATCGATAGTTCCCGGTGCGTGAACTTTCACAAACTTTAATTGTGCGGCCAATGCAGCAGTATCCGTGTAAACCTTAAACCGTGGCGGTTCAACATAGTGGCACGTCGGTATTTGCCGAAGACTGGCCTTTCGTGATAGTACCTGAACGTGTGCAATACACTGGCCTTGTAGCGCACGCACGATGGCCGCAAGCTGTCCGGGATCTTCGCAACGCTAACAGAAGCAGGGCAGACTCACGTACAGACTGGAGCATGGTACAGCACTAAACACAAGGCACGCACAATGAAGCAGCTCGCGTGGTAGCCGGTCACTGTGACGTTTGTTGAAAACTTCGCAGGGGGAGGAAAGCACGCATCATTAACGACACACTAACAAGCAGTACGGCGTGTGTTCATAGAGAATTAAGGGCGCGCAGAGACCAGAGAGCCGGTAACTCCAGTTGCAGCACTCATACATGCGGGCATCAAGCAGGTTTCGCGCGCCGCCATCACTTGCTGGGTTGCCAGATGGCCCCAACAAAAGATGGCCAAATGATCTTAAAATGTAGCCCAAAACTTAATGGCCATTTCTAAAAAGCTGCCATTGACATCAAACAATGACATATTTCAATCCTACAAAAGTTCAGTGACTGCAACCTTTATCACTGCCCCCCATAAGCGGCCAGCTGTGTAAAAACAATGACCACAAACCGTTCCACAAGAAATCCTTTACTGAAAACAATCAACTTATACAAACTACTGTTGCTTATTCAATCAGTTATGCACAACAATCTAGGAGAGAAGGGCCTAATTTTCAAATTAACAGAAGCTTTCCTTTTCATCATGACAATGCCAGATCCCACAACATCTGAGGGAAGATCGTTTGTGCTTGAATGGGATGTATTGCTTGACAGCCCCCTAACGTACTGTACCCTCAGACCACTTCGTCTTTTCCAATTCACTGTCAACATCGAAAATTTCCCCACACCTGAGGACATTTAAGTGGATTTACATGTTTTTTCCAGCAAACTTTTTCGCGAGTTATCAAAAAAGGAATTGGGCAGTTGCTAAGCAAGTGGCAAAGAATGCAATAAATGAATATCACCATACATTTGAATAATTTGTTAAGCGTGGGCTTATGCATGGCGATTTCCATAGTTATGCTAATTTTTTTAGATATAACCATTAATATTTTGAAGATGCAGTATGTAAGGCTGATGTATGTCTCTAAATGTATCTAAATTATTCTCCTGGTCTTTTAACTAATTTACTAATTTGAGAGGCCCAATATTCTTACTTCTGTTTTTGCTATGCTCTAACAGTGGCACACTCACACACGCAATGACAACCTTCACTGCAGCATATTCGCCACATTAAGGTACGCACAAAAATGTTGCACGCCCTATCAAGATCCCGCGCCCTAACCTTCATCGCCTAAACATCTTTTATATCGCTAAATTTGACAATCTTGTGGCCAATTATGATTGGACCAAATTATTACATAGTGTTACGACGTCCACCACTTATACACGTTTTGTTGATGCAATCCGTTCTTTAAAAATTACCACCCAGAAAACAATCACTGTGAAAAAACGCAACCCCAAACTTCCATGGCTAACATGCGTTATACTGAAGGTTATTAAAGAAAAAGATGCCCTTTGGGCACGCTGTAAGCGTTCCCCAAACAATACACACCTTAGAGATCTGTACTGATCGCTCCGGAACAGGGTAAATGCCATGATTCGGTCGGCAAGGCGTCAGTATTATACTAAGACCTTTTATGAAAGCAAGCACTCCCCCAAAAAGACGTGGTCAGCTATTAACGAAGTATTCGGACGAAACACCAATCAACCTTTAGAAGATGTATTCGCAAAACATTTCAGCAACGTCACGTCAGCCGTTCAAGAATTTAATTACTCTTTTTCTATAGTATCTTCGCATCTTCAGCCTTTTGCTCCAGATGCGTCTAGCGCTGTTCCTAATACTGTACGATCGGCATTCTTGCCACCGGTTACTGCAGGAGACTTGCACAGCATCTTATTTAGCTTTAGACCTAAGAAACCACCTTGTATAGACGGTATCTCCATACATGATATTCAACGTAATTTTTCTGTGCTTGAATCCGTCCTTCTCTTGATTATTAATGGGTATATGGATCCTTGCGTTATTCCCGACGATTTAAAAGTGGCTGTGGTTAGGCCGCTCTATAAGAGTGGTTCTCAATGCAAAGTAGCTAGAGAACTACAGACCGATTTCCATTCTGCCTGCAATCAGTCAAATAATTGAAAAACATCTGCTCGTAACGATGACCAATTTCCTGAATAAAAATAATGTTCTGTTACAAGCACAGTTTAGTTTCATCCAGGGAAAAGGCACTATTTCCCTACTAGAAGAATTTACGGACATTATCTCTTCAGCTTTTGATAATAACGAATTCGTATGTGCTTTTCTTTTTAGATGCAAGTAAGGCTTTCGATTCCGTTATTCACAAATTACTTCTTGATAAGCTAGAAATAATTGGCTTCAGGGGCCTATTTATAAAGTTATTGTCTAGTTATTTTGCAATCGCTCTCAGGTGGTGCGCATAGGTGACTATTCCAGTACAAAAATAATGTTAAAATTGGGTGTTCCCCAGGGGTCTGTTTTATCTCCACTTTTATTTAACCTGTACATCAATGATTTACCTCAATTTGTATCAAAATGCCGCATATTCCAGTACGCCGACGACACTGTCCTTCTGTCAACCCATGCATCATTTAATACATGCGCTTATAACCTTCAAGCAGATGCCACGTCTCTAATGGATTGGTGTACAAGTAACGGAATTGGAATTAATAGACAAAAGACTAAACTAGTTTGCTTTCATAATCCCCATAAAAAAATTGGTCGTACTGTGCCATTTTTGTTCAGGACTCTAATTGTATAAACTGCAAATTTGATGCATACCATTAGAGTTCGCAACTAATGTAAAATGTTTAGGCATCATGTTTGATTCTGATAAGACCTGGAACACTAATTTTACAGGTATTAGCAAAAAGCTACGTACATATATCCTGTCTTCTGTATAACTCTAGATACCTGTTCCCGTTTTCTGCCCGAAAAGTCATTGTTCACGCACTTAATTGTGTACAGCTATCTTAGATACGGAATTATCATATTTTATCACTGTTCATTTACATGGCCTGCAAAATTGAATTCTATTCTGAAATCTGTTTTTCGAAATGTTGCATACCAATGAGACCATTCCCCCTAATAATAATCTATTTTCCTTTTTGCAGTTACCCTGATTTGAAGCATTATTTTTTCAAATTGTGGTAATAAAACGTTTTTGGAACAGTGATTTTCTTTTTCCGTTGATTCCTGCCAGACCACTGAGACACCATAATACGTTCACTACCGGCGGTGTTATACCCCCTTTTGGTCGTTATACCAGAAAATATTGTGTTCCTAAATTTTTTAATTCTTTACCCACTGAACTGTACTCTATCTCATCAAAACGGACACTCAAACTGTACCTCAAAACCAATTATTCTTCTGTTTAGTTGTCATTAGAGCCCGTCCTATAGTTTCGATTAGTTTCGTTTGGCCTAGATTGGTGTGTATCCTTGTTTGTTTCACTTTATCTTTTTTAGCGTGTGTTTGCTCGTAGCTCACATTTTGTTTGTGGTACTTTGCTTTTGTGTTGTAGTTTGCTTTTGTTTTGTAAATTGGCTTAGTGTACAGCTTGCTAACCTTGCTTTATTTTTATTTTTTGAGTATACTTGTCGCTGACTGCCGGGTACAGCCCCATAAGCCTTCATGGCTTGGGCTCACCGGTGTTTTGAATGTGTAATATTTTCATGAAATAAAGGTTATTATTAATATTATTATTATTATTATTAGTGAAGCAGGCTTCAAGCACTCCGGCAACTTGCAAAAATAAGTTTAATATCATGGGTCCAAATAGAACCCATATCAGATATTAGGCTGATAAGAACAGATACTACACTGTGACCCACGTTGGCCATGTCTACGTTTGCACCACCCTCTCTTTGTCGGCATTCCAAGTCTACGAAATGTAGCTAATGAGTTCGCAAGGCATATCTGCTTGGGAACAAATTCTGAGGATGGGCACCGGTTTTGAGATATGCGGCATCAAACTTGCTGTAAAAATGCACTTTTGTTCCTCTTACTTCTCATAAAAACTGTTGCATTGAAGCACAAAGGTAACTGGAACACCAATGCATTTCATTGGACACTTGAAAACTCATATTTCGAAACTGGGCGAGTCCTGATATTTGGTCCAAGTGAATACGCATTGCAATCTCGCCGGCTGCAATTTGCCAATTGAAATAGGTAGCATAAGGTAATTAACTAGAAGTTAATTATTATAATAAAGACAATTATTCAATTAGATATTTTTATTTCTTGTAGAAGTAATGCCCACCTTATCAAGTAGTTTAGATCAATGGTTAAAACTGTGTTATCTGTCACAGGCAATTAAAAAAAATGTGCAGCTAAAAAAAGAACAACCTCCATACGTAGTGTTAAGTTTTAATCAAATTATGGGGTTTTACGTGCCAAAACCACTTTCTGATTATGGGGCATGCCGTAGTGGAGGACTTCAGAAATTTTGACCACCTGGGGTTCTTTAACGTGCACCTAAATCTAAGTACACGGGTGTTTTCGCATTTCGCCCCCATCGAAATGCGGCCGCCGTGGCCGGGATTCGATACCGCGACCTCGTGCTCAGCAGCCCAACACCATAGCCACTGAGCAACCACGGCGGTTTAGTGTTTTCTAGAATATGCACACGTTGACACACACACTCACCTCTTGTGTGTTTCTGCTATGTCTGTTTCACGTTATGAGAAATAGGGGATTCCAGTCAACTTATAATTTTTGCAGGCCAAGCTACATAGCAACAGTGGACAACAGAATTTGTGGAATAATTACCAATTGGCTAAATAATTATCTAAGTTTTGCAACGTCTTCCAGTTAATATTGTTATGTGCTGACGAAAAATAGTGTAATAAAAACTGCTCATTCCAAGAGCAATGTATTTTGTTTCAAATTTTGAGCTTACTTAAAAAGAGTAGTGTGTTTAATAAGGCACAGAAGTTCTAGCAATGGCATTCCTCAAGTACCAAACGTCTTCAAATCTGCACTTTCATATTAACATGCCTCCTAACATAACTGCTTAAATTTAGTTATCAATCACTTAACTTAGTTAGATAGCACAACTTCTGATGTCAGACACTCCTATTAAGGTTGGTTAGCAAAAAGTATTTTGTCTGTAATCCCCCAATTTTAATAGTAATTGGAGAGACTTGTAACAACCACAAAGTACACATGCAGGCACACACGTTAGTAACAAGAAATGCATAGTGCATTTGCTCACAATGTTACTAACAGCCCGAATTTAATGAGCTAGTGCTATAATCGTAGTGAAGGTCTACACATTGAAGTAAATGAAACAGCGCAAAAGACTGGACATATAGTGTAAACAACAGGCACAGTGCTGCTATATGCACAATATCGCTGGTCTATTCAATGTTCGATTCCCTTCAGCATGCACTAACCAACCCTAAGAAGCTTCATGCTTCATCCTGACCAGACGGACTTCCGTCGAATCCTCGACTTCACTAACCAGCCCAGCTCAGCACACTGGTAAAGTGTGCACTGAATACCAGCCACAATTTTTTTACCTTGCATTGCATGCAGAGGGGTCCATCACTTAATCTGTGAATTGTAAGAAATGCTGCCTCACTAATCCACTGATGCGTTACCCAGAAGGCATGTTCTGGCCATCATCTATACAGTGCAGTCCACTTATAACGATACCACATATAACAATATATCGGTTATAACGATGGGTCGATATGAGAGTGTCATTTTATGCATTAGGTCTATGGGAAAAAAAACCATTTATAACGATAGGTTATTCACCGCATATCGGATATAACGATCAAAATTTTGCAGTCTGGACGGCGTTTTCCGTGCCAAATAATCGTAACACTTGCGTTGCTTAGTTCCCTGAAACGAACGATGTCTAGACGAGGCGATGTTTACCTCCGTAAGTTCGTATCTGCCGCCATTACCGCGCAGCGCGTCTCGCCCCGCCCGCGCACCGGAGAATAGCTGAGTAGGCGCAGCGCGCCACAAGATGGCGCTAGCTGCTTCATGCGCGTCGGCCACAGTCGCTCCGAAAGAGAGAGAAAGAAAAAAAACAACGAGGAAAGATACAGCTAACGAAGGCAGCAACGTTGAGGAGGGGGAGTCGCGGGGAAAAAATTGGAGGACGCTTAAGCTTCGCCTTCAAGAGTGGAACGCGACAGCGTTCCCGTCGACCCGCCAAGGGGTGTAAGACAATGGGCTACGGCGCAGCGACTACGCGCATCGCATCGGACGCGGTGAGCGTCGAGCAACGCAGCGTTCGGCGCGACAACAAAATGTGCGCCTGAGCAAGCGACGATACGCTGGAAACAGCGTATCGGCCCCAGGCCGAGGATCGTCGACCCCGTTTTTGAACGAAGATGCAAACTACAAAGTTGTCCTCCCGCGTCTACCAACCGGTAACGATGTTTTGAATTCTATTTTCCTTCATGCGGACTTGAGTGGCAGACCATACCGTGCTCCCGACTTCCGAGACGCTCTGCTTGAGGTAGTGAATACTTCAGATATTGTAGGTGTCGGACAGTATCAAATGAGCCATGTATGGATGGTTACTTGCGCTAGTAGTGCGGCAAAACAGACTCTCGTCGCCTGTGGTGAGCTCCGTGTCAAAGGGCTGAAGTGCATGGTGATAGATCCGGAGACTAAAAACGTCAAGCTTAAATTACTATGGCTTCCACCTCACCTTGAACCACGACGCGTTGAAGAGGCGTTCCAGGCCTATGGTCAGGTGAAGTCGGTGGAGAGAGAAGCATGGAGATGCACTGGCATGGAACAATGGGTGACAACAAACCGGGAGGTTTCCTTGGTGCTCAAGGACACTATCACCGTAACCTCAATACCGCACATTATGTCCATTTATGGACACCAGTGCCTCGTACTTATCCCCGGTAGGCCTCCTCTGTGCCTTCGTTGCAAGCGCGTGGGACACGTTCGACGACAATGCAGAACACCGGGATGCTTACAGTGCCATCGATTTGGTCACTCAGCGGACGCCTGCGTGTCCACCTACACCAATAAGCTTCGTTCTGGGCAATATAGCGCAGACGAGCCACAACTGGACCACCTCATGGATTCTACAGAGGTAGTAGATGCCACCGGAGAGACTACAGGTGGCATTAGGGACGAGGACCAGGAGTCCTTAAAGCCAATGCCAACTAGTCATAACAGCACAAGTAATACTAGCGAAGCTTCCGGCGAGGATGACTCAGTTTGCCCACCTGGCCTAGCAAGCCTTCAAGAAAAGCCCCCTGATGACAAGGAAGAAGAGGAAGAGGCGATGGACATCAGTAAGGCCAGGAAACGTCCGGCACCATGCAACGACGAAGCAACAGAATGTGCACTACAGGCGCCTGAGAAAGTGTCTCCTAGTGCTCAGCAAACTCCCTCTCCTGGTGATAATGTGCCCCGCCGGTTATATCAACGTAGTCAGGAGAGTGGCACAAAGAAGTCCAAAGGGAGCAAGACCACAGATTTACCTGTGGCCAAGGGCAATGAAATACAAAAGCTTTAGGTGAGCAAAATGGCTACCGCCTTCACCCTCCCCTTATGTGTAGCGACACTCAACGTACGTGGGCTGAGGAATATAAGGCGTCAGCAGCAGTTACTACACGTGCTTAGGCAGCATGAAGTTGATGTTGGTGCAGTGCAAGAGACAAAGATATCGTCTGCTGGTGATGTCAACCTTGCGCTGCAAACTTTTCAACCTGATTATGAGGTGTGTATTAGCCAAGCATGTGGTGCTTCCGCTGGATGCTTTTTGTTAGTCAGAAAGCAGTTAAATCATTCTTCATTGTCGCTGCGTGTTGATGGGAAAGGCCGCCTTATATGCTGTGACCTCTCTTTTCATTCCCGTAATTGGCGATTTATTTGCGTTTATGCTCCCTCAAAAGTGAGTGACAGGAAGGCTTTCTTCCTCTCACTTGCTCCGCTCCTAGATACTGACAGAGATTTGGTACTGTTGGGTGACTTCAACTGTGTTTGTCATTCCAGAGACCACTCATACCTAACTAATCGTTATGATGCAAGTGCTGCTTTCCTGCATCAGTTAACGGAAGATCACAATCTAATAGACGTGGGCGCCTACACACCATCTTGGGTGCGGTTCACGCACTTTCAAGGCGTCTCCCATGCTCGACTTGATCGTGTGTATGTTTCGACGAGTCTCTGGTCTAACATTCACAACTACGCCGTGAAGCCTGTATTTTTCACAGACCACTGTTTAGTAGCTGTTTCATGGGGTCCCCGAAAATTCCGCAGGTTTGCTCCAAACTGGGAACTGTGGAAACTTAATACACAACTTTTGCGAGAGGAAAGTTTTGTAAACAAAGTGAAAGAATTATGGCTAGAAATAACACAATGTCAACAGCTTCCTTTGTTTGCTCGATGGGAAATGTTCAAAAATAGAGTAAAAAATGAGGCGATTGCCATTTCATGTGAGCTGTCTCAAAGAAAAAAAGCTGAAAGGCATTATCTTCATGATCTACTTCACAAGCTGCACGCTTTCGAAAGCCAGGAACCAGGGTTGTATAGCGATGAAATAAACACAGTTCGCGCACAAATACAGAAATATGAGACGGAAGTGTACAAAGGAGCAATGGTTCGTTCACGCACAACTCGCTTCACAGAGGAACAGCCCGCAAAAAGGGCTCTCGGTGATGAGAAGCGATACGCGCTTTCCAAGCAAATATTAGAAATTGAGTCTGGTGGGTCTATATACACAGACACGTCCCAAATAATAAGCCTATTTGAAGCTCACTATAAAGATATTTTCGCTGCAGTTAGGCCTCAGAATGGATACGAAGAAAACACTGATCAGCTTATTTCGCTTATGCCATACTTAGAAGAAGATGATCGACTCAGCGTTGATGGGCCAATAACTCGAGAAGAAATTAATTTTGCCGTCGAAACGCTGCAGAAGAACAAGACGCCTGGTCCTGATGGCCTTAGTGCTGAATTTTATATAAAATTTCAGGAATTCCTGTGTCCTTTTCTGCAGCAGCTTTTCGAGGCAGCCTATCAATATGGTGAGCTTCCTCCATCTTTCTATCAGGGCCACACAACCTTAATACCAAAAAGCACTGATGATGAAACAATAAAGAGAGTAAACGGATATAGGCCGATATCATTATGTAACGTGGATTACAAAATATTTGCAAAAATACTGACAAATAAATTGCAGACAGTCATTACTAAATTAGTAGGTGATCATCAAACATGCGGAATTCGAGGCCGCTCTATACAGACAAATGTTCATATCGCACGTTCAGTCCTTGAGTGCATAGAGGGTAGTACGGATCAAGTAGCTCTTCTCCAGATTGACCTCGCCAAAGCCTTTGATAAGGTTCAACACGAATTTTTATTCCAACTACTGCGACATCTTCAGTTAGGGGATGTATTATACAATGGTATAACACTTTGTTATAAACACTGCACTACAAAGCTAATTGTGAACCGTACCCTCTCAGATATAGTACAAGTAAAGTCATCCATTCGTCAAGGTTGTCCGCTCTCGCCTTTACTCTTCGCCATATACTTAGAACCGCTTTGCTTAAGCGTGCTTTGCGACTCGAGCATTAAAGGATATATGTATGCCGATGAGGAAATTAAAGTGCTAGCTTATGCAGATGACATTGCCTTCTTTTGCGTCGATAAGCCAAGCGTCACCAAGGCAATAAACGCTACGCTGCGTTTCTGTGAGACTGCAGGAGCTACTGTAAATTTTGATAAAAGTACAGGCTTTTGGCTAGGCATGTGGGCTCTCACTCCCTCTGCATTCGCGAATATTCATTGGAATCAGTCTCCGTTGCGATATCTTGGAGTACCTCTCGATAACTTCCATAATAGTGGACCCCATTGGGCGTCCACGATAACCACTATCCGTCGAAAGGTGACAACCTGGCAAGGACGTAATCTCTCCATTTTTGCGAGAGCTAAGGCATGCAATACATTTCTCGCTTCTAAGCTTCTTTATGTTCTGCAGGTCTTGCACTGCTCACGTGTCCATGTCCAGGCATTTCATAGAATATTTGCATGTTTTATTTGGCATTCATCATGGGAAGCCATGAGAAGGGACAACCTTTTTCTCCCGCTTGAAAAGGGCGGCCTGGGTCTTGTGCATTTGTTTGTGCGACAATTGGTCATGCGCTTATTTTACCTTAAAAATGTCCGTCATCCATTCCTTCTCGCAGTTAATCGAGCACGTCTTGCGTCACACGTCCCTTTTCTTTTTGTCACGACAAACTTTGCTCAAGAACTACCGTTATGGGGCTTCTTAAAGGAACTTGTCGACACTATTTCATTCTTAAAAGCCAGATTCAACCTTGAATATTTGTTTCCGTTAATCGCACGTCGCTAAATCCAGCACTTATAGATAACCTTTTCCCTGAACCTCTGTACCGAAAGCCGTATCTGTCTCTATTTGGTCAAGATGTTCTTTGCCGTGTCCGTAGAATGTGCATTGCGCCAGCAGCGAAAACGTTTTTCTTTAAGCTGCACACCTCCACACTGCCAGTTAAAACGTGGCTTCAGGAAAAAGGACTGTATGTACCCTGGAATACAAATTGTAGGCTTTGCAATCAACCCGAGACAATAGAACATTGCTTTATACTTTGTCGTGACGCATTTCTTTTTTGGGACATTTTACAACGAACTATCAAAAAAGACTTTCCTCTCACATGTTATGGTATCCGGTTCCTTCCTTTCAAAAAGACAGCCAGTAATACACCATATGATTTGTTTATGTTATTAGGACTTTATTCATTATGGAGAAGTCGAATGATCGACAGACATGCCGAGCCACCTCGCTCGACAAGGTCTATCTTCCGAGAAGAGACTGCTCAAGTCCGGAGTGTAGTGGCTACATATGATCCTGTCCCTGAATGGATTTCGCGTCTGGACGCTTGTGTTTGTTTACCAGAATTTTGAACTGTCATTGGACTGTATACTTTCTGTGAATTTGTTTCTCTTGTATGATCATATGTAATATAACTGCATCGGTTTGACAGTAACGATAATTCCATGCAATAAAGAAAAAAAAATCGAACTCGTGGTTCAGTGGTAACGTCTCCGTCTCACACTCCGGAGACCCTGGTTCGATTCCCACCCAGCCCATCTTGCAAGTTGTTTTTTATTCATGAAGTTCATGGGATTTTTTATTCATGGGATTTATCGCTCACGGCCAACGCCGCCGACACCGACACCGGCTTTTCTGCGACACGAGCTCCTTAACGCTGTCGCGTTAAAAAGCGACAAGCAAAGCGGCGCGGTGGCGCCCGTCCCGCGTCTCTCTCGCGATAGCAGGCTGACGCCACCGGAGCAGCGTGCAACCAACGGTTCAAATGGTTCAACCCAGTTAGAAGATGGCGCCGACAGAGCGCAAAGCTGTGTCGCTTGACACAAAGATGGATATTTTGCAGCACTCTCGATGCGGCTTCAAGGTGAGCGCCCTCGTGAAGAAGTATGAGCTCGTCCAGTTAACGATATCAACCATCTTGAAAACCGGGAGCACCGCGATTGTGAAGGCAGGAGCTATCAGCGGCCATGCCGATCGGCGGAAAAGGGTTATAGATCCTTTGTACGCCGATGTTGAAGAGGCGCTTTACCAGTGGTTCATCACCAATTGCTTCAAGAAGGCGGGCTTTGTGCGTAAGGACGAACTTCCCCAACCCGCTGAGACCGACCCGGTGGAAGTCGCTGACATACCGAGCTCTGGGATCTCGTTCCTACTGGTGACACAGGTGTTGTGTCGAAGGAGGAGTTTTTGACTGCAGACAGTGCTGCCTCGTTCTGCGATGAAGTCACCGACGAGGCGATCGCCGAAGATGTACTGTCTCGACAGACGGCAAAGTTGTGCGACGGTGGCGACGGCATCAGCGACAGTGACAACGAGATCGACAGTGGCTCCTTGACCCCGACCACGATGTCCACGCAAAGTGCACTGTCGTCGATCGACTCCTTAATTGATGTTATGCATGCTAAAGGATTGCCGCCAGTGTTCGCGCAGCAGCTGGAATCCATGCACACCGCGGTTGTGAATCTGAAGCTGCCGCAAAAGCAAGTGCAGATTTCGGACTATTCGGCGCGCCTAACCATTGACACGGTCATTGGCGCTAGAAATAAAGTTTGTTTTTTACGGCCTACTGTCTACATCATATATTCTTTAGAGCAAGTAGCGAATTGGAGTTCGGAGCTGCAAAGGTATGTTCCGCGTTTAAAAAAATTTTTTTTTATAACTGCAGTCCTGATATAGCGATCATCGGTTATAACGATCATATTTTCGTCTTTCTCGATATCGTTATAAGTGGACTGCACTGTACTTCATTGCTAAATGGAAAATGTTACCATACAAAGCGTACACTTCCATTTCAATCTCAATAACAGAGTAGAGCTGAACTAGCCTATCAGAATATTGCGAGATGCTTCAAAGCAGGTGAAGAGACATCGCCCAACTGACAAACAGTACTATTAGCACAAGCGCTTTCGAGTAGAGAAAACAATGACAAACTTTCGAGAGCACAGTACGCAAATGTATGGGACACCATTAGGGCTGATAAAATATAAAATTTATTTTTTAATGTGCATTTTGTCGACGCTATGCACCAGGCACAGTACTAAACTCCAAGTCAAAAGTTGTCAAATAATTTTCCGCGAAAATTATATTTCTAGTGGGAGCACTAAGATATGACAGTAGGGATCGAGGCCATAAGATATGCCTAGTCGAAAACCTGTTATTCTTGTAATGGGATGGACAGGTGTACATGTTGAGAAGGAAGTTATCTTCTCATTAAAAACAGTCGTAGGACATAGGCACAGCCCATTTGTGGCTCAAATGTATAATGCAAAGCATTCTTCACCTCTTTCCCTGACTTTGCAGTAAGAAGGTGACCGGCTGCTTTGCATAGGGCGCAAGGTGCTTGCTTGCACCAACGACGGTGGCCAGCACAGTCATGTAACGCTAAGCTAGGGTTCGTGAAGCTGTGTTGCCCTCCGCGTATCTTGGAACACCTCTACTACACCGTTTTCCTTGCATGGGTGCTTTCGCGTCGCCAACAGGGTGGGCGTTTGCTGCGCATAGTGTTCTAGAGCGTGAAAAAAAAAGATTTGTCGCGCGCGTCATCAAAACCAAGGAAGCGATGTGCTGCCCATGAATATGACCTCTAATGGCATCCCCTTGGAAACAAAGCGGTGATACATAGTCCGCAAGGGCCTTATAGATGGGTCCCGTAATGACCAATGCGCTTTAGTAAGTTTCACCTCAGTAAGTACATAAATGTATGACGGCGAATTTAACAGAAACATGCGATGTGGCCACGAGATGCACAGCAGTAGCAGATAGGTCGAATCGGACGCCATGGCGGATAGTAAGGTTGGTTAGCTGCGTTGGAAGGCATCGAAGCCAAGTGGGTCGGCATCGGTCTTGGAGGCATCGATGGAAGGATGCACGTATGTTGGTGGGGGCTTAGGGGCTAGAGAGTCTGTATACACAGTACCAGTCATGGATGCCAACTCCTCCTTGACAACGTCACGTAAAATAGTACTGGAGGCGTGGGAAAGAATATGACCTGCCGAGAAGCCAAGAGACTGCAGGTCTTCTCATATGATTTCACGGACCATTGCACGCATAGAGGGATCGGCGGTGGGGTTGGCTTCAGGGGTGTCCGGCGGCATTCGTACAGATCCGAGTTCGTCAAGGCGCCGGCACCTAGGTAGAATATCAGCAACGGTTGCCGGGTCCTTGATGGCCAACGCATTGAAGCCGATAGTCCCCATGCCTTTGTGTACGTGGCGCACTCTGTCTCGTTCTGTCATGGACGCGTTGACACGGCGACAATGAGCGAGGACATCCTCTATATACAAGGTATAGAACTTGCTGTAGGACTTGAGTAGGACCTGAGCTGTTGCTTGCGAGTGTCCAGTGCCTTCTTCGCGAGGGCGGAACGAATCACCAGAGTGTCAAAACTTGTGGGAGCTGCTGTTTGAAAGTACTGCAGTCAGTGAAGTCAATCTCGTCAACCAAATCTTCGCTACGCCCGTGAGATAGAAGGAAACGTGGCGTAGCTTTAGCGCCCCGTCTCAACGGTTAGCAGAACTCACCAGGTCGTAGCTGTCAAGCCAATCCTCCACATCTTCACCGCGAAGGCCAGCTAACAGATGGAGATCGCGCTGCGGCGCTCAGACGATCCAAGGTGGCCGGAAAGGCTGCGGCAGCCGGAGCCAAGATTTTAGATGTAGAAGTGCAAGATGGGTGGTCCTGCGGCATGCTGGCGGACAGCTGGCAGAACGGGTGCCCTGAGCGAAGCTCCAGGAGGTAGAGCGGGCGAGCAGAGGACGGGGGACCGAGGAGCAACCACGTGTGACGTAACAGTAAGCACGACCTTTAATACGCCCCGAAGACATTGCGCAACGATCACACTCACGAGTCCCCTCAAGTTATCAAGATTATATATATATATATATATATATATATATATATATATATATATATAGCCTGTGTATAGCCTCTTTCACCAGTGTATTTCCACACGTAACATTCTGGTGGAGGTCAGCGATCACCGTCCTCACCACGGAACTGCGGAGTGGTCGGTACATCGAGCTTGTCACCATGCCTTCCGGTGACGAGACCGCCTCTGCAACGGCTTCGGCTTGTCCGACTGCTCCAATCATCACGGTTGCCCAACATCGCGACCCTGGTATGTTCTCTGGCCTGGAGGGAGAGGACGTTGACGAATGGATCAAGCTATACGAACACGCCAGTGCTAATAACAGGTGGGACCCAACGATCATGCTCGCCAATGTCATCTTTTATCTCGGCGGCACCCCACGCGTGTGGCACCAAACGCATGACGACGAGGTAAACAGTTGGGACAGCTTCAAAGGAAAGCTCAGGGAACTGTTCGGCGACCCCATTGAGTGCTAGGCTGCCGCGAGAAAGGCTCTTGCGTCTCGTGTTCAGACATCTACTGAGCTGTACGTTTCATACATCCTCGACATCTTGGCTCTCTGCCGCAAAGCAGACGATACTATGTCTGAAGCGGATAAAGTGTCGCATGTGATAAAAGGCATCGCCGACGATGCTTTAAATTTGCTTGTTTTCGGCCACGTCTCGACTATCGACGCCATCATCAAAGAATGCCGTCGCCTTGAACAAGCTAAGAGCCGCCGTATCGCACATCACATCACGCGGCTACCAAACATTGCTGCTACGTCGATATGTGAGGGTCGACCGCGTCAGACCATCCCCTTTGTCAACGTAACCCGTATTGTTCGCCGTGAGCTCGAGGCCGCCTGTTTGCCAGCTTTCTCCGCAACGCCTCCATATCCACCAGCAACCACGATTGCGATGATTCAGTCTGTCGTCAGACGGGAATTTGAGAACATGGGTCTCAACTCCGTGTGTTCATCGTCTCCACCCACGGTTCCCCAGTTCTCTAGCAGCCCTCCTCGTCCCCGGTAGTCCTTTTCTGCCACATCTCGCCGCAACCCGTCCGAATGGCGTACCCCTGATGACAGGCCGATCTGCTTCCACTGCTGTCGCATCGGCCACGTCACTCGTCACTGCCGCAACCGATGGCCACCGCCTCCTCGGATATACACCGCCGCTCATTCCCGCCCCTTTGGCCCTTCTGTTCCCTATGCCACCCGCCATGAACTCATTGCCGCTGATGCTCCTGCCCCGAACCTTCGCTACAGCCGCTTGCCCTCACCTCGCCGCCATCAGTCTCGTTCACTCCAACCCTGTCGCTTCTCTCCGTCGCCTATCGCCTCCCGGATCCAGCCGGAAAACTAGGCACTGCAGCTTCTGGAGGCGAAGCTGCGTTGTCCACCCTGCCCTCAAATCCTCTGCTCACGTTACACACGAACCAAAACCTTCTTGACGTTGACGTTGATGGCTATCCTGTCATGGCACTCATCGATACAGGTGCACATCTTTCTGTTATGAGTGCTGCCTTCCGACGACGACTGAAGAAGCTCCTCACCCCAGCGTCGACACGCGTCGTCCGCTTTGCGGATGGCAGTACTGTGCCTATCATAGGCATGTGTACGGCACGTGTTAGCATCGCCGGCCGCCACACTCCTGTCCTCTTCACCGTGATTGCTCATTGCCCCCACGACCTCATTCTCGGCCTCGATTTTCTCTCCGCGCATTCTGCTCTTATTGACTGCTCTGCCAGTACCCTTCGCCTTGAGTTGCCGATTGTCGCAGAACCTTCTGACGCACCCCAGTGCCGCCTAAGGCCCACCGGCTTTAGTCGCCTGCCGCCAAAATCAATAGCCTATGTTGAACTCTTGTCTTCCCCACCAGTTCCTGATGGCGAGTACCTCGTCCCTCCTCTGCCCGACATTCCACTGCAGTATGACGTTACTGTGCCTCACAATATACTTACTATTACTGCGAACCGCACTTTCATGCCTATCTTTAACTTTGGATAGGCAAAGCAAATTCTACCGCAAGGTATCTGCCTTGCCAACGTTGATTTTCTCGGCGACCATCAAGTGGCAACTTTATCGACCGATGCTTCTTGCGAGCTTAGCAGGCCCATCGCGCCAGCCTCAGCCGCCGATCCCAATTAAGATACAGAAAATGGTTTCGACGGACCTGTCTTCTGCGCAGGCTGAAGACCGTTGCGAAGTATTATCGTCCTACAGAGATATTTTCGACTTCGACGATAGCCCTTTAGGCCAGCCGCTGGCGGTCAAGCATCGGATTCTTACTGGCGATGCTACTCCTATTCACCGACGACCGTATCGAGTTTCTGCGTCGGAACGCCGAGTAATTCAAAGTGAAGTGAACAAAAATTGGAGGACGCTTAAGCTTCGCCTTCAAGAGTGGAACGCGACAGCGTTTCGGTCGACCCGCCAAGGGGTGTAAGACAATGGGCTACGGCGCAGCGACTACGCGCATCGCATCGGACGCGGTGAGCGTCGAGCAACGCAGCGTTCGGCGCGACAACGAAATGTGCGCCTGAGCAAGCGACGCACGCGTGAGCCTTAGAAACAGCTCGTTTCTAAGGCAACACCGCGTTCTCTAGAGGCGCTTTTGTACCGCTTTGAAGCATCGAACTCGTGGCTCAGTGGTAACGTCTCCGTCTCACACTCCGGAGACCCTGGTTCGATTCCCACCCAGCCCATCTTCCAAGTTGTTTTTTATTCATTAAGTGCCTGCTGGGATTTATCGCTCACGGCCAATGACGCCGACGCCGACGACACCGGCTTTTCTGCGACACGAGCTCCTTAACGCTGTCGCGTTAAAATGCTAGACAAAAAACATCATTGAGCCTTCTTCGAGTGACTGAGCGTCACCTGTAGTGTTGGTTAAAAAAAAAGGATGGCACGTGGCGCTTCTGTGTAGACTACCGTCATCTGAACAACATTACTAAGAAGGACGTCTACCCGCTCCCACGTATAGACGACGCCCGTGACTGCCTCCACGGTTCCAGCTATTTCTCTTCTATTGATGTTTGTTCTGAATACTGGCAGATTGCTGTTGACGATATGGACAGAGAAAAAACAGCGTTCATCACACCTGATGGCCTATACCAATTTAAAGTAATGCCGTTTGGATTATGCAACGACCCTGCCACATTTGAGCGTATGATGGACTCCTTGCTCCGAGGTTTCGAATGGTCCACATGTCTCTGCTACTTCGACGACGTCTTCGTCTTCTCGCCCACGTTCGACACTCACCTTGAGCGTCTCACAGCTATACTTGATGTATTTCGAAAGGCGAAGCTGCAACTTAACTCGTTTAAATGTCGTTTCGGCCGCCGCCAAATTATTGTTCTGGGCCACCTCGTTGACGCTTCCGGAGTACAGCCTGACCCCGACAAAACTAGCGCTGTCTGAGACTTTCCGGTTCCGAAGGCAGCCACAGACGTTCGAAGTTTTGTAGGGCTATGCTCGTACTTTCGTCGTTTTGTTCAAGATTTTGCAGCAATTGCTAGACCCCTCACTAATCTGTTGAAGAAAGGCGTACAATTCTCGTGGGGTACTGCAGAAGCCGCTGCCTTCTCTCGTCTCGTCACTTTTCTCTCGTCACCACCCATTCTCGCCCACTTCGACCCTGATGCCCCTACAGAATTGCGTACAGATGCCAGCGGTCATGGCGTAGGTGCCGTCTTAGCCCAGCGTCAGCGCGTGGCCAGGATCGCGTTATCGCTTATGCGAGCCGCCTCCTCACACCATCGGAGCGCAACTATTCCATTACGGAACGAGAATGCCTTGCTGTAGTCTGGGCGGTTGCGAAGTTCCGTCCTTACCTTTACGGTCGCCCTTTTTCCGTACTCACTGACCATCATGCTCTCTGCTAGGCTCTCATCGTTAAAAGATCCTACAGGCCGGCTTGGTCGATGGGCTTTGAGGCTACAAGAATTTTCAGATTCCGTGGTCTACAAGTCTGGCCGCCTGCACCAAGACACTGACAGGTTGTCGCGTTACCCTGTTGACGACCCTGACTCCTCCAATATTACCAGTGCTGCTTGCGTATTCTCTGTGTCGCAGCTGCTTCATTTCGCCGACGAGCAACGTTGTGACGACTACATCAGAGCGCTCATCGACCGTTTTGAACACTCTCCAGCCGACGCCACTCTACGCCTCTTCGTCCTCCGCGACGGTACTCTGTACCGTCGTAACCTTCATCCGGACGGCTCTGAGTTCCTACTTGTCATACCTAAACACCTCCGCTCAACCGTCCTAGAAGAGCTCCACGATGCACCAACGGCAGGACACCTCGGCGTATCTCGAACCTATGACCGTGTACGTCGCCGTTTTTTCTGGCCGTGCCTTGCCCGTTCCGTACGACGTTACGTCACCGCTTGTGAACTTTGCCAACGACGCAAGAAGGCTTCCCAGCTCCCCGCTGGTTACCTGCAGCCGCTCGACATCCCTGCCGGCCCCTTCCATCGTGTCGGCTTAGACCTTCTGGGCCCATTTCCGGAATCTACATCAGGAAACAAGTGAGTTGCAGTCGCGGCGGACTACGCGACCCGCTACGCCATAACCCGTGCTCTTCTGACCAGTTGCGCAACTGATGTTGCGGGCTTCCTCCTGCATGATATCATTTTGATTCATGGTGCTTCGCGTCAATTGCTAACCAACCGTGACCGTACGTTCTTAGCCAAAGTCATTGACGACATCATGCGTGCCTGCTCAATACAGCATAAATTTACCACCTCCTACCAACCTCAAACGAACGGCCTCACTGATCGATTGAACCGCACCCTTACAGACATGCTATCCAAATGCGTATCAGACGACCACCGTGACTGGGACCAAGCTCTACCTTACGTTACCTTTGCGTACAACTCTTCCCGTCTCGAAACTGCTGGCTTTTCGCCTTTTTACCTCTTGTATGGCCGTGAAACGACGCTACCAGTGGACACTGTGCTTCCGTCCACCACAGCTTCAACTAGCGCTTATGCCCGTGATGCTATCGCCCATGCTGACCATGCTCGCCAACTTACGCGCACTCGTTTACAAGTCTCTCAAGGCAAACAAAAGCAACGCTACGACCTCCGTCACCGTGATGTCCATTTTGTGCCCGGCACCCTCGTGTTGCGTTGGTCACCATCGCGTAAGGTTGGCCTTTGTGAAAAACTGCTTTCCTGCTACACAGGCCCACATCGCGTGCTTCGCCAAGTGACCGATGCCACCTACGAAATCGTTCTAGCCACGCCCACTACGTCCTCCGCTGTGACAACCAGTGACATTGTCCACGTCGCCCGACTCAAACCCTACAACTCTCCCCGCGCCTTGGATGTTTAACAGCACCGTGACGGCGATCTTGCCTCCGGGGGGTAGTATCACGATATCATCGAGCGATGCTCGAGGGACGAGCCGCCGCGAGAACGACGACGAAGTGGGTCTGTGCCCTTGGCGCGAGCGAGTGTCGGCCTGGCGGTCTGGCTCAAGTGTAAATAGCCTGTGTGTAGCCTCTTTCCTCTGTGTAGTTCCACACGTAACAATATATATATACATATATATATATATATATAGAGAGAGAGAGAGATAGAGAAATTAGATTATGGGGTTTAACGTGCCAAAACCACTTTCTGATTATGAGGCACGCCGTAGTGGAGGACTCCGGAAATTTCGACCACCTGGGGTTCTTTAACGAGAGAGAGAGAGAGGTTAGGTCGTTTGCGGTTTACCCCCTACTAGTGAAATAGTTGGTACGCCTCTGAATAAATGTGCTTTATTTCGCATATTTATTAGCCACTGTGGAACCAGCAAGAGATACAGTGCACAACACAATATTACCGCGCTGAGTATCTCGCATATACAGCACTTATAAAGCGCAAGTTCTATGGGCGCATCAGCGCATAACAAAGCTTCTTACAATTTCTTAATAGCAAAGTCATTTTCCTTTGTTTTAATGGGACAATCCTACAAAAGCGAATCGTTTGTCACAACCTTTACTTGTGATTACTTACGCAAAAAAATATCAGTGAACAAGACTGATTGAAAGGCTGAAGGCAGCACATTTCGCATACCCAGACAGAGGAGGCAGAGATTCAGAGGAGGTGGAGTTGTCCGTGCTGGGGCTGCGGTCTGGAAGAAACAGATGCAATAAGTTATATGCTTACACACAACATAAATGCTGGAACAGCGTTCAGCACTGTTTCCGGAAAACAGGTCATTTAATTCATTAAGTTCAACTCTCATTATTCTTTGTAGTGGGATTTATGCTAAAAATATGGCACAAACATTTAACAAGCCAAATTCTTATTTTAGCTGCTGCTCTTTTGAAGTAACAGGTATCAATGCTTGTTGGTGGGCTAATTGGTTCATCTTATTACGCAAAGACGCAAACAAGGGCGAAACTTTCGTGTCCTTAACTTCCTGTTCTGAAACTTCTGCGCCCCAGGTTGCGTCGTTACTTTGCGTAATATATTGAAGTAATAAGGTTAGGTAATTCTACTTTCTCAACAGCGTCCCGAAAACACCGTTTAATTTCTGACAAGTAAATATCTCGATCCCTGAACTTATTATTCGCTTGTAAACTAGGCTCTGAAGGATTAGTTTGTTCAACCTTTTATTTATTTCCTCTCTTCCGCGTTCTGACGAAAGTCTAATACAGGAAGTCTAGCTTCCAAATATTGCATTGAATTGAATTCTGGGTTTTTTTTTTACGTGCCAAACCACGATTTAATTATGAGGCATGTCGTAGCAGGGCACTCCAGAATAATTTCGACCACCTGCAGGTGATCTTTGTGGTGCCCCCAATGCACGGGACAGGGGCGTTTTTGCATTTCGCCTCCATCCAAATGCGGCCGCCGCGGCCGAGATTTGATCTCGCGACCTCGTCCTTTGCAGCGCAACACTATGGCCGCAAAGCCATCGCGACGGGCTCCAAATGTTGTAAGCCATGAGCATTTCCTTCTCTAGGAGAATTTTAGCTGCACAGGGGTAGAAAACTTTGCGGGAGCACCGGAGTGCGTGGCTGGCTAAGCGCCGACGTAAGCACCTTCGCACTGAATGCGTGGCAGCGCGACTCGCCGCGAAGATACATTCGCTTGTTCCGAGCAAAATCTGCTGGGCTGCTTAGTCTCAGTTAGCAAACGCGAACATCGCACATCGCAGGTGAAGATCGGATAAATAGCAGACAAGCTGGCTGTTTTTGGTGACGCACAAAAATTTCTCTTCGTAACGTAGAATGCGCCCTGCGCCATAGCAGACAAGACAATGAAAAGACCGCTTGTAGTACTTTTTCTGCCTGCGCAGTGCTCCTTCGATTGGTTTCCGCACCTCGCGAAGCTCCAGGCAGCTTGCAATGCCTAACCAAGAAAGGGCAACAGTGTCCTCTAACCTAACAACCGCGTCCATGCAGCGCGCATTCAAAAATCTTCAGTAATGATAAATTATAAGTTTTTTTATTCCTACATAATACGAACAGCAGTCGAGATACAGCGAAGCGCAATTTAGTTCGGCGGGTTAGCGAACACTCACTCGACTCAGGAGCTGCTGTCGATAGGTAGCTTCAATGAGTTTGCGCACTACCGACAAATGTACCACGCACGGGAGACCCTTCTTTTCGTCTTGTAGTCGTTTCGATAATGTCAGCGGCTATTCGCTACGCAACGACTGCAACAAGACCGTGCTGACCTTTCATTTTATTGCAAATGGAAGAAAGTGTCCGTGCTGTTCGTTCCCGTGTTGGTTCACCATAGAGCCCGCAGAACGTCTGATGGCATTTCTGCTATTTTGCTTACTTTGCGGGAATAATGGCCGATAGAGAACCAAAATATTGCAGCACACAGTAGACGTCGAAGGTGCGCAATGAGCGTCACGAGCAGACGAACAGAATTCCAGCCGAAGCGATAACCGCAACAGCGCCGCTCGTTGGAGCAACGAATGAAGCAAGCAAATACAAAACGTACGTCAAAAAGAGAAAATAAGGAAACATTTTTTCCGAGCATCATTCCATGCTTTTACTTTAATTATTCAAGGCCCCGTAGTCAGAGTCAAATATGCAAAATATATTTAGTTTTTCGTTTGCCACCAGAAACACGGCGATGCTATGTTCCAGATACCGAAACGAGCCCAGCTGTCCACCCGGTGTTTGCGAATACAAAAGTTGAATAATGAATCAGCCTAACAATATGTACATCATCATCATCATCATCAGCAGCAGCATCATCAGCCTGGTTACGCCCACTGCAGGGCAAAAGCCTCTCCCATACTTCTCCAACAACCCCGGTCATGTACTAATTGCGGCCATGTCATCCCTGCAAACTTCTTAATCTCATCCGCCCACCTAACTTTCTGCCGCCCCCTGCTACGCTTCCTTTCCCTTCGAATCCAGACCGTAACCCTTAATGACCATCGGCTATCTTTCCTCCTCATTACATGTCCTGCCCATGCCCCCCCCTCCCCATTTCTTTTTCTTGATTTCAACTAAGATGTCATTAACTCGCGTTTGTTCCCTCACCCAATCTGCTCTTTTCTTATCCCTTAATGTTACACCCACCATTCTTATTTCCATAGCTCGTTGCGTCGTCCTCAATTTAAGTAGAACTCTTTTCGTAAGCCTCCAGGTTTCTGCACCGTACGCGAGTACTGGTAAGACACAGCTGTTGTACACCTTTCTCTTGAGGGATAATGGCAACCTTCTGTTCATGATCTGAGAATTCCTGCCAAACGCACCCCAGCCCATTCTTATTCTTCTGATTATTTCCGTCTCATGATGCGGATCCGCCGTCACTACCTGCCCTAAGTAGATGTATTCCCTTACCACTTCCAGTGCCTCGCTACTTATTGTAAATTGCTATTCTCTTCCGCGAGCGTTAAACATTACTTTAGTTTTCTGCAGATTAATTTTTAGACCCACCCTTCTGCCTTGCCTCTCCAGGCCAGTGAGCATGCATTGCAATTGGTCCCCTGAGCAACTAAGCAAGGCAATATCATCAGCGAATCGCAAGTTACTAAGGTATTCTCCATATGTACAATATGTATATATAAAATATATATGCACAATATGTACATTTACATGTATGTATGTACATGTACAATATGTACATATGTACAAATATGTGTTAATTCCAGGTGAGAATTTTGCAATTGGTTTGCTGCTGGTCCGAGTTCAAGTAGTTGATTAGTCGATTCGCGATAGTTACTGGCACCAGTAGGTGCTGGAGCCAGATATTATGCGGACAAGCGGGCACAGAAGCCTGTTCATGCCAAGCTTACCGCCGAAGTATTCGACTTGTCACAGGGCTCAAGATACTAAGGATGCAACTAATTACAGCCAATGTCCAGACAAGATAGCTCACCGATGCAAGCAGTGGCAAATGTCTATCAACATATCAAAAACATTCTGTACTACAATAATAAGGAAAAAAGAACCATCTAAATTTATTATGCAAAAAAGAGGCGAGGCACGCAGACAGGACACAAGAGTAGAGAAGGGGACAACACTCATGTTGTCCACTTTTGTACATTTGTGTCCTGTCTGCACGCCTCACCTCTTATTTGCATAATGAATCCTTACCAACTCGGTCAGTTTTCTGTCGTCCTAAGCATCTGAATTTACTTACATAATTAACAACACACCACTGAAAAGAGTTACGCAGCAGAAACATTTCGGTGTCTCCTTCGGATCTGAGATGGGATAAGCATATTGACAAAGTCACAGCAACAGTTCTACGTAAACTGTTTCTGCTATGAAGGCGCCTACCATTGACACCGATACATAACCTCTTAACCTACACAACATTCGTGCGCCCAATTTTAGAGTGTGCTAGCACTGTATGGTTTCCGCATACTGTCACTAATTTTGCTGAAATTGAACGGGTACAAAGGAAGGCAGTTAGGTTTATTCATAAGAAGTATGAGCGAACCGACTCGCCCACTAACTTTCTCGCATTTTCCGAACTACCTACGCTCGAGACAAGATCAAAACTGGCACGTATGAGGTTTCTGCACCAACTCCCACAGACGAATAGATGCATCCAAATAGATCTTTCTTGGAGAATCTCGAACACTAAGAAACCGACATACATACACTTTAAGAGAATACGCTTATAACAACGATTGCTTCAAGAATTCTTTTTTCCCGCTTACAATCACTGAATGGAATCGTTTAGACCCATCCATTACTAACACAGAATGCTTTGCGGATTTGACCTCGAACATTGAAAATAGGTTTAGTGACTAGTCTTCCGCTTCTTCATTGCTTTTTTTAGTATTCTCTGTCGTAGCAAAGAGCCAGTTGGCTGCTTCCTAGGTGTGCTTATCTATTGTGGTGTATAAATTGGTCCACCATCCTGTTTGCATGTAACTAGCGTTGTTATTTTCAGTTTCAAAATGTGTGCTGTTTTTTATCATCATCATCATCAGCCTGGTTACGCCCACTGCCGGGAAAAGGGCTCTCCCATACTTCTGCAATAACCCCGGTCATGTACTAATTGTGGCCATGTCGTCCCTGCAAGCTTCTTAATCTCATCCGCCCACCTAACTTTCTGCCGCCCCCTGCTACGCTTCCCTTAACTTGGAATCCAGTCCGTAACCCTTAATGACCATCGGTTATCTTCCCTCCTCATTATATGTCTTGCCCATGCCCCCCTCCCATTCCCTTTTCTTGATTTCAACTAACATGTCATTAACTCGCGTTTGTTCCCTCACCCAATCTGCTCTTTTCTTGTCCCTTAACGTTATACCCATCATTCTTCTTTCCATAGCTCGTTGCGTCGTCCTCAATATAAGTAGAACCCTTTTCGTAAGCCTCCACGTTTCTGCCCCGTAGGTGAGTACTGGTAAGACGCAGCTATTATACACTTTTCTCTTCAGGGATAATGGCAACCTGCTGTTCATGATCTGAGAATGCCTGCCAAACGCACCCCAGCCCATTCTTATTCTTCTGATTATTTCAGTCTCATGATCCGGATCCGCCGTCACTACCTGCCCTAAGTAGATGTATTCCCTTACCACTTCCAGTGCCTCGCTACCTATTGTAAATTGCTGTTCTCTTCCGAGACTGTTAAACATTACTTTAGTTTTCCGCAGATTAATTTTTTGACCCACTCTGCTGCTTTGCCTCTCCAGGTCAGTGAGCATGCATTGAAATTGGTCCCCTGAGTTACTAAGCAAGGCAATATCATCAGCGAATCGCAAGTTGCTAAGGTATTCTCCATCAACTTTTATCCCCAATTCTTCCCACTCCAGGTCTCGGAATACCTCCTGTAAACATGCTGTGAATAGCATTGGAGAGATCATATCTCCCTGTCTGACGCCTTTCTCTATTGGAATTTTGTTGCCTTCTTTGTTGAGGACTACGGTGGCTGTGGAGCCGCTATAGATATCTTCCGGTATTTTTACATACGGCTCATCTACACCCTGATTCCGTAATGCCTCCATGACTGCTGAGGTTTCGACTGAATCAAACGCTTTCTCGTAATCAATGAAAGCTATATATAAGGGTTGGTTATATTCCGCACATTTCTCTATCACCTGATTGATAGTGTGAATATGGTCTATTGTTGAGTAGCCTTAACGAAATCCTGCCTGGTCCTTGGGTTGACAGAAGTCTAAGGTGTTCCCAATTCTATTTGTGATTACCTTAGTAAATACTTTGTAGCCAACGGACAGTAAGCTGATCGGTCTATAATTTTTCATATCTTTGGCGTCCCCTTTCTTATGGATTAGGATTATGTTGGCGTTCTTCCAAGATTCCGGTACGCTCGAGGTCATCAGGCATTGCGTATACAGGGTGGCCAGTTTCTCTAGAACAATCTGAACACCATCCTTCAACAAATCTGCTGTTACCTGATCCTCCCCAGCTGCCTTCCCCCTTTGCATAGCTCCCAAGGCTTTTTTTGCTTCTTCCGGCGTTACCTGTGGGATTTCAAATTCCTCTAGACTATTTTCTATTCGATAATTGTCATGGGTGCCACTGGTACTGCATAAATCTCTATAGAACTCCTCAGCTACTTGAACTATCTCATGCATATTAGTAATGATATTGCCGGCTTTGCCTCTTACTGCATACATCTGATTCTTGCCTATTCCTAGTTTCTTCTTCACTGCTTTTAGGCTTCCTCCGTTCCTAAGATCACATTCAATTCTATCCATATTTATACTTCTTTATGCCAGTTGTCTTACGCTTGTTGATTAACTTGGAAAGTTCTGCCAGTTCTTTTCTAGCTGTAGGGTTAGAGGCTTTCATACATTGGCGTTTCTTGATCAGATCTTTCGTCTCCTGCGATAGCTTATGGTTTCCTGTCTAACGGCGTTACCACCGACTTCTATTGCGCACTCCTTAATGGTGCCCATGAGATAGTCGTTCATTGCTTCAACACTAAGGTCCTCTTCCTGAGTTAAAGCCGAATACCTGTTCTGTAGCTTTATCCGGAATTCCTCTAGTTTCCCTCTTACCGCTAACTCATTGATTGGCTTCTTGTGTACCAGTTTCTTCCGTTCCCTCCTCAAGTCTAGGCTAATTCGAGTTCTTACCATCCTATGGTCACTGCAGCGTACCTTGCCGAGCACGTCTACATCTTGTATGATGCCAGGGTTCGCGCAGAGTATGAAGTCGATTTCATTTCTAGTCTCACCATTCGGGCTCCTCCACGTCCACTTTCGACTAACCCGCTTGCGGAAAAAGGTGTTCATTCTCCGCATATTATTCTGTTCTGCAAACTCTACTAATAATTCTCCTCTGCTATTCCTAGAGCCTATGGCATATTCCCCCACTGACTTGTCTCCAGCCTGCTTCTTGCCTACCTTGGCATTGAAGTCGCCCATCAGTATAGTGTATTTTGTTTTCCCTCTACCCATCGCCGATTCCACGTCTTCATAGAAGCTTTCGACTTCCTGGGCATCATGACTGGATGTAGGGGCGTAGACCTGTACAACCTTCATTTTGTACCTCTTATTAAGTTTCACAAGACCTGCCACCCTCTCGTTATTGCTATAGAATTACTGTATGTTACCAGCTATATTCTTATTAATCAGGAATCCGACTCCTGATTCTCGTCTCTCCGCTAAGCCCCGGTAGCACAGGACGTGCCCGCTTTTTAGCACTGTATATGCTTCTTTTGGCCTCCTAACTTCACTGAGCCCTATTATATCCCATTTACTGCCCTCTAATTCCTCCAATAACACTGCTAGACTCGCCTCACGAGATGACGTTCTAGCGTTAAACCTTGCCAGGTTGATATTCCAATGGCGGCCTGTTCGGAGCCAGGGATTCTCAGCAGAGGCTGCTAAGAATCCCTGGCTCTGGACAGGCAGGCTTTGGAATATGAACCTGCATTTAGATGCAACATCTATGACGAAGGCTGCAAAATACTGCACAGCAGCATCAATTCCTAAAGAAGACATGTCCTTCCATGGTATACTAGTGAGAATTCGGAATTTCTCGCAGTCGGCTGTATCGATCTTGCACTTAGGAGCCTGAGGTGGATATTGGTTTTCTTTATGTGTCCTTAGCAGTATGGGGGAGTGGTCGCTCACGTAAGGATTGTTCGTAACTTCCCATTCGAGTTCAGGCAGTATAGACGGGGAAACTATGCTGAGATCAAATGAGGAAAAGGTTCTGTTTGCAAGACAGTAATATGTGGATTCCTTCTTATTCAGAAGGCACGCACCAGAAGAAAAAAGGAGCTGTCTACAAGGCGACCTCGCGCATGTATAGGAGAATCGCCCCACAGGCAGCTGTGCGCATTGAAATCACCCAGAACAACATAAGGTTCTGGCAATTCATCTATAAAGGACTGAAATACATGTTTGTTTAATTTGTAATTTGGGGGGCATGTAAAAAGAGCTAATGGTGATGAGTTTGTTTAGGAACAGCTCGAACCCTCGCTCTATCACTCTACCCTCTCTACAAATCACTCTACCCATCGCCGATTCCACGTCTTCATAGAAGCTTTCGACTTCCTGGTCATCATGACTGGATGTAGGGACGTAGACCTGTACAACCTTCATTTTGTACCTCCTATTAAGTTTCACAAGACCTGCCACCCTCTCGTTATTGCTATAGAATTCCTTTATGTTACCAGCTATATTCTTATTAATCAGGAATCCGACTCGTAGTTCTCGTCTCTCCGCTAAGCCCCGGTAGCACAGGACGTGCCCGCTTTTTAGCACTGTATATGCTTCTTTTGGCCTCCTAACTTCACTGAGCCCTATCATAGCCCATTTACTGTTCTCTAATTCCTCCAATAGCTCTGCTAGACTCGCCTCACGAGATGAAGTTCTAGCGTTAATCGTTGCCAGGTTCATATTCCAATGGCGGCCTTTCCGGAGCCAGGGATTCTTAGCACCCTCTGCTGCGTCGTAGGTCTGACCGTCGTAGGTCTGTTTTTACGCCGCCTGTCAAAATGTAGTGACGCAGTGTGCATTGTAGTTCTAATGCCCTCCTGCTTTGGTCTTGTAAGAAGCTGGCAGTGTTGTGAAAAAAAAACAAACATTTATTGACCTTCCTATGATTCTCGCCGCTTTAAATTTAGAAGTCTTGAACCTCCTCATCGAGGACTCAGCTTATGTTTTCTAGCGTCGCTTGAAAGCAGACTCCTTTTTCAGCACCCCAGTGTCTAAGTGCTACTGTGAACAATAAGAGAAAATGTAGCAGCACATTAAAAACCACTCATCACAGCTGTCACGGGCTTGAAAGGATGGTGCACTTAACTGCGCAATCTTAACTGCGCCACTGGCAGTGCTTGTAGGAACCATTATTGAAGAAGTAACAGTGTGGTCCCTCTTTCAACTTTTTAGTACAATTCACCTGAGAGGACGCCAGCCTTCTATGGCGTTAACGGCTTCTTTGGTGGCTCTCCGGACACCTTTCTTCGAGGCACCATGCCGATAGCACTCTTTCTCGCCAAGGTGTGTTTCCTATGCACAGCATGAGCTGTGCCCTTGACAACAAGAGTCGGTGTCTTATTGTCGTCACCTTTTCCCGTTCTTCTGCCAGAACTACAATTCCCGTGGTCAGATGAAACTGCGAAAATTAGCATCCTATGGAAGCATAAAGAGGCGTAGAGCGTGAAAGAAAACACGACCGCCACGCAGGCTGCAGAACTGATAACTGAGCAGATAAACACTGCGTATTTTTATTTTTCTTCTTTCTTGCCTTGCAGTGAGTGTCCCCTGACATCCGAGCAGATGCAGGCGGCACATTTCCACCCGTCTATACCGCAATCGTGAAATGGACGTGATGCGGAAACTCTAGAGAATTCAACGGAAGGCTGTGCTCTGAGAAATCAGCGCTCCGGAGATGCAGATGGGTGTCTCCACGTAGGTCGGCTTGAAGTGATCTATAAATCCTTTAGAGTATCTCTTCATGTCCCTGCTGCCAGTGACAATAGAGAGTTTTAGAATAGGGGCCCCAAACGTTTTGGGGCCCCAAAGAAATAGCGTCGAAGCCACTGCGCATGCGCAAGACGCAAACTCCGTTTGGGTTTTGCGTTGGGAACGCTATTTCACCGATTTAGCGGGAGCCCAAATAGCGGCCCCAAAAGCTTTGCGTCGGCAAACATGGCGGCACACATCGAAGCGACGGCTCTAACCTAGCACAAAACTGGGTTCGATTCGCGGTAACGCGTGAAATTCGCAAGCTAGGAGAAGTGAGTGCGGTTATCGCTTCCTCTCAACTAGCGTGTGTTATGAAGATTGACTCATTAGACGCCGCTGATATTGAATTCGATTGTGGATTTTATGGCTCGTAGGCCTAACACGGCTAAGCTTGGCTGGTGAAGGCTAGTAAAGTTGGTTTGCTCAAAACTAAGCGCAACTAATTGTTTGCTGCTTACAGAGAATAACCTCTAAATTGTACTTAAACGCGAATACACGCAAGTAAAAATTATTATTCCTATCATAAAATGGTATATTTCATTTAATTATTTCTAATAGTTCTTCTTTGACGCCGTAGGGGCGCTGTCAGCGCAAGACGCTATCCGCAAACGTCAAACCCTATTCTAAA
Organism: Dermacentor variabilis; assembly: GCF_050947875.1. NCBI lineage: Eukaryota > Metazoa > Arthropoda > Arachnida > Ixodida > Ixodidae > Dermacentor > Dermacentor variabilis. The sequence continues at coordinate 28,670,953 of NW_027460291.1, read as the reverse complement.
ACTCTTCACTCCTACGTGCCCCAACGCTAACACCCGCAAAGCTCTTTGGGGCCCCAAACTATTGGGGCCCCTATTCTAAAACTCCCTTATACTCTTGGAGAAACGGTGCAGAATCGGACGCACAGACCGGCGTTGCAGGCACCCGTACATGCCGTCTCGCCTAAGAAACGCATGTGTGGCGGACGCGAGGTCCGAGCGCTCAAATATGTGCTACTTCGCTGATCTAGTTTAAATAGGCTGTAGCTCGCGTAAGCTGTCGTGAGGCATTGATTGGTTGGTGCTGAAGTGGCGCCTTCTTCACGGTTAACAGGTCGCCGGGAAGACAAAAGGGAGAGCCAACAACAAGTTCGCCTGTAGAGCACCCAAGATCGCGACGAATGAATGAATGAATGAATGAATGAATGAATGAATGAATGAATGAATGAATGTTTCATTTTTAATGGCGCAAGGGCGAAGTATGGCCAAAGAGCGCCATGTCCATGGTAATGGGTTCGCAGCATACTTAATGAGTTCTATGAAGTTGGAGCGATGCGGCTGTAAAGGGGCCTTAAAAAAAGTCGCTCTAAAGTACGTAAAATCTGTATAATAAGATTATGGCGATGGCGTATGACGTGTGCTATGAACATTAAGATTTAATTAAAAGGAATGATACGATGTGTAAAAATATATAAGGTTATAAGATTGGCTAGAGCACTACTGCCTCATTAGAGCCCTTGAAACACAAGGGTCTGGAGGCATGTGCTATGCAACACAATTATCGCAGCGGCATCCTCTGAAACGAGAATGCTCTACGAGTTTAATGGGCTTATAACATGTAGGACAACATCATTTAAGAAAGTGAGGACTGCCTTGATATTAAAAAGGGGTTCTCTGCCAAGAAACATAGCCGGGTGAAGAGGAATGTAGTAACGGTATGCAAGAGGAAAATGTTTCTTTCTCTCCACTTCGGCTTTCCGGCACTACAGGAGGACGTGGAGGACGGTAAGCCTCTCCCCACATCTACCACAGGTTGGAGGGTCATTTCCGGTGAGTAGAAAATTATGGGTGCCAAACGTGTGTCCTATTCTCAGACGACAGAATAGGACATCTGTTCGGCGTGATTTTGCTACAGAGAGCCAGAATCCTAACTGTGGCTTTATCACGTGGAGCTTATTATTTGTTTCCGCGTCCCACAGGCGTTGCCAGTGGTTCCGTAGTTTTCTTCGTAAGAGAGGCTTCAGATCAGTGGCAGGGACCGCAGCGGTAAGAGTAGCTTGCAATGTAATTTATCTGGCCATTTGGTGTGCTAGAACATTTCCCTCAAGGCCTCTATGGCCAGGTACCCTGCATATAATGATATGCTGGTTAGATATGTATGCTCTACACAGAACGGAGTAGAGCTCAACAAGTACAGGGTTCTTGTGTTTAGAGAGTGAATTCAGGGCTTTTACGACGCTTAGAGAGTCTGTATATATGACTGTTTTTCGAAATTTTGATTTCATTATATGCTTCACTGTCGACAGTAGTGCATAGGCATCTGCCGTGAAAAAAACTAGTTTCCGGGTGCAGTGCGCCGGATTCTGAAAAAGATGGGCCGGTGGCTGCGTAAGAAACCCCTGCATCCGAGTTGGAAGCGTCCGTGTAAAACTCAGTGCAAGAGTACTGGTACTGGAGTTCTAAAAAATGCACTTTAATATGTGCCTCGGGCGCATGTTTCCCGACATCTACAAACGACATGTCACAGTCTATGATCAGCCACTGCCATGGCGGTAACAGTTTCGCTTGAGTCATAGGACAATGTTCAAGGAGGGGAACACCCATTTCCTCAGTTAGGTTCCTCACACGCAAATCAAACGGCTTATCATTTCAGGCCGGTTAATGAAGAGCGTAGCAGCGGCGATATCGTTTGTGGTTGAATAACAAGGATGTTCATTGTTCGCTTGTACACTCAGAAAGTATGTGAAACTGCTATATGACCATTGTAGATGAAGTGACGATGAAGTAGATGATTTGACTCTACGTAGAGGCTCTGGATTGGGCTTGTTCTGAAAGCGCCCGTCGCGAGACGGATACCCAGATTATGGACGGGGTCTAGGATTTTTAATGCACTTGGTGTTGCAGAATTATAAATTATTGCTCCGTAATCAAGGCGGGAGCGGTCAAGGCTGTTATATAAGTTCAAAAGACATTTTCGATCACTACCCCATGTAGTGCGTGACAGAAGCTTGAGAAGGTTCATTGTTTTCAAACATTTTATTTTCAGATTTTGAATAGGGGGGGGGGGCATAAACGTGAGCTTTGAATCTAAAGTGGTTCCCAGGAATTTATGCTGGCTGCTCACAGAGAGGTGGTCTCTCTTGATCGTAATACTAGGCAGTGGTGCTACCCCCCTCTTGTTTGAGAAGAGTACGCAGGTACTTTTTTGGGTGTTTATTTTGAAGCCGTTCTCATCCGCCCATTTAGACAATTTGTTTATCCCAAGCTGCACTTGTCGTTCGCAGACAGCAATATTGCAAGATTTGAAACTTACTTGTACAGCGTCAACATAAATGGAATAAAACATTGCCCGTGGAACGACTCTATGTAGGCTGTTCATTTTTACAATAAACAGTGTGCAACTAAGTACGCCCTCTTGCGGAACACCAGTTTCTTGGGTGAATAATTTAGATAAGACTTTACCAACCTTTACGCGAAAAGTGCGGTCAGACAGATAGCTTTCAATTGTGTTTAACATGTTCCCACGGACGCCCATCGCGGAAAGATCGCGGAGGATCCCATATCGCCACGCCGTGTCGTACGCTTTCTCTAGGTCCAGAAACACTGAAAGTAAAAACTGTTTATGAATGAACGCATCTCTAATGTTTGCCTCAATGCGGACAAGGTGGTCTATTGTCGACCTTCCCTCTCGGAAACCGCATTGAAGGGGGTCTAGTTTATTGTTGCTCTCTAAGAAGCTGATTAAGCGCCGGTTTACCATTTTTTCAAAAGCTTTGCACAGACAGCTTGTTAGCGCTATTGGCCTGTAGCTGCTGGCTAAGGCCGGATCTTTCCCTTGTTTAAGTATGGGAATAACTATAGCTTCTTTCCAGGATGGTGGAATGTACCCCGCCGCCCACATGGAATTGAAAAGAGATAGAAGTGATTTCAGTGCTTCAGGGTGCAGGTGCCTAATCATTTCGTACATGATACGATCGCCACCTGGCGCCGAGTGGTTGCAAGAAGCCAGAGACGTGTTAAGTTCCGCCAATGTAAATGGACAATTGTAAGCATCACTCAATGAGCCTTTGCGGTTTAGGGGATGCCGCTCCTCGCGTTCTTTGTGTCTTAGAAATGTTTCTGTATAGTGCGATGCACTCGAGATATATTGAAAGTGGTCGCCTAGAGAATCCGCCTGATTTTCCAGGCTATCATCTTGGCTACTTACTAACGGTAGGGGATGCGACTCCCGGCCTATTAGCTTATTTACCCTATTCCATACTCCTGTTTCATCAGTGTATGAATTTATACTAGAGATGTACCTATCCCAGCTTTCTCTATTTGCTCGTCAACGTGTTCTCCGGCTTTGTGACTTGACTTGTTTGAAGTTAATAAGGTTTTCGGTGGTTGGACGATTCCGAAGCAATCTCCAGGCCTTATTTTGATTTTGTCGTGCTTTCCGACATTCGTCGTTCCACCATGGGATGCGACGTTTACTTGCCAAACCGTTAGTTTGCTTGATACATTTAGTTGCAGCGTCAATAATAAAACCTGTTAGATATGCCACAGCGTCGTCTATATTAAAACCAGCAATGTTATCTTCGCCTAAATACGTCAGTTCTTGGAACAGTTCCCAGTTGGCTGAGTTCATGTTCCATTGCGGAAAATGTGGCGAGCATCCATCCCGTTTGGTTAGGTTTAAAATAATTGGAAAGTGGTCGCTCCCAAAGCAGTTCTTCAGAACACTCCACTCCATATACGGAATTAGTGTACACGATACTATACTTAAGTCTATTGATGAGTACGTGTTATGTGCCACACTGTAGTACGTCGGCTCTTTCTTATTAATTATACATGCTCCTGAGGAGGAGAGAAAGTTTTCAATTAGGCGACATCTCGCGTCGCAACGAGAGTCTCCCCACAGAGTGTTATGTGCGATTAAGTCGCCTACAACTATGTAAGGTGCCGGAAGTTCATCTATATAGTTTTGAAATTCTGTTTTGTGAAGTTGGTAATTCGGAGGAATGTATATGGAACTAATCGTGACTAGTTTGTTAGCACTCCTCGGACAGCAACTGCCTCTAGGTGCGTACGAAGTCTTAATTCCCGGCAAGCAACATTTTTGGCAACTATAATGGCCACACCCCCGGACGACACGACAGTGTCATCACGGTCTTTACGAAAAATAGCGTACTGTCGGAGAAAATGAGTTTGCGTATGTTTGAGGTGCGTTTCTTGAACACACATCACATTTGGTCTATATTCATGTAGGAGCTCTTTATTGTCGTCGAGTTTATGCAGAAATCCTCTAACATTACACTGTAGTATTTGTGTATCTATTATGCTATATGTGTTGGGTGCTGTGTGTTTAAGAGACGAGGATTAGCTCACGGGCCTTTTTCTGGCGCCGTGACGGGAGTTTTGTCTCTTTTGGAGCGATCGAGAGATCCTCGCCCCTCCTTAGGCGCTGGTGGCGCCGTTTTGCTGGTGGTTGTGTCCATCGCCTCTTGCGAGGGGCTGGACACGCGCTCTTCCGAGCGCTTTGTTTGGCGTGAAGGCCTCGGCACGTTGGACGAGGCCTTTGAGGTCACCTGCCCGGAGGTAGATGGCCCCTTCTGCGGGGTTGGCTTAGCAGCGCTAGCTGCAGCCGCCGTGGGGGCGGATGGCGTCACTGCCGCCTCACTGGGTGTGGGTCGGACAGCCGCCGGAGACCGTTGTGGCGCTGCCCCCTGACGCGCCACTTCGGCAAATCTGTTCTTGGGCAGGTATGACACCCGCCTACATGCCTCCTTAAAAGATATGTTTTCTTTGACTTTGATTGTCACAATTTCTTTTTCTCTTTTCCAGGACAGGCAGGACCGCGAGTATGCGGCATGCTCGCCATCACAGTTGACACAATGTGGAGTGTTGTGGCACGTTTCTGAGGAATGCTCATTGTCGCTGCACTTGGCACAAGTCAGCCGGCCTCGACAGTTCTGTGCACTGTGGCCGAAACGTTGGCACTTAAAGCATCTGAGAGGATTGGGCACGTATGGCCGAACACGAAGTTTGATATAACCGGCCTCGATGGACTCGGGAAGGACACTTGAGCCGAAGGTGAGTATCAGGTGTTTCGTCTTGATCTCTTTACCATCTCGCCTCATCTTAATTCGTTTAACATTGATAACATTCTGGTCACTGAAGCCCTCCAAGAGTTCAGCCACAGTGAGCTCCATCAAGTCATCGTCGGAGACAACACCACGGGTGGTGTTCATCGTGCGGTGCGGGGTTATAATTACTTGGGTTTCCCCAAAGGACACTCGTTTTGACAATTTTTCACATTGTTTCTGATCGCAGAGCTCCAAGAGGAGATCACCGCTTGCCATCCTCGACGCCTTATAATCTGGACCAAAGACTGCAGTCAATGACTTGGAAACAAGGAAGGGTGAAATTGTTCGTGCTGGTTTGTCTGGTTTTGCAGAGTGAATGACATGGAAACGCGGGAAGGATTATTTTTGTCGGCCAAAAAACTGGAAAACTCCATCGGTGCGCCCTCTTATCTGAGGGCGATCAGGCAGTTGAGGCAAGGAGTTATCCAGAGAGGAATGTGTAGTTTTCGGCAATAACGCCAGCCACCCACCGTGGAGCCCTACAAGGGGCCGCTACAGGAACTCTAAAAACAGGTCCTGCAAACGCCAGCTGTACGTAATTACTATAACCGAATATGAAATAACCTAGGTTGGCTATTCACTCAAGGTTAACCGTTGCTGCCTGGAAAAATTGGAAGTAAACGGAAGCTAGGAGAGGACAAGAAACGTGAAAAGTCAGAGAAAGACGAAGGCTGGAGGGAGAGAGAGGCAGGAAATACAACTACCAATTTCCCCCGGGTGGGTCAGTCCGGAGGTGCCGTCTACGTGAAGCAGAGGCCAAAGAGGTGTGTTGCCTCCACCGGGGGGCCTTAAAGGTCCAAACAGCCGGCATCGGCTCAACCCCCAGGATCCCCCTTTCCCCGGACACGGCTAAGCCGCGCACGGCTACACATGGGAGGGTCCAACCCCCGTGTGCTCGGGTACGTGGTGTCGCAACACACCAAACGCCTGCTGACGAAGACGCCCCTGCGGGGATCGCGACGAAGCACATCTCGAAGGCCAAGGATTAATGGATCATGTTTGATGATAATTTGAGGTCCAGTACCCATTTTCTAAAGCTTTTAAGCTTTTATCTTGTGTCAGCTTTCATGGCCTTTTATCGTCTTTTACCCATTTTGTCGTCGCATTCAGGCTTCAGCCGACCTGATTCGCATGGTTCGTCTAGACATGCGCTGTGGATTTCTGGATCTTCGGGCACGTGGAAACATCTGTTCCGGCCACAAGTCTTTGTTTCTGTTATCAATGCCGAAAATCTAACGTCGCATTGGCCTCACAGCTGTGTGACGTCGACGGAAAACGCAGTCAAACGTGCAGATTCTTTGCATCACCTCCGAGGGCACGGCGGCGCTCATTGAAGCAACATGTTTCACCTTGTCTGGATCGCTGTGCAGGTTAGATTTCGCAGTCTGGTTACTACTGTTGGTACGAATTATTGTGTTCTTGCTATGCGGCCGTGCCCTCGAATACGTGCTAAGATTATTAATGACCGTTGGACTGTTTTCCTTCTCCGGCTTTGTGGTGACGTAGAAAGCAACCCCGGTCTTACCGTTGGGGAGAAACTGACATTCTTGACGAGCTTTAAGAGATAAAAGATGCGGGCAAGATACGCGATCCTACCCTTTTAGAATTGAATCATAAGCTTACTAAGTTCGACACGGTCTTGGAGTTCACTAATGCAAACGAATTGAAAATACAAAAACTGGAAGAAACGGTACAACGTTTGGAAGAAATTTTGTTGACTCAAAATAAAAAGCTAGTTGACTTCGAAGACTGAGCTTGCAGAAACAACCTCTTAGATTTCGATATTAAATAATGCCCTGACGAAAGAACACAGGATCTTGAAAACACAGTTGTCCGCAAAGTTTTCGAAGAAAAGCTTAGCGTTAGTGTCACTTCAGTGCAACGTATTCATAGGATTGGTAGGCCCAGAAAGAATAAGACCTGTGATTGTGCGCCTGTGCAATTATAACAAAAATATATCCCTGTTTACGAATTGCTCGAAACGTAAGGGTACCGGCATGTCAATTTCCGACGATTATTCGCAAGAAACCTTGCAGATAAAGAAATTGTGGCAGTCCGGATTAGAAGATATTCTTCAAAATGCCAAAATTTGTTCACGATAAGCTGTTTGTGAACAGTGATGTCTATGCATGGGACAATGCCAAGAACTGTAAAATCTTGCTCCCTAAGAACACTAAATGAGATGACTCACACTATTGCACTACAGAGGACCCTGCGAGAAGGTTCTTCGTATTGTTTATTTGAATGGGCAAAGTGTGTGCAATAAACCAGAACGGCTTGCATGCATTTTGCTGTCATATGACCCTCACATAGCCGTCATCAAAGAAACGTGTCTTCACGCTGATATCCCGGATAGCTGCGTATTCCATCCTTCATATTGTTGTTATCGAAAAGATCGTGAAACAAAAGGAGTCGGTACTGCAATTCTTGTAAAATGCGGACTTCCATCCTTTCCGCTGCCAGAAGCCGATAACGGTCACGAAAGCGTTTCTTGCAAAGTCGAATTCAGCAGCAACACTGTCATTATTGCGGGAGTTTAAAAGCCACCTGGACCCACACCAGAATTCTTGTTAGAACTCTGCGATTACTTAGAAAAATACCACGATCAAAACAAAATATAATTGTCACTGGAAATGTTAACCTTCCTTGTATTAACTGGGTGGAAATGAATTCTGGTTTGGTTGATATCCACAGTTCTGAAGCGTTGTTTGACATAATGCTTGCATATAAGCTTAATCAAATGGTCATTGTCCCAACACTTGTAACAGATTCTTCCTCAATTTTAGACCTTTTATTTTGCTCAAACGACATTCAGGATTGCGTAACGCAGGTTCAGGATGGAATTTCAGATCACAAACGTATTTATTTTACTTCTATTTTCCCGCGAAGGGCGGTTTCTTATAAACCGAAATCAGTGGTTGTAAAACATTATTCTGCTGCGGATGGTGTTCAAATTTCGCTTTATTTAGAGGACCGTCTTTTCTCTCTTTGTGATGAAAACATTGACGTATTATTGACCAAGTTTAAATCGTGGTGTCACCACTGTATAGAAAACTTTATTCCAAACAGACTGAGAAATTTTGGTTAAGAGAGCCCTTGGATCACCAGAAAGCTGCTCCAGATAAAACGTAGGCTAAAGCGTCGCAGGAAATTAGAGTGCGCTGACGAAAAGGTGCTTAAAAACTAGAAACTACTCTTGAGTACGAAATGCGAGAGTCCGGAGAACGATATTTCACTGAATAACTTTGGTGTTTTGCATCAGAAAGCCCAGGAAAATTTTGGCTGTTCTTGGGGCACAAGGGCCATCGACGAATCGAGGCGTTGGCGTTGGGCAACACTTTCGCTACAGAAAGCAGGCAAATAGCGGTAATGCTTAATTATCACTTTGAAAGCGTGTTTTCAACGCCGGACAATGATTGCGATGTCGCTCCAGCAACAGATGGATCAGGCGGTGTGTCCATATCCTTGGAGGGTGTAGAACTGCTCGTCCGGTTAGACGCAAAGTGAAAAGGTCCAGATAAAATTCCGGCTATTTTTCGTAAGAGATCCGCACAGCTTACAGGTATATTTTTTCTTATAATATTTAATAAGTCGTTCAAAACCACTAAAGTACTCACAGATTGGCTCCTGGCTCGTGTTGTTTCGGTTTTTAAGAAGGGCAGCCAGGTATAAATTAGTCATTATCGACCAATTTACCTTGCGTGTATTTCTTTCAAGGTGTTGGAACATATTCTGGTGAAATATTTAGGTAACCTTTTAGATAAACACAATATCATGCACAATGCACAGCATGGGTTCCGACGAGGTTTTTCTACGCAATTAATAGCAATTATATGCAATTAATAGATACCATTAATGAATTTGCTAAAGTTTTAGATATTTATACATACATATGGCGTGTTTCTTTTGGACGATGCACGCGGGCGCCCCGACGAAGACTACGAACGCTCTCTGGCTCTCGAGCTGTCGGCTGAACTGGCCAGCGCTGCAGTTATCCCCTATGTAAATATACTCTGTAAATAATCTCCAGTTCTTAATCCTTCGTTCGCATAACATTTTGGTGTAGGTGCGAATGGTCAAGGGGACGTAATATTTTCGGACTTCTCCAAATCTTTCGATAGGGTGTCACACAATAAACTAATCCTGGAAATCAAAACAATTGGTATACCTTCCGAAATAATTAACTTGGTTATATTTTATTTGACTAATAGAAAACAATATGTAGATATAGAGGGATCGTGCTCTTGAAATTTGGATGTTTACTCGGGAGTACCCCAAGGGTCGGTAATGGGATCGCTCTTGTTTAACATCTACATCAATTATGCGGTAGACTCTGTTAAACTGTTCGCCAACGACTGTGTCACTTTTAAAACTACAAATTCTGTTTCTGACCAGCTTGAGTTGAACGTCAATCTAAAATACTAGCAGAATGGTGTGCTAAGTGGGATATGATTATTAATTTTGGAAAAAAAAAACAGTACAGAAGTGCCATACTAATAAAAGAAACGAACTGGTGTTTTCGTGTAACATAAATGGTAACATGATCAAACAAGTAGAGGACTATAAGTATTTAGGAATTACGATTACGTCCAAGCTTAAATGGACCGCGCACATTGATAACGTATGCTCTTCAGCTCGTAAAAAAATTAGGCTTCCTGAAACACAAATTAGGAAGATCGTCAAACCAACTATGAAACAAGGCGAACAAAGCCATAGTAAGACCTTCTCTAGAGTACGCAAGTATTGTGTGGGACCGTCACACAACGGTAGATATAGAATAAAAAAAAAATCAGGAATTAGCGCCTCGTTTTATATATAACTGCTATAAACGCCGGGACTCTCCGTCTGCTCTGTTGTAGGGAGCAAAGCGGGAATGCTTGAGAGAACACAGAATTGCTAGAATTAAGTTTCTGAATCTCTCATATTATTCTAAACTAGGGATTGATCCCCAAAAATACATAACTAAACAAGCATTTGAAAAATCTCGTCATAGGCATCAACACTTTATTGAACCTATTTTTGCTCGTACAAATCTTTATAAGTATTCATTTTTCCCCAATACAATCAGAAATTGGAATGCACTGCCGCATGATTATGTCCCCCTTAGCCCTGATCAGTGACTTGGACCGTCAAAATGCATTGCCTGTGATGTGCTATGTTGTTAACGTTGCGCGTTGCTTCTCTTCTTTTGTGGCTTTTTCCTATGCGTGCAATATCTCGTTCAGTTTTGTGTAATCATGCATCATCCATATTTAGTGTCTTTTTGTCAATACGCGTGCATTTTTTCAAAGTCGAACATTTTTGTCATTCTGGTATTCTGCCTCTCCTGCTTGGGCCTTATTCGGTCCGCAGTACGTGATAAATAAATAATAAAATAAAGAAAAGAGCTGAGACGATGCTATTTACCTACAGAAGAAGTGAATATGCATAGGCTCTTGACATTGCTCCCAAACTCGGCGATGTGTTTCTATCCTGACTCGACGTAAACCTCTCTGACAAGCTGAAGCAGACCAAAGTGTTGAAAGCTTTTTAATATGTTAATGATATTTTTAATTATGGAATGCTCTGCGGTTGAAGTGGAAGATCAGGTTGGCACAATTCTGCCAACCATTGAGGAGTGTCTGGCTCCCGTTGACATCACCTATGAAAACCCACAAGAAGGTACCATACGGTTTGTCGACCTTCGTCTGTCCTGTTCGGTAGGGCACACTTGCTGAAGCTATGAGCCGCGGTCTAGTAAGCCTCTCCTACCGTACAAGTCAGTGCATTCCAAACTGATAAAAAGAAAGATAGCTTAACATTGCTTTAAAAATGTCCCGATAAAATCGTGTAATCATGCTGTGTTCGCTAGATTTGAAGGGCAAAGCGAGATGTTGTCTAAAGCAGGGGATCCGTTGACAGTGCAGGTGTCCGCAGCAGAATGCTTGCTTAAAGATTCTCGGAAGCGTAAACGGCAGGAGAGCGATGTAGCCACTGCTAGCAGCAAAGCAAGTATGTTGCCACATATTCATAATATCTCCCGTCATTTGAAAAAGCTTGCACGAAGAGTGAGTATCCAAGCCATTTTTCTGCGTCTGATAAGCTGGGCCGGCTTTGCAAATTTACTAACCCTGATAAGGACACGCAACCAGTGTGTGGAAAAGGGAAACAAATAGGTATATTGAATGTACTCGAGCAGTGGTATATAAGTTTCCCTTGTCGTGCAAAGGTGTCTACATTGGACAGACCAGAAGGTGTATCAATGAGCACTTGCGCGAGCATGGTTACAATGGTAAGAACAAAATTTAATCAAGTGATTTCTTTACCATACATCCTTAGCTCTAGTCCCAAGTTCTGCGTTGCCCCGAGGCTCGACAAGGCCACGCTTCTCGCAATGGTATGAACCACGGCAAGAGAAGCCATCCCACCCGAAGCAAATCGCATTACCCAGCAGAGCGTTGATGGCCTCCCCAAAAAGTTGACGAGGGTCAAACAGCCTGCCGCTTCTGAGGTGGTCACATCACTAAAAGAAAGGTGCTAAACTTCTTCAATCGGACAAAGAGAGAGGCTTTGTCATTCTCGCGTCTGACATATACTGCAAAACAGCGGATCGCACTCTCAACGAAAAGACGCAAAGAAAGCACGGGAGCTTGACTGCTGGCTTGTCATAGCACGCATCCTCTGAAAACTTGGAAAGTTATGTGCCTCCCACCACCACTTTCACTGTCAAAACCAACTAAGAATCCCTCCCGTTTTGAGTGATCGTGACGGAGGAAGGAATTTGGTAGCGATGTGTGGGGTCCTTCCTTCAAAAAGGCCAATACATACTCTCCGTGCTGAACGTCGACAACCAGTGAACGGGCCAGGTCAGGCATATAGATTCCTGGAGGCCTCTTGTACACCTTCCGTATACGCGTTTCTCGTAGACATCGAGGACCTGTATTATTCCCTGCCGCATGCTGCGCTCGCGGAAGTAATTCAGGCTGGCATTGATGAGTATTGGCTGTTTGTTTCCAGAACACGATCGGCACCCCAGTGGACAGATTTAAGTAATTATTAGCCTTGTATCTAGCATGCACGGTTGTTAATTACAACAGGAAGTTCTTCGTGCAAAAAGCCGGTATATCTACCGGGTCACGCCTCGCACCAGGGTTGAGTGACCTTCTGCTAACCATGTTTGACAGAGACGTTGTAGACAGCGGTTGCCCCCATGTGGTCAATGATGATGATGATACGCTGTGTTTAGTGGCGCAAGGACCAAATATGGCCAAAGAGCACCAGGCAAGTGGTGATGTGGTGCCAATGATCTGTTAATGCGGGGGCCAGATTCATTGCAATAAGTAGATGTTACCTAGCTGTAAAAGGGCCTAAAATTAGTCGCTGTAAACTGCGTAAAATAGATATATTTAAATAACGAACATGACAGTGCGTTGTGCTATGTCTGTAAAATATATGTTACAGAACAATCAAGGTATAAAATTTAAGAGTATGAAACTAGCACTACTGCCTCTCGACCACCCTTAAGCGCAACGGTACGGATGCGTGTGCTACACAAAAGCTACTCTCGTAGGAGTTCCCTGTGGTGAGAGGGTAGGCTACGACATCCTTGATGATGATGTATGGGGTTTTATGGCCCAAGAGCCAGATATGGCCAAAAATGTACTTCGAATGGTAGAAGTTGCATGGTTGTAAATAGGCCCAAAATCAGTTGCTCTGGGTAGCGTAAAATGTATAAGTATTAAAACAATGCCAATGACCAGAGATGAGAATAGAAAGTAACAGAAACCATAGTAACAGAACCGTAGTAACAGAACGTGAACCTGGAAAAGCCCTATATGGTGAAACAAGATATGAAAATGATGTCATTTTTTTCTGCCGACCCGTGCATAGTGCAGGATGTATAAATAATAGGCAGTGTAAAGTGCAGTGATCATATGTTAGTGAGGGCTAGGATACACCTCAATTTGTAGAGAGAAAGAGTAAAATTGGTCAAGAAGCAGGTCAACCTAGAAGCAGTAAGGGTAAAAGCAGATAAATTCAGGCTAGTACGGGCAAACAAATATGCAGCCTTAGAACAGAGAGATGATGACATAGAGATAATGAATGAAACCGTCAATAGGATGGCTTCAGAGGCAGCAATTGAAGTGGGAGGCAAGGCACCAAGGCAAGCAACAGGCAAGCTCTCCCAAGTAACAAAGGACCTAATAAAGAAACGACAAAGAATGAAAAGTTGCAACTCAAGAGATAAGATAGGATTCGCAGAACTGTCAAAACTGATCAACAAGACGAAAATAAGTGATATTCTAAACAATAACGTGAGAAAGACTGAAGAAGCCGTAAAAAATGGATGCAACCTTAAATCAGTGAGAAAGAAACTTGGTATAGGCAATCAGTGAAAAGAAACTTGGCAAGAAACTTGAAAAACCAAGATGTATGCATTGAAAGATAAGCTGGGCAATATCATCAGCAATCTCGAAGATATAGTAAAAGAAGCGGAACAATTATATACTGCCCTGTACAATACCCACAGGAGTCAGGATACCTCCATTAGAAAGAGTAATGAACAGGATATAGCAACTCCTCCTATAACTAGCGATAAGGTCAGAAGGGCCTTGCAAGATATGAAACGAGGAAGATCGGCAGGAGAAGATGGCATAACAGTCCATTTAATCAAGGACGGAGGAGACATACTATTTGGAAAACTGGCGGCTCTTTATACGAATAGTCAATTGACTGCAAGGGTCCCAGAAAACTGGAAGAATGCAAACATTACACTAATCCACAAAAAGGGAGACGTTAAAGAATTGGAAAATTATCGGCCCATTGGCTTACTCCCAGTATTATATAAAATATTTACCAAAATAATCCAATAAAATAAGGGCACCACTGGAATTTAGTCAACCAAGTGAGCAGGCTGGCTTCAGGAAAGGTTACTCTACAATGGATCACATCCATGTCATTACCCAGGTTATAGAGAAATCCGCAGAGTACAATAAACCTCTCTATATGGCTTTCATACATTACGAAGAAGCATTCGATTCAGTAGAGATACCAGCAGTCATAGAGCCATTGCGTAATCAAAGAGTACAGACCACTTACGTAAATACCCTAGAAAATGTCTACAGATATTCCAAAGCTACCTTAATTCTACACAAGAAAAGCAGGAAGATATCTATAAAGAAATGGTCACAGGGAGACACAATCTCTCCACTGCTATTCACTGCTTGCTTGGAAAAAGTATTCAAGCTATTAAACTGGGAAGGCTTAGGAGTAAGGATCGACGGCGAATAACTCGGCAACCTTGGGTTTGCCGATGACATTGTTCTATTCAGCAACAATGCAGACGAGTTACAACAAATGATTGAGGACCTTAACAGAGAGATTGTAAGAGTGGGATTGTAGATTAGTATGCAAAAGACAAAGATAATGATGAATAGCAGGGCAAAGGAACAATAGTCCATGATCGCCAGTCAGCCTCTAGAGTCTGAAGGAGTACGTTTACCTAGGTCAATTTATCACAGGGAACCCCGATCACGAGAAGGAAATCCATAGAAGAATAAAAATGGGTTGAATCGCATGCGGCAGACATTGTCAGCTCCTGACTGGAAGCTTACCTTTATCATGGGAAATCAAGGTGTACAATCAGTGCATTTTACTAGGGCTGACATATGGGGCAGATACTTGGAGACTGACATAGAAGTCTGAGAACAAGTTAAGGGACCGCGCAAAGAGCGATGGAACGAAGATTGCCAGGCATAACGTTAAGAGACACAAAGAGAGCGGTTTGGATCAGACAGCAAACGGGTATAGACGATATTCAAATTGACATCAAGAGAACGAAATGGAGCTGGACAGGTCATGTAATGCGCCGGTTAGATAACTGTTGGACCACTAGGATTACAGAATGGATACCAAGAGAAGGGAAACGCAGTCGAGGATGGCACAATAATAAGTGGAGCTATGAAATTAGGAAATTCACGGCGTTAGTTGGAATAGGTTGGTGCATAACAGGGGTAATTGGAGATCGCAGTGAGAGGCCTACGTCCCGCAGTGGACATAAAACAGGCTAATGATGATGATGACATGAAGTGACCACTGATTAGACTCTACGTAGCTCTGGATCCGACTTGTCCTGAAAGCACCGGTCCCGAGACGGATACCCAGATGGTGGACGGGGTCTACGATTTTTAATGTACTTAGCGTTGCGTAATTATAAATTGTACCACAATTTATGTGCGAGCGGGCAATTAAGAGTTATACAAATTCAGAAGGCACTTTTGGGCACTACGCCGTGTTGTGCGTGACGGAAAATTTAGAAGGTTCATTCTTTTCAGACCACTTCGTCTTCTGATATTTAATATGGGGAATAAACGTGAGCTTAGAGTAAAGTGATTCTCAGGAATTCATGGCTGCTCACAGAGAGATGATCTCCCTTGTTCGTAATACTAGGCAGTGGTGATACCCCTCCCTTGTTTGAGGAAGGTACGCAGGTACGAATCGGGTTTATTTCGAAGCCGTTCTCATCCGCCCATCAGACAATTTCTTTATTCGAAGCTGAACTTGCCGTTCGCAGATAACAACACTGCATGATTTGAAACTTAGCTGCACATCATCAAGATACGCGGAATAAAACCTTTCGCGGGGAACGACTGTATGCAGGTTCACTTTTACAACGAAGAGTGAACAACTAAGCACGCCCCGTTGCGGATCACCAGTTTCTTGGGTAAATGCTCTAGATAAAGTATTGCCTACGTTTACGCGAAAAGTTCGGGGAGAGATTTGAATTGTGTTTAGCATGTTCCCACGGACGCCTTTCGCAGAAAGATTGCGGAGAATTCCGAATCGCCATGTCGTGTCGTTCGCTTTCTCTAGATCTATAAATACTGAGAACAGTAAATGTTTATGCATGAAGACATCGCTGATGTTGGCCTTGATGTGAACAAGGTGGCCTGTCGGTGACCTACCTTCTCTGAAACCACAATGAAGGAGTCCAGTATGTTGCTACTATCTAGGAAACAGATTAAGCGCCGGTTTACGATTTTTTGCAAAAATTTTGCACCGACAGATTGTTAGCACTGTTGGCCTGTAGCTGCTGGCTAAGGCCGGGTCCTTGCCTTGTTTTAGCATCGGGATGACTACAGCTGCTTTCCACGACGATGCAATATACGCCGCCGTCCCGATGTAATTGAAAAGTGATGAGAATTCAGATTTCAGGGTGTAAGTACCTAATCATTTTGTACATGATACGATCGTCACCTGGGGCCGAGTTGTTCCAACAAGAGAGAGACGCCTTCAGTTCAGCTAAAGTAAATGGGCACTTGTAAGCATCACTCGATTAACCTTTGCGGTTTAGGGGCTGCCGCTCTTCGCGTTCTTTCAGTCTCAGGAATGTTTCTGTATAGTGCGCTGCACTTGGAACATATTCAAGGTGTCCGCCTAGACAATCCGCCTGATCTTCCAGGCTATCACCTTGGCTACTTACTAAGGGTAAGGGATGCGACTCCCGACCTAACTTAATTACCATATTCCAGATTCTTATTTCATGGTTTTACGATTTATACTGGAGATGTACCTATCCCAAATTTCCCTCCTTGGATGTCGACGTGTTCTCGTGCCTTGTGATTTGACCTCGTTGAAATTAGTAAGGTTTTCGGCGGTTGGAGAATTGCGAAGCAATCTGCAAGCTTTGTTTCTTTGCGCTTTTCTACATTCATCATTCCACCATGGCATGCGACGCTTATTAGCCAGTCTGTTAGTTTGTTTAACACATTTAGTTGCAGCGTCAATAATAAAACCTGTTAGACGTGCCGCAGTATCGTCTACATGGCGTCACTGGCAGCTCACTGTGTTGGCCGGACAGCCGGCGAAGGCCGTTGTGGCGCTGCCCCATGACGCGGCTCTTCACCAATGCCACATGTGATCAACATTTTCCGCTTCGCCGACGTTTATCTCCGTCTTTCACGGGACTGCAGAAGATGCCACACACAAATTAAAATAATTGTTTTCTAAATTTTGGAAAGCGTTTCCCGGACTCTCACAAGAGAAATCCCTATGACCACGTCCGCTTCCACGATATAGACTTCACCACAGAGCATGCCTGCTGGATGTACGCCCCTAGGTCGATAAAACGACTCCAACCTCTCCAAATTCGTCAAACGTGCCATTATACTCACCGCTATGAAAAATACACTCACACTGTCATAGCATCATTGAGTGACAGAGCCTTGCTTCGCAAGTGAAGCGATTCAGAGAAGCAAGTGTCCCCGATTTTCTGTTATTGGACCTTGCGGAATCTCTGCTACGTCCACTCCGAAGAAAGTGTTACGCCACCGAAGAAAAACGACAGGACAAAAACTGCCGTCATCCCTTGTGTGCATTTAGTATTGCATAGAATCAAGAAGGCTGCGGGACGCACCGAAGTTAGGGTTGTGTTTTCGGTCCCCAATAAACTGGGTAGTTTGTACAAGCGCGTGAATGTGAGTGGCGAACGAGAATGCAGCGAGAACCACGTCAGAGGCTATGTGGCGTGCGGCGTCGCTCACATATACCTCTGTATCGTGGACGTGTTTACATCGGCCAGACAGGCCGATGTATCAATGACCACCTACGCGAACACGGCAACTTAAAGCATATATTGGGCAGCAATATGGTCTTGCACTTCGCCACATGTACACATGGGCGTTCCCCACATTTAGGCCAGACTGTCATAATCCGCAGATATACAGAACAGTTCGCCCGAGAAATTTTCTGCGTATCATGCATCGATCGGTTTGGCCCGAGTTGCGTCAGCGGCGCTTCCTTGTCGCTCTAGAAAAATAACGTGATTATCTACAACAGTAAGACTTGGAGAGTACCACATCACCTGATCACTCTTACTTGCTTCCCTGCCTTCATTTCCTCTTTCTTGGCGGACTAACCTTCCATGCCTTGGGTTTACAGCTACTTGATTGTCTCATTGTACTCTGTTCACACCCCCATTATAGCACTTCTTAGCTTTTTATAGTCACTTTATCCTTTGACGATGTTTTGGTCAACACCTTCCATCGGTTCACATTTTTATAGTGTAATAACTTTGTACAGACACGTGTAGGTATGAGTGTCCGCTGATGGGGGGGGGGCGCGCGCACACACACACACACATATACATATACACATACATACATACATACATATACACATACATACATACATACATACATATACATATACACATACATACATACATATACATATACACATACATACATATACATATACACATACATACATATACATATACACATACACACATATACATATACACATACATACATACATACATATACATATACACATACATACATACATACACACATATACATATACACATACATACATACATACATATACATATACACATGTATGCGTGCGTGTGCGTGTGTGCGTGCGTGCGCGTGTGTGTGTTATATTCTTCCAAATAAAATTACTTGAAAGTAGCGCCTTAATTGTCTTCTTTTCGCCGTCGGTGTCTGTACGCTTCACCTGCTTTAAGGAATATGATAATCCCATGTGTAAAGGCTCGGGCAATAATATCAAGCACGTATTTGCTGGGACGCATTTATAGATCATCAGCGGCGGCGAAGTTGCAATTTTTGAGACATAACACTGCTACAGCTTCTGGCTCAGAGACGGGAAACATAAGCAGATTTAAGTGTTCGCGAAGGCATAAATTCTATGCAGGAAGTATGACGCACGGTGTTTGAGACTGAGGAAAAAACCGTTAAAAACGGCAGCTAGCTTAGAGCCATTGAAGTTATCGCTATCGACTTTAATCTCACTGGGACCAGCGTTTCGGTGATAATAGACTTTTATAAAAGAAGTTAACGTTTTTCAGACAAGTTCCAGCTTTCTAGATGCATCACGATTAAACAGGTTTTCAAAGTATCGTTTTTTGTTTCTGCGTTAAAGTCAATTTATCTTATTCTGATGAGGCTTAAACGCTTGTAATTCAGAGGCGGTTTTTGCGCTAAGGAACCTTTCAAACAATGAAATTTTTATCGCGGATATCTTTTAAGCATTCTAAAGTAAGCCACAGCTGTCTTGCCTTACTGGGACAGTTCTTTGTGGCGCAAGTAAAACGTACGGTGAAGGCTGTTTAAATTTCGTCTACTAGTAGTTGATACGTGCGAATGGCGTTATCACTGCCGTAGATGGAGCGGCAGTCTGTGTCTGTATACGTAGGTAAATAAATTCGTAATGACCCGATGCCTATAATTGACATTCATAATTTGTTGTTGTACAGTGTATGGAAGTGTATAAAAAGGCGGCAGAAAACTAGTGCAGATATTGATAAACATCGGCTCTGCAAAATGACAAATGTAGTCATGAAAAAGAATTTCTTGTATAATTTATACCATAAGAACTAGTTTTTCTTAAGACATCTGTTATCAAGCTGTTTCATTTCATAAGAAATCTTGCATCACTTAGCATATTCCATCTCCGAAAATACGTTCCTTACACTTGAGACCCTTCTGTAGCTGCAAGGACAGATTTCAACATGAGCTCATGCACTAATCGGTTAAGAAGATTTCATCTTGCAGTGTGAACATAAACACCATGTAAACGGGATACGTAAAGGGTGCAACAACGGGTTAAAATACAATTACGGGGTTTTACGTACCACAACCACGATACGATTAGGAGGCACGCCGTAGTGAGGGACTCCGGAAACAGACTACATGGGGTTCTTCAACGTGCACTTTAATTTAAGTTTACGGGTGTTTTCACATTTCGCCCCCATCGAAATGCGGCCGTGGTGGTCAGATTCCATCCGGCGACTTCGTGCTTAGAAGCCCAACACCATAGCCACTAAGCAACCACGGCGGGTGCAACAACATGTGTAGGTAAGGGCGTTCAAATCTGAAATTATGGAATATTGCTTCTAAACGAAGTGAAAGATGAAGTTTGCGTGAAGTTTGTTTGGGGAGAACTAAGAGGCTTATTTGCTATATTTGATACATGCATGTGGCTGCTGTTCGGGAATGAATATCTGGTCAACCAAAAATCTTTTATATTAGGAAACAGCTTTCAGTTGCACCAGGACAGTAGCGAGACATGACGACAGGAGCCACCACAGGCCTATAGAATGCTGTGTTCATTGAAGGAGTGAAGTGTGATACTGCAACAGGATATAAACATGGCGACACATTTCAAATAAACGGCCTGGCCTCGTGTATAGGCTGCCTAAAAGCGAAGCTTTATTGGATGATGGAAAACTACTGAGTAAAAGTTTTCTGTCCTTGCGTTCGTACTGGTGGCTCTACGCACCAGTCCTCTCGCGAATGCACGAGGAATCAATGCATCAAACAATCTAATAAAAAAAAAACTCGGCCTCTCTTGCAGCGAAATCATTAAGAACAGTGCCTGCTTTCATCGGTCTGTCGACCTCAAGAGTAGAATAAGTGCTGTTATCACTCATATTTGAGCAGAAACGAATATTCGGCAATCTCTAATGGTAAATTCTCATTCATCAGCGCGAAAACAACGGAAGACACAGTAGTAGAAGGACACAGGACAAGCGCTGTGGAGATCCGGTTCTTTATAAGAGTCCTTAGTGAGCGCAAAGTGCATGACAGTCTCACCGCGTACACAAAACATGCAATTAAAAACGGAAAATCGTTTTAAAGGGTCGTCGAAGCGCACACGCGCTTCTTAACCTGGCTCAAGCAATGCAGGTACAGTTCTTCGAACTCGGCGCGTAAACTGCGTTCCGGATTCGGGTCGCGCACGGAGTCGTACTGTAGGCACAAGCGGCGTAAGGAGTGCTTCATCGAGTGGTACATTTCTAGGAGGCTGTTGGTCCGACGCGATGTGCAACCGACATTGGGAAAGCAGAAACCCTGGTCGTCGCAGAAGCGCAACCTGTGGTATGCATACGACGCCTGCGCTGTCAGTTTCTTCTGCAGGATGACGTCGAGTGTGTCGCGCAGAGCCATCTCATTTGTTCGCAGCGTTGACCGTACGATGATGTCCGTCATGTCCTCCTTCACTTCTTCACGATCACGGAAGCGGCGCACGGACACAAGGCTCTTGCTGGTACACACTGCGTCAGAAAACATGTTTTCAAACTCCGAGGGCACGCGCGCGCCATCGGACCAGTGGACATCGAGTTGCAGGAGGCTCATGTTATTCATTAGGGCAGTGCGGAAGGCCACGGACACCATTCCTCCGAGGTACCAGCGCCCGAACGCGAAGAAGGCGATACAGTTGGAGCTCGCAAGGCCTTCGAGTAATGTTAACGAGGACTCCTGAGTTGTTTCGTAAATTACGGCTACCTTGTGAAGTGCAGTACTGAGCTCGAAGAGTGAAGACAGGCTGCAGGCACCGTCCGTGGTGATCACTCCCGGAGCGTGAATGTGCAGGGTGTCCAGAGTACTATGGAACTCGGGCAGGACTTTTAGGAAGTTGCCGACATCTTCGGGCCAGGCGTCTTCGGCGCTGAAATAAAGCTTCCGCGGGGAAAGGCTGTACTCGAAGTGCTCGGCCAGAAGCGAAATTTCGTCGTCTCTCCACACGAAGGTCACGCGGTCGACAAGCCCGTGTCGCACAATGCTCTGAAACACAGAAGCTCGTACTGATGGCGTGTCGCTCACTAGACCGAAGCACAGTTCCCTCAGAGAAACGTTCTCTTTTAGACCATCCAGTATGAGAAGGACGTCGGTGCAGGTCAAATCACAGTGGTGCAAGTACAACCTATTGAGTGTGTAATTATGACGCAGTGAATCACTGAGCGCCTTCGCGGCCTGGCCTCCATGAAGCGTAGAACCCGAAAGGCCCAAAACTTCCAGTCTTCTATTGTTTCTGACAAGCTTAGAAAGTGCGTCACAGAAGTCCTCGTAACCTGTGCTATGATTCATATTGACCGCCACTTTGAGACACCTCAAGCTTCGGTTTACCGCAAGCGACGTTGCCAGCGACACAAAAGATTCCACTTGTGATACTGGGTGGCCTAACTCTAGCTCCTGCAACATGTGATTATGGGCAAGCTGCTCGAAAAATTCGGTCATGTTACACGCAATAGTTAGGTTGAGCCACCGTACTGTCGTTTGAAGCAGCTCAGTGATGATCTCGTCACACTCGCTTTGTTCACCCGCTGTCGCCTCGAACTCGAGTTGTTCGAGTGCCTTGAGGACCGTCAACCCTTTGAAGAAGTTAGCAGCAGCGGTAGAGTCGACAGTCACTCTACGAAGGACCAGAACGGAGAGGTGCGGATTCCTCCCGAGGAGAGCACAAAGACCGTCGCCCTCTAGTTCGCCAAGACGCAGCGCTGACACGTGGAATACCTGCAGGTGGCTAGTGCGATGGAGAGCATCAAAGACGTGACAGTTCCAAGCGCCTGCAGGTTCTGCATCGTCCGCATGTACACTAACGTAGCCTTCGTGGAAATGCAGCAGCCTGTAGAAAGTGGAAACATGTTGCGGAACTATGACGTCGGCGCTGAGGGTGGCCGACGTGATGCAACGGTGCTGGTAGAGCAACCAGAGGACAATGCACATAGAAAGCAACGTGCACTCAGGGTAGACATTGGCGCGTCCTGGGACACGCAGTGTCCGCACGATCAGGCCTGTAGGACTCTCGAGCAGCTCTTGACCATGAGTGCTGAGAAATTCATTCCAAGCATTCTGGTTGTGGTGCATCCAACAACGACCACGGTGTCGGTGCGTGCATGGCCGCGATATGTCCACGCCCACAGAGGAAAACTTGTCTGCGGGTCGGAGGAGCTCCAGAACAGCTTCTTCGGTCGCAAAATGCAGCGGCACTTCATTATGCAGGTGTCTGGAGAACTCGAGGAGGGTCCACTCTGTTGTGGAGCAGGGCTGCAAGGAAGTAATAAAATCATCAGTACCAGCATCGGTCATTCTGCAATGGTTTTGCGAGATTCAAACACGTTTGTCTTGTGAAACTAATTTCAACTACAAAGTGGATGCGAGTCAAATGACATTGCTCCAACTTCAAATCGGAGTTTCATACTACAAGCTCGAATTAACCACGCTACAAAAGATTTCTATGCGAAGCTTCAACAGGCTCCCAATACAAAAATACTTGGTTTGCACAGTTCAGTTGTCACTTTGTGCATTTTATTATGACGATGTGACAGGCATGGCGGTGACAAGTAATTAGGGTATCACGAAAAGCAGCCGTTTCGCCCGACAGGCGCAGCATCGATTGCGATAGCAAATTTGTAGACAGCGATACAGAGTAAGGATAGTAGTTTTATCGGACGTATAAACTCTTGAACATTTGCTTACTAACAAAATTAACAAGCGTGGTGTCACGCGCACAGGTAAAAAAACATCTCACTCAATGAGCGCGGACACTCGCTGTCAAAACGCGGGCATGAGGAAGAGCGGCAGCAGCAACGAGCAAATTGACCTTCATGCTTCCGCTCGCTCCAACTCTAAGCGGCGAGAACACAGCTGACACAAAGCTATCAGCCCTGGGTGTTCCTTGACTCGGTACCTATGGCAGATCGCTTTCAAAATTGGGGCGGCGCTCAGCCACGCCACAGGCAGCCATTGCCGACGTTGAACTTCGCGGTAACCAATACCGATGCCTCAGTATTTTCACGTGGATGCCGAGCTAGGCGTTGAGCAGATTTAATTCTTCCGAGTAACGCCTGGGACCGCTGGTATCGCGGCGCGTGGACGCCTAATCATGCGGCTGTTTTCAAATTTCGCTCATTTTCTTTATAGCGCGGAAAAAATTACGCCAGACATAGCACACTGAAAACAACTGAATCGGGTGTTATGTAAAATTATTTTCTATCAATAATTCGCGCCTTAAGTTCAGTAATCAAAAGTTTGATAATTAATTTGTCTAATTATTGGTACTTCTACGATAAAAAAGGTCCTCCAGGTGCGGTACGTCCCTGCTCACAGAATACCACTAACTGCGTCCTCGTGCATTCTATATTTTATTTTTGAGACCTTGACACAACCTGTGTAACAACGAAATGTACTATATAAGCGTATGTGGCGCAACGCGTCTTCCTCTGCGTTTGAAGTTCGTCTACTGTCCATCATAATAATAATAATAATCATCATCATCATCATCATCATCAGCCTGTTTTATGTCCACTGCAGGACGAAGGTGATCTCCAATTACCCCTGTCCTGCGCCAACCGATTCCAACTAGCGCCCGCGAATTTCCTAATTTAATCGCTCCACCTATTCTTCTGTCGTTATCGATTGCGTTTCCCTTCTCTTGGTACCCATTCTGTAACCCTAATGGTCGAACGGTTATCTAACCGGCGCATTACATGATCTGCCCAGCTCCAGATGTTTCTCTTGATGTCAATCGTCTATACAAACGGGTATGGTCTATACCCGTTTGCTCTCTGATCCAAGCTGCTCTGTCTCGTAAAGTTATGCCTCGCAATCTTCGTTCCAGCGCTCTTTGCGCGGTCCCCCCTTAACTTGTTCTCAAGCTTCTTTGTCAGTCTCCAATATGCCAGCACAGGTAAAATGCACTGATTGTACACCTTCCTTTTCAATTATAATGGTAAGCTTAACCAGTCAGGAGCGGACGATGTCTGCCCTATGAAATACAACCCATTTTTATTCTGTGAATTTCGTTCTCATGATCAGGGTTCCCTGCGATTAATTGACATAGGTAAACTAACACCTTCACAGACTAGAGGCTGACTGGCTATCCTGAACTGTTGTTCCTTTGCCCGGCTCTTTATCATTATCTGTCTTCTGCATATTAATCTACAACCCCACTCTTACACTCTCTCTGTTAAGGTCCTCAATCATTTGTAACTCGTCTGCATTGTTGCTGAATAGAACAATGTCATCGGCAAACCGAAGGTTGCCGAGATATTCGCCGTCGATCCTTACTCCTAAGCCTTCCCAGTTTAATAGCTTGAATAATTCCAAGCACGCAGTGAATAGTATTGAAGAGATTGTCTCCCTGTCTGACGCTTTTCTTTATAGGTATCTTGTGCTTTTCGTGTGTAGAATTAAGGTAGCTGTTGAACCTCTGTAGATATTTTCGAAGGTATTTACGTTAGCGTTCTGCATTCCATGAATACGTAATGCCTCTATGACTGCTGGCATCACTACTGAATGAAATGCCTTTTCGTTATCTATGAAAGCCGTATAGAGAGGCTTATTATACTGTACGGATTTCTCGACAACCTCATTAATGACGGATGTGATCCATTGTAGGGTGTCCCTTCCTGAAGCTAGCCTGTTCATTGGTTGACTAAAGTCCAGTGTTGCCCTTATTCTATTGGAGATTATTTTGGCGAATATGTTATATAATAGTGGGATTGAGCTCATGGGCCTATAATTTTTCAAATCTTTTACATTCCGTTTTTGTGGATTAGTATAATGTTTGCATTCTTCCTATTTTCTTGGACGCTTGCAGTCGATACACTTCGTATAAAGAGCCGCCAGTTTTCCAAGCAATAAGTCTCCGCTGTCTTATTAAATTGACTGCTATTCCATCTTCTACCGCTCTTCCTCGTTTCATGTCTTGTAAGGCCCTTCTGACCTCATCGCCAGTTATAGGAGTCTCTATCCTGTTAATTACTGTTTCTAATTAAGGTATCCTGACTCCTCTGGGTACTCTACTGGTCAGTATAGAATTTTTCCGCTGCTTTTACTATATCTTCGAGATTGGTGATGGTATTACCCTGCTAATCTTTCAGTGCATACATCTTTGTCCTATGGCAAGTTTATCACTGATTTCAAGCTGCGTCCATTTTTGACGGCTTCTACAGTATTTCTCACGTTATAGTTTTGAATATCACTTTCGCCAGTTTTGACAGTTCCGCGAATTCTATCTTATCTCTTGAGTTTGACACTTTCATTCTTTATCGTTTCTTTGTTAGGTCCTTGGCTACTTGGGAGAGCTTGCCTACTGGTTGCCTTTGTGCCTTGCCCCCCACTTCATATCTGCCTTTGAAGCCAGTCTATTACGGTTTCATTCATTAGCTCTATGTCACCATCATCTCTCTGTTCTAAGGCTGCATATCTGCTTGAAAGTACCAGCGTTGCAAGGGTCAGTTTCCATTGGCGGTCTGTTCGGACGCAGTGGTTGTTAGCTCCCTCTGCTGCGTTACAGGTCTGACTGCCGCCTTGGTGAGGTGCTCCGCAGACAAGTGGGGAATATATTGAAATTACCAGCAAGATGTATACAAGTTAGCGTCAGAAGAAAGGGGAAAACAGGGAGGTTAACGAAAGGAGAAGATCCGATTTGCTACCCTATGCTAAGGAGAGAGGGGAGGTAAAGTGACAACGTAGTTGAGAGAGAAAGATAGCACAGAGGCACAATCCCATTCGGTCACTGTCACCACATACTATCTCCGCACAGCACAGTAACAGTAGCACTGCAGTCCGCTCTGGCTACAACCGCTTGTCCAAGTCTGTTGTCTTTAAAAACTGCAACAGTGCCCTCGTCTTTGCAAGTCTTTGCTGTACCTGAAAAAAATATGCGGATCCCACGCACTGTGGGAATCAAAGTAAACGAAGCAGTCTGGGTTGTTTGCATTAACTGACGGTAATTAGAGGTGATGTTGACGGCGAATGTGTAATTTCTTCAACGTTTAATCCAACCCGGGAGTGGTTGGTTGATGTTATAAGCGTTAGCTTGCGTGCACCACTGCTGTTTGTCTGCGTAGCACATAGAACACACAGGGAGACGTGTTTGCTTGAGGCGTTGTTGTGCGCTAATGTTCATAATCTCGGAAGGTTGAGCATTATTGCCTCACATGGCGCATCGCATCATGGCAGAAGTGTTAAGCTATAATTGAATTATGGGGCTGTACGTGTCAAAACCACGATCGGATTATGAGGCACGCCGTAGTGATGGACTCTGGATTAATTCTGACACTCTGGCGGTATTTAAATTGCACCTAATTCTAAGTGCACTAGCGTTTTTTGTATTTCGCTCCCGTCGAAATGCGGCTAACATGATCGGGATTGAACTGCCGACCTCGAGCAATGCCACAGTCGTCAAGCTACCGCGGCAGGCTCAGAAGTGTTGATATGACGCGCAGCCACTTCCGTAGTGTCGCAGAGACCCTACGGCGTTTTATGCGGCCTTGCGTCTAAGCCCTGCGTCTGTTGTCTGCTTGAGAAAGTTGCATGGTGTTTATTTTTGAGAAGTAGCAGAAGTGTACCATACCCGCAATCCCCGCAATCGCTGTTTCCTTGCCTACTAACATCGTCTCCCGGTCTCTCCCCATATATAGGAACTGCGAACGTGGAAAGGCTGTTATTCACTCGTTCCGCAACTGCGTCGGTTCTACCCATTTTCTGCATCCTCTCCCCCTCCTCTACAGTTCAATCCACGTCCCCTCTGGACTTGCGCGTTAGCAGAGAGGTAAGCGCTGCAGTTTCTGCAATACTTCTGAGGGGAGTCACGGATAATTAAAGCTGTCAATAGGCTAATGTGGCGACACCCAGGGAGCTCCAGAGGGCATTGTGCACATGCGGTGCGATGGAAAGGTCCAAACGAGTTTCTCGCGTCGACTTTACTCTGCCACGCTCCTGCCGTGTAAATGGGCGCCCTGGACCATCTCCCGATGCGGTGTACAAGGAAACAGTAGCAGTAGCAGCAGCGCTAAAGTCGAAGGAATGTATGTATGTATGGTTTTTATTGGCACAAGGGGCAGGTATGGCCAAAGAGCGCCAGGTCCGTGGTGATTAGTTCGCAATATAGTTATGAGTTCTATGAAGTTGATTTGGCGTGGCTGTAAAGAGGCCTTAAATATAGTCGCTCTAGAATGCGTAAAATCGATCTGTAATAAGATTATGTCGATGACAAATTACGTGTTCCATGAGCATTACAATTCATCGTGAAAGAATGATGCAAAATAGAAAGTATGTGAGATGGTAAAATTACCTGGAGCACTAGTGCCTCGCCAGAGCCCTTGAAACACAAGGGCTTAGAGGCATGCGCTATACGAAACAGTTATCACAGCGGCATCCTCTGAAGAGAGGAGACGCTACGAACGTGTGGGGCTAATAACATGCAACACAACATCTTTCAGAAAACCTAGGACTGCGTTGGTATCAAAGAGCGGTTCTGGGTCGAGTAACATTACAGGACGAAGGGGGATGTGCTGCCGGTAGGCTAGGGGAAAATGTTTCTTTCTCTCAGATTCGGCTGCCCGACACTCCAGGAGGGCGTGGAGGACGGTTAGCCTCTCCCCGCATCTACCGCAGGTTGGAGGATCATTTTCAGTGAGTAAAAAAATATGCGTGCCAAATGTGTGTCATATTCTGAGACGACAGAATAGGACATCTGTTCGCCGTGATTTTGTTGCGGAGGGCCAAGAACCTAACTGTGGCTTTATCACGTGCAGTTTGGTATATTTCTTCGTCCTACATGCATTGCCAGTGGTTTCGTAGTTTCCTTAGGAAAGGCTTCAGGTCTGTGACAGGGACCGAAGCAGTAGGATTACCTGCATGCAATGAAATTGATGTGGCCATCTGGCCCGCTAGAACGTTACCCTCGATGCCCCTATGTCCAGGTGCCCAGCATATAATCACATGTTGGTTAGATATATATGCTTCACACACGACGGAATAGAGTTCATTAATTATGGGATTTTTGTGGTTACAGAATGACCATCAAGGCCTTCAGAACACTAAGGGAGTCCGTATATTTAACTGATTTCTGCAGTTTTGATTTCTTTATATGCTTTGTATGTGCTTTATATGCTTTGTAACTTGCATGAAAGATATATCACATTGTATCAGCTGCCACTCCCAAGGAGGTAGCAGCTTGGCTAGATGCATTAAGCGAAGCTCGAGGAGTGGAACATCCATTTCAACACTAAGCTCCCTCACAAGAAGCGAAAAGGGCTGTCTTACAGAGGGCCGATTACGAAAGAGTAGCATATGTCATATCATTAACGATGTTAGAGCACGAATGTTGAGGATTCGAGTGAACTTTCAGAAAATATGTTTGGCTGATATATGTTCTCTGCAGATGGAGTGACCACTCATTTTATTCTACATACAAACTTTGAATGGGACTTGTTCTGAAAGCGTCAGTGGCCAGTTGGATTCCTAGATGGTGGACCGGATCTAGCATCTTTAGCGCGCTCGGGGCTGCACACTTATAGATCACGGCACCGTAGTCCAACAGTGATCGAATGAGGCTCTTGTAAAGATTCATTAAACAATTCCTGTCGCTTCCCCATGTGTGGGATAAAGTTTCGGTACGTTCATTGTTTTTAAGCATTTGGCCTGGAGATACTTTATGTGTGGAATAAAAGTTAGTTTAGAATCAAGTATGATGCCTAAGAGCTTGTGTTCTTTATTCACAGGTATTCGCTTACCAAATATTTCGGTACTGGGATCAGCAATGAGCCCTTTGTTTCTCGTGAAAAGCACGCAAGAACTCTTGTTGGGGTTCACTTTAAATCAGTTTTCGTCTCCCCATTTGGACACTTTCTTCAAGCCCTGTTGTACTTGCCTCTCACATACTGTAAGGTTGCAGGATTTGAAGCCTATCTGTATGTCGTCTACGCAAACAGAATAAAATATGGCTGGCGGTAATGAAACACGAAGGGTGTTCATTTTCACGATGAAAAGCGTGCAGCTAAGCAAGCCTCCTTGAGGTATACCAGTTTCTTGTATAAAAGGTCGCGACAATACATTGCCGATTTTAACGCGGAAGGTACGTTTGTACAAATAGCTTTCTAGTATATTTAACATATTTCCACGAATGCCAATTTCCGATAAGTCTCGTAAGATCCCGTATCGCCACGTTGTGTCATACGCCTTTTCCATATCGAGAAATATCGATAAGAGGAACTGTTAATGTAAAAAATCCGTCCCGGATATTTCCTTTAGTGTGTACAAGATGATCAGTTGTGGAGCGCCCTTCCTGAAGCCACACTGATAGAGATCAAGCATTTTCCTCTGTTCAAGGTAATGAATGAGTCGCCGATTAATCATTCTTTCGAATACCTTACAAAGGCCACTTGTGAGGGCTAGCGGGCGGTAACTTGGCACTGAGGAAGGATGTTTGCCTTGTCTCAAAACAGGGACCACAATGGCTTCTTTCCATGCAGTTTGAAGGTATCCTGCAGCCCAAATGGTGTTGAAAATTGTGAGTAGTGTAACTTGGGTTTCATTGCGTAAGTTTTTGATCATTACATACATGATTTTGTCTGATCCCGGTGCAGAGCTCTTGCATGCGCTCAAGGCAGCTCTTAACTCGGCAATACTAAAAGGACAGTCGTACGGTTCATTCTGTCGACATTTTCTTATGAGCGGCTTACATTCTTCTATTTGTTTATATTCCAGAAAGGCTTGCGAATAATGGTTTGAACTGGACACGGTCTCAAAGTGCTGCCGAAGTGAGTCTGCCTGATGTTGCAGTGTATCGCCCTGTGTATTTACCAAAGGGACTCAATATGTTTGCCTCCCTCTAATGCTATTAACCCTGTTGCAGGTTTTGGCCTTAACTGTAAACGAGTTAATACTCGATAGAAACTTTGGCCAGCTTTCCTTTCTCGCCTGTCGTCGGGTTCTCCTGCCTTGGGACTTTACTCTCTTAATATTGATAAGATTCTCTGCAGTGGGGGAAGCGCGTAGCAGCCCCCATGCTTTGTTCTGTTTCTTACGAGTGATCCTACATTCGTCGTTCCACCACGGGACACGCCGTCTGCATGCCAAGCCACTTCAGATATGCATTTAGATCATCATCATCATCATCATCATCATCATCATCATCATCATCCTAGTTACGCCCACTGCAGGGCAAAGGCCTCTCCCATACTTCAACAACCCCGGTCATGTACAAATTGTGGCCATGTTGTCCCTGCAAACTTCTTAATCCGATCCACCCACATAACTTTCTGCCGCCCTCTGCTACGCTTCCCTTGGAATCCAGTCCGTAACCCTTAATGACCATCGGTTATCTTCCCTCCTTACTACATGTGCTGCCCATGCCCCCCCATTTCTTTTTCTTCATTTTAACTAAGATGTCATTACCTCGCGTTTGTTCCCTCACCCAATCTGCTCTTTTATTATCCCTTAACGTTACACCCATCCTTCCTCCTTCCATAGGTCGCTGCGTTGTCCTCAATTTAAGTAGAACCCTTTTCGCAAGCCTCCACGTTTCTGCCCCGTAGGTTAGTACTGGTAGTACACAGCTATTATACACTTTTCTCTTGAGGGATAATGGCAAACTGCTGTTCACGATCTCAGAATGCCTGCCAAACGCACCCCAGCTCATTCTTATTGTTCTGATTATTTCAGTCTCATGATCCGGATCCGCCGTCACTACCTGCCCTAAGTAGATGTATTCCCTTACCACTTCCAGTGCCTCGCTACCTATTGTAAATTGCTGTTCACTTCCGAGACTGTTAAACATTACTTTAGTTTTCTGCAGATTAATTTTTAGACCAACTCTTCTGCTTTGCCTCTCCAGGTCAGTGAGCATGCATTGAAATTGGTCCCCTGAGTTACTAAGCAAGGCAATATCATCAGCGAATAGCAAGTTGCTAAGGTATTCTCGATCTACTTTTATCCCCAATTCTTCCCAATCCAGGTCTCTGAATACCTCCTGTTAACACGCTGGGAATAGCATTGAAGAGATTGTATCTCCCTGCCTGACTATCTATCCACTATCTTATCCATATTAGTAATGATATTGCTGGCTTTGTCTGTTAACGCATACATCTGACTCTTGCCAATTCCTAGTTTCTTCTTCACTGCTTTTAGGCTTCCTCCGTTCCTAAGATCACATTCAATTCTATCCATATTTATACTTCTTTATGCCAGTTGTCTTACGCTTGTTGATTAACTTGGAAAGTTCTGCCAGTTCTTTTCTAGCTGTAGGGTTAGAGGCTTTCATACATTGGCGTTTCTTGATCAGATCTTTGGTCTCCTGCGATAGCTTACTGGTATCCTGTCTAACGGAGTTACCACCGACTTCTATTGCACATTCCTTAATGATGGCCATAAGATCGTCGTTCATATCGTTAACACTAAGGTCCTCTTCCTGAGTTAAGGCCGAATACCTGTTCTGTAGCTAGATCCGTATTTCCTCTATTTTCCCTCTTACCACAAACTCATTGATCGGCTTCTTATGTACCAGTTTCTTCCGTTCCCTCCTCAGGTCTAGGGTAATTCGAGTTCTTACCATCCTATGGTCACTGCAGCGCACCTTGCTGAGCACGTCCACATCTTGTATGATGCCTGGGTTAGCGCAGAGTATGAAGTCTATTTCATTTCTAGTCTCGCCGTTCCGGCTCCTCCACGTCCACTTTCGGCTATCCCGCTTGCGGAAGAAGTTATTCATTATCCGCATATTATTCTGTTCCGCAAACTCTACTAATAACTCTCCCCTGCTATTTCTAGTGCCTATGCCATATTCCCCCACTGCCTTGTCTCCAGCCTGTTTCTTGCCTACCTTGGCATTGAAGTCGCCCATCAGTATAGTGTATTTTGTTTTCACTCTACCCATCGCCAATTCCACGTCTTCATAGAAGCTTTCGACTTCCTGGTCATCATGACTGGATGTTGGGGCGTAGACCTGTACAAGCTTCATTTTGTACCTCTTATTAAGTTTCACAAGACCTGCCACCCTCTCGTTATTGCTATAGAATTCCTGTATGTTACCAGCTATATTCTTATTAATCAGGAATCCGACTCCTAGTTCTCGTCTCTCCGCTAAGCCCCGGTAGCACAGGACGTGCCCGCTTTTTAGCACTGTATATGGTTCTTTTGGCCTCCTAACTTCACTGAGCCCTATTATATCCCATTTACTGCCTTCTAATTCCTCCAATAGCACTGCTAGACTCGCCTCACGAGATGACGTTCTAGCGTTAAACGTTGCCAGGTTCATATTCCAATGGCGGCCTGTCCGGAGCCAGGGATTCTCAGCAGAGGGTGCTAAGAATCCCTGGCTCCGGACAGGCCGCCATTGGAATATGAACCTGCATTTAGATGCAACATCTATGACGAAGGCTGTAAAACACTGCACAGCAGCATCAATTCCTAAAGAAGACATGTCATTCCATGGGATACTAGTGAGAGTTCGGAATTTCTCGCAGTCGGCTGTATCGATCTTGCACTTAGGAGCCTGAGGTGGATATTGGTTTTCTTTATGTGTCCTTAGCAGTATGGGGGAGTGGTCGCTCACGTAAGGATTGTTCGTAACTTCCCATTCGTGTTCAGGCAGTATAGACGGGGAAACTATGCTGAGATCAAATGAGGAAAAGGTTCTGTTTGCAAGACAGTAATATGTGGATTCCTTCTTATTCAGAAGGCACGCACCAGAAGAAAAAAGGAGCTGTCTACAAGGCGACCTCGCGCATCTATAGGAGAGTCGCCCCACAGGCAGCTGTGCGCATTGAAATCACCCAGAACAACATAAGGTTCTGGCAATTCATCTATAAAGGACTGAAATACATGTTTGTTTAATTTGTAATTTGGGGGGTATGTAAAAAGAGCTAATGGTGATGAGTTTGTTTAGGAACAGCTCGAACCGCCACTGCTTCAAGAGGCGTTTGTAACTAAAAGTTTACACGCAATGCTCTTATGGATAACAATGGCGACACCGCCCGATGATGCGACAGCATCATCGCGATCATAGCGATAAGTTATATACTGTCGGAGAAAGTTTGTGTGCTTTGATTTTAGGTGTGTTTCCTGTAAACAGCACTTTTGATTGTGTTTCTGGATGACTTTTTGCACATCATCAAGGTTTCTAAGGAGACCTCTGACGTTCCATTGAATTATCTGTGTATCCATATTGGAAGTAAGTAGGTGCTGTGTGTACAGAAACAGAAGTATTATTTACAGGGATTTCAGAGACTGGATTACAGAGCTCTCACGAGGCCCTGTAACCGGGGTCTTGCCCTTTCTGGAGGGTTCGAGGGAGCCTCGCCGCTTCTTAGGCGCTTGGCGCGCCGTGAGGATAGGTGTAGTGTCCATTGCCTCTTGTGAGGCGCCGTACACATGCTCTTGCGAGCGGGAAGTTTTCCGAGCGAGTCCTGCCTCGGAAGGCAAGACCCTTGCGCCCACCAGCCCGGAGGTCGATGCGGCTCCCTGAGGGATTTGGCTGCGCCGGCTGTTGCCAGCGCTGGAAGGGGCCGGGAAGGTTGGAGCAGCCTCGGCTGCCCCCACTTTCGGGGTCGATGGCCCCGTCTGCTGGGTTGGCGTAGCAGCACTAGCTGCAGCCACCGGGAGGGGGGCGGATGGCGTCACTGTCGCCTCACTGGGTGTGGGTCGAACAGCCGCCGGAGACCGTTGTGGCGCTGCCCCCTGACGCACCACATCGGCAAGGTGTTCTTTGGCAGGAAGGATACCCCCCGGCGTGCCTCTTTGAAACTTATGATTTCTTTTACTTTAATTGTAACTATTTCCTTTTCTATCTTGCAAGATGGGCACGACCGCGAGTATGCAGCATGCTTCCCATCACAGTTTACACTGTGGAGAGAGTTTACAGAAGATTCAGAGGTGTGCTCATGAGCACTGCATTTCGCGCAGGTTTGGCGGCATGGGCAGCTCTGTGAACTGTGACCGAAACGCTGGCATTTGAAGCATCGCAGGGGATTAGGGATGTATGACCGAACACGAAGCTTGATATACCCGGCCTCGATGAACTCGGGCTGAAAACTTGTGCCAAAAGTAAGTATCAGGTGTTTGGTCTGTATTTCTTTATTGTCACGCCTCATCTTAATTCGTTTAACGTTGATGACGTTCTGCTCACTGAAGCCCTCCAGGAGTTCTCCTTCAGTCAGCTCCAAGAGATCATCATCGGAGACTACGCCACGGGTGGTATTCATAGTACGATGCGGAGTTACTGTTACTTTGGCGCCGCCAAATGATACAAGATTGGGTAGCTTTTCCTACTGCTTCTGGTTGCAGAGCTCCAAGAGGAGATCACTGCTTGCCATTCTGGATTCTTTGTAACCTGTACCAAAAACTTGGGTGAGAGACTTTGACACGAGGAATGGTGAGATTGTTCGCACAGGTTTGTCTGGTTGCTCGGAGTGGACTACATGGAAGCGAGGGAAAGGTTCTTTTTGACGGGCAAAAAACTAAGACATCATAGGTGCGTCCCCTCTTCAGGGAGCGATCAGGTAGTGGGGGAAAGGAAGCAGCCATAGGAGATTGTAATTCCGGCAGTAACGCCAGCCACCCACCGTGGAGTCCTACAAGGGGACGCTGCAGGGCCTGTGAAACACGGCCTGCAAACGCCAGCTGTACATTACCACTATAACCAAATATGAAATAACCTAGGTTGGCTATTCAAACAAGGTTAATCCTTGCTGCCTGGAAAAATTGGATGTAAAGGGGAGCCAGGAGAAGACAGGAAAGATGGAAAGTGAGAGAAAGGCGAAGGTTGGAGGGAGAAAGCGATATGAAAAGGAAACTACCGATTTCCCCCGGGTGGGTCAGTCCGGGGGTGCCGTCTACGTGAGGCAAAGGCCGAAGAGGTGTGTTGCCTCCGCCGGGGAGCCTTAAAGGTCCGAACACCCGGCATCGGCTCAAACCCCAGGATCCCCCTTTCCCCGGACACAGCTAAGCCGCGCACGGTTACACACGGGAGGGGGTCCATCCCTCGTGTGCTCGGGTACGTGGTGTCGCAACACACCAAACGCCTGCTGCCGCAGACGCCCCTGTAGGGAAAGTCGAAGGAAGATGCAAAGAAACCTTCCCTGTAAAACAATTTATGTTACGTCGCTAAAAAGTGTCGCCCTACACTGAATAGTAATAGTTGTTAAACGAATTAAATCTTCATGAATGTAGTGGAAAAATCGCAAATCGAGGCCCAAGTTCTGTGGCACGGACACGCCATGACAGACTTTTCTGTGAACCAGACCATAGGATAAACTTGTGCTTTATTCTTACCAAGCCAGAAAATAAGCCTTAACATCCTATGTACCAGACCACAGCCGTTGTAATAAGCTCATTGCCATTCCGTGCCCCATGGCGATGTGCAAGTACCTCGAGCTCGCGACCACGTTATTCTGTTCAAACCGGTCAAAATTTGAATTTTCCCTTTAAGGCTGTAATAAACTTGCGCATTTATTTTTACGTAGTAGGTCGCAGGCGCCGTAATATCTTGTTTTGAAAAGCGCTCGTGTGGTGTGTTTTTTCGGCACTATACAATAAAGGTGGGACAAAAGTTTCTCTTTTGGAGAACTCTAATCGGCAATGGTCGACGACTAGACATGGTTTGAAACGCCGAATATCGGCTGAGCAAGTCGCAAATTGAAGTAGTGTTCCGATCGCTTGTTCTGATCAGTAAAAACCGGCTGCAGCACATGCTTAGCGAAAATATTCGGGCAGAATTCTTCTACGATAACTATCCTAGTATGCGAACAGCATTGTTAATATAGATAAAATGAAGATTAGATTGCGTTAGGGTTGCGTGTGGTCCGGTCCACAGTGTAAAATTGAGACCCATTTTGTTGCTCTGGCCCACCGAATTGGCCCGTTATATGTCGGCACTTCCGGCCCCTAACAGCACTTAGCCGCGCGACCCCCAGGTGGGCTCTTCGCGATGTAGTGAGAGTGAAGAGGTCTGACCGGGCGAGAGCTAACGAGCTCAGTTCCCCGCAAAGCGACAGCTTTCGCATGCTATTTTCTCTCGCCGAGGAGATCCTTCAAAAAATAAAACATGTACTCTACCATGCACCCGCTACTCCCGGCAATTCTTGTAACACTTGCTGCGCCTATATTTTGTCGGATGTATTTTGTGATTTGTTATGATTGGTGTTCATTTTCTTGTCTCGATGCTCCTGATTTGCTTGTTCGTTCTTTGTCCTCATAGCTGAGTATTTTGTCTTGTTTACGAGTCCCCAATCGTCGTTGCGTCCTAAAGGACTGGCGTTCGTGCAAATAAATAAAGCTCTAATTCTTGCGTCTTTCTTACGATCTTCCGTAAATCATACGTGTAGTTCTATCCTTAAAAGCATAGAAATGATGTCGCAATGATTAGTAAAATCGCTTCGATTGCCTGCGCATCTTAAGCACCGCCTGCTATGGTGGAATGCGAATGTAACACGCAGATACATCACATTGTTCTCCATATCGAACTCGTGAAACTTGCTGACCGATACTCACGTAACATAACCGCCTCAAACGATCTGGATATTGGGTATATCAAACTTGGGGCATTCCCTGCCAGCGCCAGAAAGCGTGTGACAGTTATGTTCTAGCATGCCTGTGAGGACGCTTCCAAGTAGGGTAGTGCGAACAGTCATCTTCAAGGCCGAATCGAGTAGGGCCAGAAACGAATCGAATAGAACAGTTTTCGAATGGCGAGCATACGTCTTCGCCATTGCTGTAGAAAAAAAAAAACTCTTATCATACATTTATTTTTTATTTACACCATATTTTACAAGATACGAAAGCATTACTGGACCCATAGCCATTGGCTAGTCCCGGGTCTATAGTCAACTTATGTTATAAAACGCAGCACGCGGGCAAACAAAAAGAGCAGACATAGAACATAATAGTAATATTAACTTAGATAACTATGACAAGAATGTAAATATGAACTCGGTGTTCTTTTATCCTGCACACACGCAAGCAAACAAAACAGGTATAATTCATAACAATGAAATTGACATGCACAACATAGGCAGGAATGTAAATATAAAGAAGTCTACTTTTATGGACAGTTTCTCAAAAAAGTATTTTCTCACAGCAGACCTAAAGTTACGAGCTTCCTTTGTATATATTGGCAGGGAATTCTAAATAAGTGCGCCGTTAAATGCCACGAGCCTTTTCCCGTACAGATTATGACATGGATGCAAATTAAAACACTGATTAGTTGCAGTTCTTGTATTTCTTAACAGGATTTTAAATAAATTGGAAGTGGATTACTGGTTTCAATAATACTATGAATGACCTCAGCAGTTTTCAATTCATACAATGCGTGCACTGGCAACACATGCAATGAGCTATACAAGTACGTACTGGATTGTGTACACCTAGAAGAGGTGATAATTCTTAATGCGCGTTTTTGCAGACGGAATACAGGCTCAAGTTATAAAAAGTGTTTCCCCATGAGCCAATACAATAAGATATGCGGCTCTGAATGAAAGAAAAGTACAGAATGCGTAGGACAGGATATTGGAAACATTCACGAACCTTAAGAAGGTAACATTCGTATTTATTGATATCCATATTTATATGGACATCCACATATACATATGCACATACATATTTATTGATAAAGTTCGCTATAACTGGAACAGCGCTTCTAATACATTAGAGAAAGTACATCGTAATACAGCACTAAATAGCGTCGCACCTGCCTCTCCGCCTTGACTCCTTCGTCGCAAAACCAATGACCTCCGTGTATTAAATATTAACGCAAGAAGCCTTCTCAATAAATTTTCCGACTTCATCTCTCTAGTAACTGCTCATTCCCCCCATATTATAGGCATTACTGAAACATGGCTACATGACGGCATATTCGACTTCGAAGTTGCGTTAAGTGGATACACGTTGGTAAAAGTTGACAGACCAAATGGTAGAGGCGGCGGTGTCGCCCTCTATATACAGTCCCACCTGAAGTTTTCAGTCCTTGAAACCCCATGTGAAATTGAATTGCTTTTGTGCAAAATTCATTTGGAAAGGTCATCCGCGCTAATTGGAGTGTTTTACCGGCCTCCTGGCTCTTGTGGTGATCAGTTCGCTTTCCTTAGCAACATTATGCATGATTTGAAATAATCAAATATAATACTTATGGGAGATTTTAATGCACCAGGCATTCACTGGCCCTCTCTCACCATTACAGGCTGCGACGTGTCACTCTCAAGAAAATTATTGCGCCTTTCCCTATCACTCGGTTTTAAACATTGTCCACGAGAACACTAGGGAAACGGCTGTCCTAGATTTAGTTTTTCTTGGCTCAAGTCTTTTCGAGGGTGGCTTCCAGTGCTGCGTTACTGACGGGATTTCTGACCACAAAGCCATAGTGTTCTCTGTTTGCTGTATTGTTCCCAAACCGCGGATTGAGTACTGCACTTTTCGCGATTTTAGCCGCGCCGATGATGCTGCAATTACCGACACACTTAGCGAATCGCTTGAGAACTTTCATGAATTATCTTTGAACAATGATGTCAATGTTGCCGTAGGGTTTTTTGAGAATATTGTTGAAACATGTATTAACCAATTTGTTCCCCTGAAAACAAAAAAGAAAAATATTAATTCACCGTGGATGACAAGAGAACTGGTGCATTTATCGCGTCGTGTTTCGCGATTGCGCAAATCTAAAAGAAATGGTAATCCTGACAAAATTGCAGAGTTCAATGATGCCAAGAAGAAACTGCGCCAGAAACTAACATCTGCCAAGGATTTCTAAGATGCTGTTACTTTGCCAAAATTAATGAAAACAAACCCTCGTATGTTCTGGAAATCGATAATGCCAAGTAACAGCACAACTAACAGTTTAGTTGTTAAGGACGTGGCAGTTTCAGATTCACTCACGATTGCTTCCGCTTTTAACACCTATTTTCATTCCGTGTTCACACAGGATAACTCTTCACTTCGACATTTTAGCTGTGACTCATACCCTCCTATTGAAGACATCGTCGTCTCTAGCTCAGGTGTTCTGAACATGATCCTCCATTTAGATACTAAAAAGAGCTGCGGCCCAGATGACATACCCAATTCTTTCCTCGTTCGCTACTCCCTTTGGACAAGCAGGTACCTCTCCGTTATCTTCCGTAAATCATTATCCACCTCCACTGTTCCCCAATACTGGAAGTTTGCTACGGTCATTCAGATATACAAATCCGGTAACGCTCAACTTCTGCAGAACTACAGACCCATCTCATTAACTGCCCACTCATGCAAGTTACTCGAACATATAATTTTTAAACACATCACGGAATTTCTTGAAAGCCACAATATCCTATCCAATTACCAACATGGTTTCCGTCGCGGATATAGCACCACTACCCAACTAATCGAATTCACGCACGATATTTGTCAGTCATTAGATCTAGGCGGACAGATTGACGGCATTTTTGTTGACTTATCCAAAGCTTTCGACACCGTCCCACACCCAAAACTCCTCTACCCAAGCTTAACTCATTCTAAATAACCCTTCTCTGGTTGGTTGGATACATAGCTTCCTAACCCAGCGTTCTCAGTCCGTGCAATTTAACGGCTCTATTTCCTCTCCTGTCAGTGTTTCATCCGGCGTCCCACAAGGTTCCGTTTTAGGCCCGCTTCTTTTCTTATTATATATTAATGACTTGCTGCATTGCGTGTCCATTAGTATTCGTCTTTACGCTGATGATTGCGTCCTCTATGATAGTATTAACACACCAATGGATAATGATTTACTTAATGACTCCTTTGCAAAATTTTGTAGGTGGTGCAAGGAATGGCAAATGAACATTAATTTCTCTAAAACTGTTTCCATGTCCTTCTCCAGACGCCCATCTCCACTTTTCACGTACACTTTTCATGGTCAAAATTTAAAAAAGAGTAACCGAATTTAAATACCTTGGTCTTCATTTCTCCCATGACATGTCATGGTCGAAACACATTGACATCATATGTAACAAAGCTTTTAGACGTCTCGGTTACCACCATCGTTCATTGCGTAAGGCTCCAAAGGATACCAAACTGATGACGCATAAAACACTTATCCGCCCCATTCTTGATTATGGCTGCATCATATGCAATCTTCATAAGAAATCCGATATTAAAAAGTGAGAATCAGTCCAAAAGAAATCAGTGCGCTTCATTTTTCGCAACTATAGCCGAGATTTTTCCCCTTCTTCCCATTATACAGCTACAGGTCTTACAGTTCTTTCATCTCGCCGCCGCTTAGAATGCATGAAATTTTTACACACGCTAATTCATTCTGAGCGCCTTGACACACTACATAATTATTTGAACTTTAGTCCACCTTCTATCACTAGGAGTTCTCATAATCTCAACCTTATCCCTTTCTTTTGCCGAACGGAGATGTTCAAGCACAGCTTCTTTCCACTGGCCATTGAACTCTGGAATTCACTGCCAGGAAGCATCCGCTCTTTACCTATGCAAGAATTTTTGAAAGCAATTACATATACTTGATATACATATTTTTTGTGCCTGTATCTTGTTTTCTTGCTTTCCTTTTTTTTTCACTACCCACTCCTGCAATAGCCTCACCGAGGCTGCAGTATGTATAAATAAATAAAAATAAATAAGCAAGTTGGGAACACAGGTGTTTAATGTCAGTTTTTCAGTGCATGTCTGAATCAAAGAAAACGCCTAAATATTTGTAGGAGACAACTTGTTTTGTGCCTCGTAGTGATATGCCCAGCATTTCAGTAGTCAGTTCTTTCTGCCTGGAATGAAAAACTGTATACTTAGTCTGACTAAGATTAAGAATCAGTTCATTGGATGTGAACCACTTAAAAACATTATCTAACTCTGCATTTATATTATCCTGTATATCGAGCAGACTGTCTCCAGGAAATAGAAAAGCGGTGTCGTCAGCATACATTAAAGCCTGTGAATGCCTAAGCGTTGCCGGGAAATCATTTATGTAAAGTGAGAAAAGCATGGGCCCAAGAACGGAACCCTGTGGCACAGCAGTTAGTACGGTTTGTGAAGTATACGTAGAATTTTT
Source organism: Dermacentor variabilis (assembly GCF_050947875.1). Taxonomy (NCBI): domain Eukaryota; kingdom Metazoa; phylum Arthropoda; class Arachnida; order Ixodida; family Ixodidae; genus Dermacentor; species Dermacentor variabilis. Next base: position 28,629,041 of record NW_027460291.1, on the reverse strand, counting down.
AAGTATTACTTGCTGCTTGCGGTTACTGAGGTAGCTTCGAAGCAAGTTCAGGATTTTCCCCCAAAACCCTAGAATGTTAATCTTGTTGAGTAATATCTGATGGTCAACTGTATCGAAAGTCTTTTTTTATGTCGTGATAGACAACGACCGCAATTTTATTCTGCTGGAGAGCCATTTTCAGTAGGTGCGTCAGGGTGAAAACAGCGGAAGAAGTAGATTTATCATATCTGAAACCATGTTGGTGGGGGCTCAGTATATTGTATTTGGATATGAATTTGTTTATGTGCACGGAGAGTGTCTTTTCAAAAACTGTGTTGATAATGCAATTAATTGATATCGGCTGATAACTTGATTGATTAGAACGATCTCTGTCCTTATAAATGGGAATTACTTTTGCTATTTTTAATTCTGAGGGATATACTTCGGAATCAAGAGAGTGATTAAATAGGTGAAGGAGGGGACCCGCTAATATGTCAATGTTGTCTTTAATTAGCTTAACAGGTATTTTGTCAAGCCCAGCTGCCTTAGTTTTTAGCCCATTAACAACTGCTATTATTTCATCTACTGTGATATGCTCTATTACCATAGCATTCACCACTGATTGGATAGACTGCGTACATTCGGTGACTTCAGGAAGATGGTTAGCTAGTCGCGGTCCTATGTTTACAAAATATTCATTAAATTCATCTACGGTTTCCTGGTCAAGTACAACAGGCAATATACGCTGCTCTGAACGAAGCCCTACTGCACCTGTTGGAACATTCGAATGATGAATTTGTTGTTTTATGGCGCAAGGGCCAATTATGGCCAAAGAGCGCCAGGTCAGTGTTGATGAGTTTGCAGTGGGTAGATGAGTTCTGTGAGTTATTGTGACGTAGCTGTAAAGGGGCCTAAAACCGATCTCTGTAAAGTGCATAAAAGCTATATGTAATAAAATTATGGCAATGACTAATGAGTACTAGTAAGAATACAAAAGATACATTGTGATAGATTGATCATATTTTAAAATACATTTAGGCAAACGTTTGCAAACTTCATTGTTTTTAGACTCAGTTTTGGATCAAACATGATTCCTAAAAATTTGTGTTGTGTGACAGCTGGTATGTGCTGTCCATGTAGTTCTAGGCTGGGCTCTGCAAATAAGCCTCTTTTCTGCGTGAGAAGGATACATGAGCTTTTAACAGGATTTAGTTTAACGCCATTTTCCTCTGCGCATTTACACACTTTGTTCAAGCAAAGCTGGACATGTCGCTCACATGTAGAAAGGTTACATGACTTGAAACCCAATTGTACGTCATCTACGTACACCAAATAAAACATGCTCTGCGGTATATATAAGCGCAAGAAATTCATTTTGATTATAAAAAGGGTACAGCTTCATATCCCCCCTTGCGGCACCCCAGTTTCTTGTGTAAATGGCCTGGATAGAGCATTGCCTACCCTAACTCGAAATGTACGGTTTGATTACATTGCGCATATTCCCTCGAATACCCATTTCTGAGAGGTCTCGCAATATCCCATATCTCCAAGTCGTGTCATATGCCTTTTCCATGTCTAGGAAAACAGAAAGAAAGAACTGCTTATGGATAAAGGCGTCGCGAATGCCTGCCTCAATGCGCACGAGCTGGTCAGTAGTCGACCTACCCTCTGTGAAGCCGCACTGATAAGGGTCGATCATTTTATTCGATTCAAGGAAATGTAAAAGATGACGATTATAATTTTCTCGAACAGTTTGCATAAGGAACTTCTTAGTGCTATTGGACGGTAACTTGAAACGTCGGATGGGTCCTTGCCTTGTTTCAAGACAGGCACTACTAAAGCTTCTTTCCATGAGGATGGGAGGTATCCAGCAGCCCAAACAGAGTTAAAAAGTGCCAGATGTGTCATCTGTGTATCAGTGTGTAGGTTTTAATCATGTCATACATGATTTTGTCAACTCCAGGTGCAGAGCTCATGCACGAGCTCAACGCAGCTCTAAGCTCGGCAGTATTAAAAGGACAGTTGTACGGTAGATTTGGTCTGCATTTACGGTTTATTGACTGAAGTTCTGCTATTTGCTTATATTGAACGAATGTTTGTGAATAGCTTCTGGAACTTGATACACGTGCAAAATGTAATCCAAGGGCATCGGCCTGCTTTTCCAGGGTATTTCCTCGCTTATCAATCAAAGGTAATGGATTGATCTGCTGCCCTTTTAGCCTTCTCAGCCCATCCCATACTTTAGCCTCTTGGGTATAGGAATTGATGCCTGAGAGAAACCTCTCCCAGCTTGCTCTTCTAGCCTGCCGTCTTGTGCGCCGTCCTTGTGACTTGATGTGTTTAAATGCGATGTAATTTTCCGCCGTAGGATATTGGCGCAATCTGCCCCACGCCTTATTTTGTCTTTTTCGTGCATCCCTGCCGTCTTCATTCCACCAAGGAACACGTTTCTTAGATGAGTGACCATTTGTTTGTGGAATGAACTTTTAGGCTGCATCAATAATAAAAGCGGTAAAATATGCTACAGCGGTATCCATGCTAAAATCGCGTATAAAATCTTGTGATAAGTAAGTAGATTCCTTAAAACGCTTCCAATCAGCGGAGTCAAGTTTCCAGCGACGTACCCGTGGACGAGTGTCGTGTCGTGTTAGTAAGTTTAAAGTTATGGGAAAGTGGTCACTCCCAAATGAATTTTCTATAACATTCCATCCTAAGTACGAAAAAAGTATGGAAGAAACAAGTGCTAAATCTATGGAGGAGTATGAATTATGCGCAACATTATAGTAGGTGGGTTTCTTCCTATAGAAGAGGCACACAGCGGACGTAATAAGAAAGGATTCGATTAGTCGACCCCTCGAATCAGTCCTGGAATCTCCTCAGAGACTGTTGTGAGCATTAAAGTCCCCGACAATAAGAAACGGCTCTGGAAGTTGATTAATAAGTTCGTGGAATTCAATTTTACTGATGTGATAGTTTGGAGGTATGTAGATAGAGCAGACGGCTACTAACTTATTAAAGAGAATTGCGCGAACCGCAACTACCTCGAGGGACGTCCGAAGCGGCAAGTGTTGGCAAGCAACAGTTTTATGGACAATTGTCGCTACACCACCGGATGAGGTGTTGACCTCGTCACGATCTTTACGAAAAATAATGTGTGACCGGAGAAAATTTGTCTGTAGCTTTTAGGTGCGTTTCCTGAACACACAGTACCTTTGGATTAAGTTTGTGTAGGAGTTCGGTTACGTCGTCAAGATTGTGGATGAGACCTCACATTCCATTGCATGATTTGTGTACCCATTTTGATAGAGTTGCATACTGTGTGTTCTGGAAAGGAAAGGAAGGGTTAGTTCACCGGCGCTTTGTGGGCGCCGTGAAAGGAGTTTTATCTCCTTTGGAGCGATCGAGAGATCCTCGCCGCTCCTTAGGCACTGGCGGCGCCGTCTTGCTGGCGGTTGTGTCCATCGCCTCTTGCGAGGCGCTGGACACGTGCTCTTCCGAGCGCTTTGTTTGACGTGAAGGCTTGGGCACGTTGGACGAGACCTTCTAGATCACCTGCCCGGAGGTAGATGGCCCCTTCTCCTGGGTTGGCGTAGCAGCGCTAGCTGCATCCGCCAGGGGGCGGATGGCATTACTGCCTCACTGGGTGTGAGTCGGACAGCCGCCGGAGACCGTTGTAGCGCTGCCCCCTGACGCGCCACTTCGGCAAATGTGTTGTTAGGCAAGTATGCCAACCGCCTACGTGCCTCCTTGAACGATATATTTTCTTTCACTTTGATCGTGACAATTTCTTTTTCTTTTTTCCAAGACGGGCATGACCGCGAGTACGCGGCATGCTCTCCATCACAGTTGACACAATGTGGAGTGTTCTGGCATGTTTCGGAGGAATGTTCATTGTCATTGCCCTTGGCACATGTCAGCTGGCCTCGACAGTTCTGTGAACTGTGGCCAAACCTTTGGCACTTAAAGCATCTAAGAGGATTGGGCACGTACGGCCTGACACGGAGCTTGATGTAGCCGGCCTCGATTGACTCGGGCAGGACACTCGAACCGAAGGTGATTATCAAGTGTTTGGTTTGGATTTCTTTGCCATCTCGCCTCATCTTAATTCTTTTGACTTTTATAACATTCTGTTCACTGAAGCCCTCCAAGAGTTCAGCCTCAGTGAGCTCCAGCAAATCATCGTCCGAGACAACGCCACGGGTGGTATTTATCGTGCGGTGCGGGGTTATAACTACTTGGGTCTCCCCAAATGATACTAGTTTAGGCAGTTTCTCAAATTGCTTCTGATCGCGGAGCTCCAAGAGGAGATCACCGCTAGCCATCCTCGACGCCTTATATCCTGGACCAAAAACTTCGGTAAGAGACTTCGACACAAGGAACGGTGAGATTGTTCGCACTGGTTTAGCTGGTTTTTCTGAATGGATCACGTGGAAACGAGGAAAATTGTGGACTTTGCGTCCGAAAAACTGAAAGACCTCTTCGGTGCGCCCTCGTTTCTGAGGGCGATAAGGGAGTTTAGGAAAAGCATTTTCCATAAGTACAGTTGGGTTTTCGGCCGCGATGCCAACCACCCACCATGGAGCCCAACAGGGTGACGTGACAGAAGCTCCTCTTAGAGAAACCCTGCCAACGCCAGCCGTACATCGCTGCTATAACCAAATACAGCATAACAAAGGCTGGTTAGCCACACAAGGCCCTTGCCGCCGGGACACTAGGAAGTGAGGAGAAGTGATGAGAAGACAGGAAAGATGAAAAAGGCGAGAGAGAAAGACGAAGATTGGAGAGGAGGACAGGAAAAGGCGACGGCCGATTTCCCCCGGGTGGGTGAGTCCGGGGGTGCCGTCTACGTGAAGCAGAGGCCAAAGAGGTTTGTTACCTCCGCCGGGGGGCCTTAAAGGTCCGAACACCCGGCATCGGCTCAACCTCCAGGATCCCCCTTTCCCCGGACACGGCTAAGCCGCGCACGGCTACACGCGGGAGGGCCCAACCCTCGTGTGCTCGGGTACGAGGTGTCGCAACACACCAAACGCCTGCTGACGCAGACGCCCCTGCGGGGTGCAACATTCCAAATTTTACCTGTGTTGCCCTGAGCATTAATGATAAGAGAAGGGTAGTATTTTTGTTTTCTTTTACGCAGTAGAGACACCGACAGGTTCCTGAAACGCTTAAACTGGCTTAGATAATAATTATTGGTTTTAGCACGTTTCCACTTCTCATGCCATTTTGCTCTCTCCTTAGTACGCGTAGGATGTCGCGAGTCATCCATGGGCATATGGGTGCAACATATCGACCAGAGAACGTGTGTGGTGCTCTGCAAAACGGCACTCTGGACAACTGCAAATAAGTTTGTATATTCTTTGTTTATGTCGGTATCATAGGTATTCAAGAAGTTTACTTGCTGCAAGTTCTCGCGAAGTGATCGATAGTCAATCTTTTTCTGCGGTTCCTGACCAGATATGCTTGCAGTTATCCTTCCTTGGATTTTAACCGCAACAAATATGGGTATGTGATCGGCTATAAGATCTAGGTAAGCCTTGTCCTAGAAAATTTGCCATCTTATCAAGTTGGTGCCATATTCCACGTTATAAAGTAGTTTATTAAAAGAAAAAAAAACAGCGCTAGTAAGTTAGACACCGTTTATTCGCATACTCGGAAGCTTGGAATGCCTGGCTTCCTGCGTGGCGGGCGGCGTTTGCTCCAATGCGTCGTACTTTGTATCCTCTGTGGCCGCCAGGATAAAATTTATCGCACGTATAAAGCGATAGCTTTAGGGCCCCGTTACGCAGAAAATCCTGCGTCGTCGGTGTTCGTGAAAACTCCCGATGGAAGTAACAATTAAATTTTGCAAACAGGTAAAAAAAATTTCGCATTGACGCCAAATTACTTACGGTTGTTCCTGTAACCAAAGGAAAATAATTGAGCTGAAAATAAAATTGGGGTTTAGGTGGAAATTGAACCCGGCACCATCGGAATTCGAGACGGCCATTAAGACTATTCAAGGGTGTTAGAACAGGTCTTACTGAACGCTTTGTGGTCTGACTTAGTAAAGTGTCGTAGAGGAATGTACTGTTGCATGCATGGTAATTATGAGTACGGTAATTAAGAATGGGTTAATTAGGAAAGTGAATGCGAATATCGGGGCGGTTCATTGTACTTAAACAAATGAATGCGTGTATATGTGTGGTGTATCGGTAAGCAGCCTGTGTTATGACTTGGTAAAGCGTCTTAGAGAAACGTAATGACGTCTGCAATGTAACTGAATATGCTAATTAGGAATGACGTAGTTAGAATGCAGTAAGGGCGTGTGGTGGTTCATTGGATTAAACTACTGGATGCATTTGTACGTTCGAGGTCGTGGTGAGGAACGAGAGCGTGAAAGCAGTCAAGGACACTTTAATGCTATCGCGTTCTATACTTAAAGGCGAAGCTTAAGCGTCTCCCAGTTTTTGCTCCAGTTTATGCCTGACTGCACGCCATTTGAGATTCGAAATATTCGTAAAATATTCCTACTTAGGGATAGCGACTATTCGTTTCGAAACACCCGTGTACTTAGATTTAGGTGCACGTTAAAGAACCCCAGGTGGTCGAAATTTCTGGAGTCCTCCACTACGGCGTGCCTCATAATCAGAAATTGGTTTTGGGACGTAAAACCTCACATTTTTATAATTTTTTTATTCAATTCGAAGATCGAATCGAATAGGGCAATAGTCGATTCGAAAGTGAGATATTCGCACACCCCAGCTCGGAAGCGTTCCACAAGCACATTCGAAGCTACATCTTGCTTACACGTGGTCAACTCGAACTGTGATTGGAGTATAGCCGCGTTTGCGTGAATGCGACAGCAGCACATCTCTTTTCCGAGCGCATCAGGGCGATATTATGCGGCAGCATTTACACGCAGCGCTGCCCACTTGGTTGGAAACGAGCCGGGACTGGTTTCTGGCGTGAGAGGAGGAGGGCAGAGATCCCACTTCTCACTCCCTCGATGCGATACGCCAGCGTTCACATGCACAGAGTCGACTTATCAGTCTCTGTCTACCCTCGCCTGGCGCATTAATGCGACCTTCCTAGCGCATCACCACCGTATGCATGAATAAGACGCTTTCGAAATGCGATGCGCCACTTGTCGCATTCATGTATAAACGCGGCTTACGACTCAGTCTGGTGGGGGGCTTTCCCTCGTTTCTCAGGTGCATTTTCTGCGCACATGCCTCCACCAACATTGAGGAAGGTGAACTGGATCAAGTATACACAACCGCGGGCATTGAGAACGCCGTGTGCAGTACGCCGAGAAACAGTTGCGGGCAAGAATTGACGCCAGGCAGCGCGTAGTTTTCAAGCGAAGCTTTCTTTGCCCACTCTCACGCGTTCGACGTGGCTGCTGCTGTGTAGCTCGCTTTCTTGACGGATATATTTGTGGATACAGCGCTTTTCGTCGGGCTTGAGCGAGACGATGCTGTCCGGTTTGAAAGCGTTATCATCGCGTGCTGCGCAACGATTTGGAGATGTTGCATTGTTTTGCGAAAGAATGTACGCGATGTGGCTTCGTACAAGGTCGGCGGGAAGCAACTGTTCAGCCTTTGGATGCTGCAGTAACCATGCAGTGCGAGGAAATTAATTTTGATTACACGAGCACGTGACGTGCATCACCAGCCGCCATGTGTGTACGTGTTATGAACCATTTGTTGTGAACGAGCTGCCAGACATTCAACAAGAGCGGACACTCCCATAGAGCCCAGCGGCCGAGTTGACTGTAGCGCACCAAGCGGCTGGCATTAAAACATGAATCGCACTTCTGGTTTTGGGCGTGTGCGTTTTGAACGTTAGCTGGTACACTTTGCGCCGGCTGCGCTAATCGGGGGTGCATTTGTCTTTTCTTCTACCGCTAAATGGCGCGCTGTCTTGGTGAGGAATCGTTTTGTTTTATTTAGTAAAATAGGCATGATTGCGGGCGACCGTACCAAGCCTTTATCGAATCAGTGCAGCGCGCAATTTCCTGAAATTGCCTGCAAGACGCCTGGTGAAACGGGGAAATGTTTATTTTGCTCTATATAAATGCTAGTTCCGAGCTTTTTGTGCGTTCATATAATGTTGTGGCACCAGGTAACAAGGTCCACCGGGCGATATCAGCTGAAGAAAAGTAAATTACAAGCATGTGTCATTTTGGTATTTAAGCCTTATAGGAAAACTGCGTGTAAAGGCGAAACGTAGGAAAGTGGTTTAATTGGCGGCATTACATACAAAAGCAATTCTCTTTTACATACATGCCGTAGGAAATACGGGACTCATCCCAAACAATACCAGACATAAAAATGTGCCGAAAACATCCGATTTCCAAGCGTTCCCCCTTGCCCGGGCTTTATCTACTGCACCTTAAAGGGCCCCTCACCAGGTCTGGCCATTTTGAGCTGACAAGCGCAGAGCATACATTGAGCGATAGCGTCTGCAAAGTATTACATCCCTACGCGCCGCGGAAAGATCTGACATTGCAATCCGAACGCCGCTTTTCCTTGTCGCGGCCTCCGCGCTACAAGCCGGAGGAGGAGGTACTCGCGTCCCTGCGTCTACGTCTCGAGTCCGCAGTGTGGCGTCGCTCGTGGTGACACGCGACTTCGAGAATTATTCAAGGCACCGTCTGTTATTTGTGTGATATGTTGCTTGAAGTGAAGTTTAGAGAAATAATGAAACACGCAAACGGAATGTCTGCGTGTGTTTTGCTTTACTTCGCAACGAAGCAAGAGAGATTTACTTCCGCTTCGTCTGCTTGTTTCCACGGTCGTGCGGTCACGTGCGCAGGTACCGAAACTATGCGATTTTCTACCATGTTCCAGCGCCGTGATCATGCTCTACGATCCGCTTGTTCTGCCGCAGTATTCGTGTAGCACTGAAATATACCGCAAGTCATGTGTCCTTGTGCACAGCCCGCAAAATAGTGTGCTGCGCGAAACGATAACAGCTCGCGCGCAACGCCGCGAGCAAAAGTGCGCATCGCCGAAAAAAAGCGAGGAGAAAAAAAAAGTGAAGGCGGCGCCCGTGACGTAATTGGCACACAATCCTCGAGGTCTGGCATGGGAAAACGCAGGGAAGAAATTTCGCTTGCGGAGGCCAGACAGGCCAGTGGAGAGGGAGTCTCGCTATGCAGTGGAGCCCGCCTGCTGAAGTCATGGGTTCGCGGCACTGAAATATTTCTACCTCGGCTATTTATGAGGAGACTTGAAAAGTTTTTCGGCAGAACGCTCCCTAGAGGACACGTAACTACTTCCAGGGTATAACCAAAATTTGCTATGGGGCCTGGTGAGGGGCCCTTGCAGAGCACAAATACACAGACGACGGCACGTTTTCGACACAACTTAGCCCCAGCCAACGCGATGGCACACCACGTACCCAGAGGTGGCCAGAACACAGGCTCCTAGCCAGACGATGACAGACGCTCGCAGAACGCCTTCTACTCGCTGAGACATAGTAAATAACGCTAACAAGACTAACGAAAAAGAAGTTCGGACAGAACAGAGCGCTAGTACGCACTTATACTCGCACTCAAGACGAATGCGTGCGTGCAAAGCCTGTTTTCAGTCGTTCAGAAGTTTCGAGTTACAAATTCCTGGTGTTTGGGCTCCTCGGCGTTATTTTTTGCGCGCTCTGCAAAACTCCTTGGCCATCACTCTTGACAATCGCTCGTCGTCTTTTCGACAAGCGTGAGCACCGAATGAAGGTATATGTAGTTGGGGGGGGGGGGCATAAAAAGCATCACAATCTTGGCCCCTTAAGATTCAGCGCACGCGTAAGTGCGTCACAACGGCCGAGTTGCTTTTCGAAAACAGCGTCACAACGCCGGGTGCGGACAACGTTCCCCCAAAGTACCCGAAAAAGTAACCAATTTAGTTACAATGATGTTGGGGCCCATAGAACGCGTCACGAACATGTCTCAGTAAGACTCAGCACATGCCAAACCAACTGCGCTGCAACGGCCGAGCCGGCTTTCACTTACTGCGCCACAACGCTCGGTGCCGTGCCGCAAGGCTAAATTGCTTGAAATGCAGCGCAGACTGTCAAACAATTTCTCACCTTGCCGTAGTCCAATAGCGCAGTGGTGCCGTGTTAAAGTGCAGAAAGAACGCAAAAAATACGTCGAGAGCACAAGAACTAAGGATACATCCTAAAGGAAGACAAACGGGACGCCGAACAGACGAAAGCTCGTACGCGCAGCCGTCCTCCCTCACTTCGATGGCGTGTCTGGCGCATGTCTCGCGCGTATCATTGGCTTGTCGCTAGGAAACGCAAGTAAGTCGCGAAATACAAGTTCATTTATACGCAAAACATTCAGTTTTAGTAGAAAAGAACAAAATAAAATGTTCTCTGTTAACTTCATTTCACACTTTTTTCCGATGCTCGCGTCAGCGAACGGCTTGCAACAATACTAGCGTAATGTATTTCCTGTGGCCAGTTTTCTCCAAGTGTCCGTCCTTGGATTTCTTTCTCTATGGTGCTGTATCGGTGCCTACATGATAAAGAGCAGCGGCGTATGAAGTGCCAGCGTGAATTAAATCTTTTCACTATCTGATCGGCTTTGGCGAAAGCTGTCCATTTGGCCACCGACTTGACTCCAGATGAGGCGGTCACGGAGCAGCTCAGACAAGTGCCTGGCGGCCACGGACGATCCGGTGCTCCCCCAGTTTCCCGAGTGCGAAGGGCGTGACGTACCATCTATGGACGAGGATTTTTACCGTGGTTGAGGTCAAGCGGGTTCTCGCATCCTTCAACGGCAGATCTGCCCCTGGGCCCGACGGGATCACCAACAAAATGCTCAAGCATCTCGACGACGACTCAATCGAGTTTCTTACACAAAATATAATGAGAAGCCAACGAACACTGACACCAAGGACAACATAGGGGAAATTACTTGTGCTGAATAAATGAAATAAAGAAACGATGAATTAGTGGAAATTAAAGTGGATGAAAAAACAACTTGCCGCAGGTGGGAGCCGAACCCACAACCTTCGCATTTCGCGTGCGATGCTCTACCAATTGAGCTACCGCGGTGGCGTTTCCCCATCCACTTTCGTGGGTATTTATGTGTACTAGTTGAACCCTGGGAGTGTTAGCCAGCGCCACCACTCATAGACCTTGGCGGCCGACGTGGAACGTCGTTGTTGCCGCAGGCGTCACGAGAACGTGATCTTTTTGGGTGAAGGCAACTGGTCAATAAACCCACATATGCTACCTGAAGGCATCAATGTTGCCGGATTCGAGATCCTCGTTATGTAATAAACGAGAAGAAAGGGGGTTAACCGAGGGGCCCGATCTTTATTAGTGATATAATGAGAAGCCAACGAACACTGACACCAAGGACAACATAGGGGAAATTACTTGTGCTGAATAAATGAAATAAAGAAACGATAAATTAATGGAAATTAAAGTGGATGAAAAAACAACTTGCCGCAGGTGGGAGCCGAACCCACAACAATTTATTCAGCACAAGTAATTTCCCCTATGTTGTCCTTGGTGTCAGTGTTCGTTGGCTTCTCATTATATCACTAATAAAGATCGGGCCCCTCGGTTAACCCCATTCCTTCTCGTTTATTAACAAAATATGAATGAAATCTGGTCCAGCGGCCTTATTCCCAAGAGCTGGAAATTAGCCTACAGAGTACTCATACCCAAGCCAGGTACGAGCATCGACAATCTAAGGCCCATCTCCCTGACGTCGTATGTTAGGAAGATGGCCGAGCACGCCATGCTTAACCGCCTCACTGACCATTTCGAGACTAGCGAATGCTATACACAAAACATGATTGGATTTCGGTCGGGGCTTTCGACGCAGGACGCCATGAGACTGATCAAGCACCAGATCATTGACTACCTCCGCCGACACTAAGGCAATTCTCGGCTTGGATCTGGAAAAGGCTTTTGACAACATATCGCATGCCTTTATTCTCAAGAGCCTGACAGAGTGTAACGGCGGCAAACGGGCGTACAATTTCGTGCGCTCCTTCCTTTCCTCGAGGTCCACTAGACTGACGAGTTTTTGACCCACGAAATTCAGCTTGGGCCAAAGGGAACACCTCAGGGGGCGGTGATCTCCCCCACGCTGTTCAACATCTCCCTGATCAACCTGTCGAGGGCCTTGAACAAAATACCGAACATTAACCACACGACCTACGCGGATGACATCACCATCTGGTGCTCCAGCGGATGTGAGGGTCGGGTCGAGGGTACTTTGCAAGAGGCCATCGATGTGACGAAGCGGTATCTTATCCCCACCGGGCTAAGGTGCTCGCCCGCTGAATCCGAGCTCTTGCTCTACAAGAGGCCCAGAGGCAGTTCTCACCGATCATGGAAGCCAGCAACAGAGAGCCACATTACGTTATTCACCGGTAAGGGCTCCCCAGTACCGCGGGTAGACACTATCAGGGTCCTAGGAATGTTTACCGAGTCGAACGGGGCCAATGAAGCAGCCCTTAAACGCATTTGTTCCAAGACCGAAAGCGCCCTGGGCCCGATCCGAAGAATCACCAACAGGTACCGCAGAATCAGGGAGGACAATCTGATCCGGGTTATCCACGCCTTCGTGCTATGCCACCTCACTTAATCACGGGCTACGCACAACTGGCTCGTATCGGAGCGCAACAAGATCAATGCCCTAGTCAGAAGGGTCTTCAAGCTTGCCCTCGGCCTTCCATTCCGAACGCACACAAAAGACCTCAATTTGGGAATTCACACCACGTTCGAAGAAATCGTTGAGGCCCAAGAATTTTTCCAGTTTGTCACTCTCCGGTACCCCAGCGGGCCGAGCCATACTTGGCAAGCTGGGACGTAACCCCATGGTCGTCAGTCTCGACGCTGTGAAGCTGCCGAACGACCTAAGATCCAAGATTTACATGCACCGGATGCCACGCAATATGCATCCCACCTACAACGAAGGACGAAGACTAGCCAGTGGTAAAGCTCTGCCCGCCAGTGCCCGCTTGAACAAGGACCGAACATGCTTCCTAGACGCTGCTTCGTGCGTTCAAGAAGAGGCCTTCTCAGTGGTCATCGACTGTGATTCTAAAATCCTTAGCTGCGCTACCATCCGCACTTCTAATTCCAGCGTGGCAGAGCAGGTTGCTATTCTTGCATTGACGGGCAGTGTGCATGACACGATTTATTCAGATTCTAAGGCCGCTGTTAGGGCCTTTCCGATGCGAATGGTGGCTCCCCAGGCCCTACGTATCATCGTAACTGCTAAAGACATGAAACATCACTCTTTGGCCTGGTTCCCTGCGCACCTTGGAACCATTGAGGATGCCTCGATCAACCCCAGCGAGGACGGGACTCGGCTGCACGAGGTTTAACTGACCGTGCGCTGGGTAACGCGTCCTCTCCTGGGCGACCCGAGCCTCTCTGCTCGTACAACGAAATTTGCAAACATAAGTATCTGTCAAGAAGACGCCTGGCTTTGCCGCACTCCTCGCTGTGCAGGGCCCAAGCAGTCACTCTCAGACTTCTGCAAACAAGCACTTACCCGAGCCCCGCGGCGCTGCACACAATGTACCCCGAACGGTTTCCAAGCCCGGACTGCTCTTTGTGTGGTGATTATGCGGACTTCGAACATGTCCTGTGGGCCTGCGCCTCTGCCGGTCCCCCTTTCACTCATGAGGAAATGATGAGGCTAATTAGGGCCCAGGATCAGGCCTCAAATCCTGGCAGTCCAGAGGGCCGTCAGGTTTCACCTGATTGTCCCCGAGTGGGCCTAGCCAGGTGACGTTGAGTTTGCTTACGTCTATAGTGGACCAAATAAAGCTGTTTCACTCACTCACTATCTGATCGGGTGGCGCGCTCGTATACGGCCAACCCAATGCAACCCCGCAACGTCTAAGCGCCAATCATTTACAATATTTGCGTCAGCCACCGGCATCATTGTCACGCATTTCAAGTCTACCCTGCTATGTCTACGTGAGCCTTCTGTACGAGGCCGATGGTGTGACTAATAGCGATCGCTGAGGTTGGTAACCAACATGATACATGTATATAAGCTTTACGCTTTGGCATTGCCTTTTTGCCCAGTAAAGCATTTATAGTTACGTGAACGTGGTTTAGTAGCGAAAAAGCGGTTAAGGCTATGCTGCGCCAAACACGAGAGGTCTTAAAATCTAATTTCTGAAGAAAAAGGTTGTGTCAATCTATATTTTATGCAAAAAACTAGCATCGTCTAGACATTTCAGCACGAATCACCTCCTAAAATGAAAGCAGGGTGCAAAGCTATGTGTAATTTATATTAATTGAGCAAAAGGTTTCATCTGTATATTTCAATATGTGTGCATGTCAGTAATATATGCATAAAACTGTTAGTGGTTCTTGGCATTTATATATGTTGATGCGTCTTCTTACTCAAGTAATAATTTGTGTGTGAAGTGTGTGTACCCAATGCGTAGTCATCATAAAACTACTTCAAAGAACCACTCCTGCTGGTTACACGACACCCGCTCACCAAGTACGGGTTTAGTAGGATGTAGCTTGTCTTCACAATGGTCCCATACGCGTTACCATGTTGACGTGAAGGCCTTCCTTATCGTAAGGATACTATCTTTATATGGGAGTGTTGTGTGTTATGTCTTTGTACGGTGCCATCGATGCATATCTATCAGCTGCTTCGTTACCCGGTATCCTAACATGACTTGAGATCCCGCAGAAACGAGTTGATCTCCCGTATTAGGTAAGGACCACCATGTTTAAAATATGCCCTATCAGGCGTCCACACCCATATTTAAGATGTAGAACCTTTAGTGTACTTAGGGAGTCGGTGAATATGACAATTATTGTGTGTCACTGATAATCTTTTTAACTACAACCCATATAACAAACTTCTGCAGTGAAAACAGAGGCATGTTTTGGTAATCGAATACTTGTTTCACAATTTACAGTTATGGCCCCTACACCAACGTGTTATTTTGTATTAGAGCCATCAGTGTAAAAAGTCCTTTTATTTTGACATCTGTCCTGAAGAGAACGGCATTTTCGTATAATGTATTCGTGTGGTGTGTCTTTTCTTTAGATGTGGTAATGTACAGTCACATAACTATGAAATATTACCGCTGGGGAGATCGTTATGTTTTTTTTTGGCAGCCTGGAGGACTTCATGGGGAATATCATAATCCCGACAATATTCCTCATATCGCAGAAGTGGCCTAATCTTGTTCGGTTTATTTGTATAGTGTAAGCGTGAGTTGCATTGTGCGATTATGTTCTAGCATATGTGTACGTAGGAAAAAGCGAGTAACACTCTGCGCTGCTGTAAGGGAGGTTCATTACACTCAACGTATAAACTCGAGACAGGCGATGTTCTGTAGGCACTACTTGCCAGTCGCAGTCCAAGGTTCTGTACTGGATCAAGTCGTCGGATGTAAGCCTGTCTGGCTGAGCCATAGACCACGCAGCCGTAGTCTAGAAGGCTACGCACAAGAGGCCGGTAAATACGGAAGAGGCATGTTCGGTCACAACCCCAGTGTACATGGGATAAAACTTTCAGAATATTTAACGCTTTATTTGCCTTAATTTTTGTTGTCTTATATGGGCCAGGTAGTCTAGTTTCTTGTCAAATATTACTCGCAAGAATTTATATTCTTGTTTAACCGGCAGCGCGACATCATTCAATTTGAAAACCCGGTCTAAGTACAACCCTAGTTTTTGCGAGAATAGCATTGTAACAATTTTTTCGAGTAGATAAGTGAAAGCCATTTTGCTGAGTCCATTGTATTAGCTTATTTATTGTGATCTGGTGCTGCTTTTCACATGCTGGCAAGTTTGAGGCCCGGCACGCTATTTGCAGATCATCGACGTATATGGAGTGCATAACAGATGGGGGAATGACTTTGTTAATAGAGCTAATTTTAACTATAAACAGTGTTGCGCTAAGTATGGACACTTTTAGCACGCAGTTTTCCTGGATAAATATGCACGAGATTATAGTGCCTAGGCGGATTCGGAATGTTCTGTTGTACATAAAATCAGATACAAAGTTTATTATTTTGCCACGGATTCCTAAAGAAGAGAGGTCACGTAAGATTCCAGATCTCCAAGTGGTGTCGTACGCTTTTTTCTAGATAGAAGAACACTGCCAGGCGGTGCCGTTTGTGTAAGAATGCTTGCGGTATTTCATGTTCAAGTCGGACGAGGTGGTCCGTCGTTGAGCAGCCTTTTTTTATACCCTCACTGATGAAAATCAAGTTCCATATGTCATGAGTGAATGTTCATCTCGCATTTACGACACTTTCGTACGATTTAGCCAAACATCTTGTGAGGGCAATGGGGCGAAAGCTGCTTGGGGATGTGGGGGATTTACCTGTTCTAAAAAAGGCACAACTGTTTCGTTTTGCCAATCTTTTGGCCTGATTCCAGATTCAAATACTTTGTTGAACATTTTAAGGAGCTCAAGAAAAACACCACCGCATAGTGTTGCAATGGCTCCCGGGATACTGAGCTCAATGGTAATGAGATGGCCGATGCTGCAGCAAGGTGTGCCGTCAGCAATGGCCTGCGAACTGTTGTGCCATTTTCCAGACTAGACTCCACATGCCTCCTGTCGGAATTAATGAGGAGTGCGACGAGAAGATACTGGGCCCAGCCAAGCGCTCGTCACTTCCGCCTTGAAAGGCTGGATCCCGATATGAAATTTCCTGTTCTGCGTGGAATTCCACGCCCTCATACACGCTTGATACACAGACAGCGATTAGGCGTCGCCTTCACGCGCAAATACTTGAACATCATTGGACGGGCAGACTCCCCGGACTGTTCAGTGTGTGGCGTTGTAGAGATTATAGACCATGTGCTCGTGGTGTGCCATGAGTATGCGCGCGAAAGACTGACAATGACAGCTACCTTGAGACATATGCAATAGACCACTGTTGGAGGACCTCTTGCAAGGCGCATGGCCGCACAGTTGGCAGACGATAGAGAATGCGTGCTCTTTCACGTTTCTTAGGGGACACGGGCCTGGACTCACGCTTTTGGTAACAGTTATACAATGTGTCCTTCACCTCGTTCCACTCATCATCCATCGCAATGTTATCAGTTATCCTCCACTGTGACCCTTTTTCTTCCTCTCTTCCCCTTCCCTTACGTAGAGTAGCAGGCCAGATGCTCCATTTTTCGGCCGACCTCTACATTTTCCAATCATGGAACTATTTCTTAAGGAGAGCATCTACGAATGCATGGGACAGGTGGGCAAACATGAAATGACGGATCCGGTCAGGGCCTGCTGCAGTTTTTTTGCCAACACAGAGTACACTGTTAAGTTCCTGTAAAGTGAATGGAGCGTTGCATTCTTCCTTTGACGTACAAGCAGTTGGTAATTTCTCATTTTCTGCTGACAGTTTGTATTATAAGAACTTGTTTGAATAGTTCGCCGAGCTAGACACGTTACAGAAATGCTCTCCAAGTATATTCGCTGGTTCTTCTAGTGTTGTCCGAGTGCCTGAAGGTGTAAGTAAGGGTACCGTGTATGATTAGTAGTCCCCCGTAAACTTCCTGACCTGTTCCCACATCCTTTTGGATGGGATGGTGCTAGTAATTGTAGCTATGTATTTCTGCGATGACAACTATTCGACCTGTCTCCGAATATATCGAGCTTTCTCTTTGGCTTGTTTGAAATTGAGAAATTTGTTATCTGTTGGGTATCTACGTATGATTTCCCCGGCCTTAGTTTGCTGCTTTTTTGCTTCGGTGCATTCATGTGTCCGCCAAGGATTCAGATTTTTCCGAAGAATGCCAGAAGATGGAGGAATATCCTTTTCAGCTGGGAAAAACGTTTCATTAATTGCATTAATGCTTCGGTCTCTCAAAATGAGCTCCTCCAGACTGGCACTTTCTGTGAAAAACCAGTCAGCCATTTGTAATTTCCAACGGCGCTGTTTATGGGATGTAATGGGTAGCGTTGATGTGAGGTTGATTGTAGCAGGTAAATGATCACTGGCATATGAAGTCTCCAGTACTTCCCATTTAAAATCGGTAAAAACATCACGCGAGCAAAATGTTAAATCAATGCAGCTAAAATTACGAGAACTCGGTGAAGAATATGTCGGTGAAGAATATGAAGAATATGTTTGTCGAAATGAAATCGTCGACAAGTTGTCATCTTTGCTCATTCTTATCGCTGCCCCAAAGAGTTCAATGACGATTAAAGTCCCCAACTAAAACAAAAGGCTCTGGCAACTGGTCAATTAAATATTCCAGGTCTCGAGTAGCGAATTGGGTATGGGGAGCAATGTACAATCAACAGATGGTGGCAGTTATCAATGATAAAACTGTGAAAGCTACAGCCTCGTAAGGAGTATTTAATAGGATGTTCCGTGTGGGGATGCCGCCTTGGACTACAATAGCGACACCTCCTGATAGGCGGCTGGATTGCTTGCGGTCCTTTCGTAAGACCGTAAAACTGTTAAGAAAATGTGTATTTTTGGGGCCTAAGTTCGTTTCTCAAAGGTAAAATGCCATTAGTGATAACTTATTTATAATGTCTTTGATGTCACCTAGATTGTGCATTAGGCCTATGCAATTCCAATGAATTATGCAATCCATTTTAATGGAATTTTAAAAAATTCCTTAAGTGTGTGGGTTTCCAAGTTTTAAGCGGCATGCATTAAGAATTTGATTATTCTCATTAAGGACGGTAACCGTTCAGGTTACCCGTCTATTTCGGCGCAGTTACAAGAACTTTGTCCTTCTCGGCGGTCTAAGGAATGCGCATCTTTTGGCGTCAGTGACGCCGGCGTTTTCGCGTCGACCTTTATCTCCTTCTCCGAGGTGCTGCGTAATCGAGAGCCAGGCGACGAAAAGTGCGTGTCGGACCATGGAGTTCGGTTCAACTTCGGGCCCTGCGGCACTGTGGTCTGCCGGCCCGTATTCAATGATGATGGAGCATCACTGGCTGCAGGCATCGAAGGGGAGGATGAAGTGTCTACAGGAATACCGGATGTGGACCCTGTAGACTCCTGAAATCGGTGTGGCATTGCCCCCTGCCTCGTCACACTGGCACAGCTTACTTTTGGGAAGTTCCCTAACCTTTTCCTCGCATCATAGAATGATATCTTTTCTTTACAGTGATAGTGATCATTTATTTTTTCCAGCAAAGGCGGCTCCGCGAGTAAGCTGGATGATTGCCCTTCCAATTAACATAGTGCGGGACGGGAGCATTGCAGTTATCACAAGGATGGTCCATGGCACTACATTTTGCGCACGTTTCTTTGCCTCTGCATGATTGCGTTGCATGCCCGAACTCTGGCACAAACACCGCCTCGGGTGAGGTATGTACGGTCTGACGTTAATTTTCAAACATCCTCCATCAAGGAAACAGGTACACTGCTGGTACAATATGTCAATATCACATGTTTTGTCGCGATCTGTTGCTCATTTCATCGTAGTGCAATTCTTTGTACTTTAATTACGTTTTGCTCCTGAAATCCTTCAAGGAGCTCTTCGTCACTGAGGTTCGGGAAGTCTTCTGATATAACTCCCCTGCTTGTGTTGAGTGAGAGATGTGAAGAGATTGTCACTTTAATGTCACCGATACTGGGGAGTTCAGCGAGCTTTTCTAGTTTGTTACGGTTGTGTTGCCTTCACTGAAGAACATTGTGTTTTGGAAATGTGTCTTCGTTTGGTCTCAAAAAGAGCTGGAAACCTGCTTTGGTGCGACCTCTTCTCAGAGACTGATGTGAAAGTCGGGGGAACGCTTCTGCCATTGTATAGTTTCAAAATTCCGCGGCGGCGGTAGCCGCCGCGGTATTCTTGCTGCTTGTAAAGCTTTATTCATGATTGTTTATACTGGCAAATAGGCCTATTTGTTCACTGTCTTTCGAAGAAAAAGAATAATGAGCCGTTCCACTCTGAAGGAGAATAACCAGCGAAGCTGTTTAGCATACAACACACAGGTGACAGAACTTTTGAACAAATGTACGGACTGATTTAGTTAAATGTGGTTTAGTGGCGCAAAAGCGGCTAAGGCTATGCTGAGCCAAACACAGGTGTTTTACAATACTATTTAAGAGTAGAAAGCCAGTGTTAGTCTATATTTTGTGTAAAAGACCAGTGTCGTCTAGGAATTTACGCAGGTGAAGTAATGGGATTATCGAATCATCTCCTAAAATTAAAGCAGGATGTAAAGGTATGTGCATTTGATATAGGTTGTGCAAAAAGTTTCGTCTTTGTACTTCAATGTTTGTGCATGTGAGTAATATATGCATGACTGTTAGTTGTTCTTGGCATTTTTCACATGTAGGCACGTCTTCTTTTGTAAGCAGATAATTGCGTGTGAGGTGTGTGTGCCCAATGCGTAGTCGGCATAGAACTACTTCAAAGAAGCGCTCCTGGTGGTTGCACGACTTCCACTCGCCAACTAGGGGTTTAGTGAGATGTAGCTTGTTTTCTCTACAATGGTTCCATTCGTGTTGCCACTTTGACGTTAAGGCCTTCCTAATGGCACGGATACTATCTTTATATGGAAGTGTTGTGTTTATTATGTCTTTGTATGCTGCTATCGATGCACATCTATCGGCTGCTTCGTTACCCGGCATCCCAACATGACTTGGTACCCAGAAGAGGATTGATCTCCCGTATTTATTAAGCGCGACCATGTTTAGTATATCCCCTAACAGGGGTTCACACTCAAATTTCAGATTTAGAGCCTTCAGTGTACTTAAGGAATCGGTGTATATGACTGTTTTTGTGCTTGCCAGTGACAATCTTTTTGACTACAACCCATACAGCATAAACTTCAGCAGTGAAAACAGAGGCATGTTTTGGTAGACGAATACTTCTTTCCCAATTTTCTGTTACGGCCCCTACACCCACGTGTTTTTTTTTTATTTTGAACCCATCAGTGTAGAATTGCATGTGATTTTGATATTGGTCCTGAAGAGCACGGAATTCTTGTATAATGTGTTCGTGTGGAGTGTCTCTTTTCCTTAAAGGTGTTAATGTCCAGTCGAACAACTGCGTGAAATCGTACCACGAGGCCAACCGTTCTGGTTTCTTGGCAACCTGGAGGGCTTCGTGGGGAATGTCATAATTCCCGACAGTATTGCTCATACCACAGGACAAGTGGCCTAATCATGTTCGGTTTATTTGTGTAGTGTAAGCGTGAGTTGCACTGTGTGACGATATTGTAGCATATGTGTTGCGGTGATGACTGAATTCTGAGTAGGTAAGAGAATGCGAGTAATGCTCTGCGCCGCTGTAATGAGGGTTCATTACACACAACATATAAACTTTGAACGGGTGACGTTCTGTAGGCCCCACTTGCCAGTCGCAATCCAAGGTTATGTACTAGATCAAGTAGTTGGATGTCGGACTGCCTGGCTGAGCCGTAAACCACGGAGGCGTAGTCTAGAAGGCTACGCAAAAGAGACCGGTAAATACGTAAAAGACAGGTTCGGTCGGAACCCCAGTGCTTATGAGATAGAACTTTTAGGATATTCAAAGCTTTATTTGCCTTAATCTTTAGTGTTTTAATGCGGGCTAGGAAGTTTAGTTTTTTATCAAAGATTACTCCCAACAATTTATATTCTTGTTTTACCGGCAGTGCGACATCATTCAATTTTAGAACCGGGTCTAAGTACAATCCTCATTTTTGGGAGAATAGCACCGTAACAGTTTTTTGAGTAGAGAAGCGGAAGCCATTTTTCTCAGCCCACTTCATTAGCTTATTAATTGTTATCTGGAGCTGTCTTTCACATGTATGTAAGTTTGAGGCGCGGCACGCTATTTGCAGATCATCGACGTCAGGCAGGTTACCAGTAAACTATCGCAGGAGACGAAAGATCTGATCAAGAAACGCCAATGTATGAAAGCCTAACCCTACAGCTAGAATAGAACTGGCAGAACTTTCGAAGTTAATCAACAAGCGTAAGACAGTTGACACAAGGAAATATAATATGGACCGAATTGAACATCCTCTCAGGAACGGAGGAAGCCTAAAAGCAGTGAAGAAGAAACTAGGAATTGGCAAGAATCAGACGTATGCGTTAAGAGACAAAGCCGGCAATACAGTAAACTCTCAGTTGTACGAACGTCAGTTTATCGAATATTTCAGAATAACGAACTTTTTAAAAATCCCCGGCAGTTTTCTTGTAGATTATATGCAAAAATGTTTCAGTTAAACGAATTTCAGAACGGTCAATATTTCAGTTTAACGAACTCGCTCAGAGGACCATGGCTTGCACTGCACTGCAGGCGCAACCGATGCCCGCCCTCATCAAACCACCCTTTATAAAGCGGTGCATCAAACCACCTTTCCAGCGGCAATGTAACGTCGCTGGCGCTACAGCGCCCCTAGGGCAAAGCGGTGGCGCGGAAAACGAACGCAAACGAGGCATGGCCTCCGAGATTGCGCGTACAAAACGAGCAAGCATGCAATCTCGGAGGCCATGAACAAAGTAACATCGCTGGCGCTTACAACGCCGCCGGAGCAAAGCGGCGATCTCTCACACCACAAATCACGTGGTGTGTGTTTTTTCCGACCGGCTAGTCCGGGGCATGGTCGTCCTCTCTTTCCAGTCTCGTCGGTTCCGCGTGTGCACACAAACGACCCACGTGGTGTGTTTTTGATTGATATGTACAAATTCCATTTCACACAATTCTAACACTATGGATTCCATGTCTTTTGCTCCATGAATTGCACTTCAAACTTTTGACTCTGTATGCCATGTCTTATGTTGGTCGAGTGAATATTCGGTTTAGTGTACTTTCAGTTAAGTGAACTATTTACTTCGGTCCCTTGAAGTTCACTCAAGTGAGAGTTCACTGTATCATTACTAATATGGATGAGATAGTTCAAGTGGCTGAGGAGTTCTATAGAGATTTATACTGTACCAGTGGCACCCACGACGATAATGGAAGAGAAAATAGTCTATAGGAATTCGAAATCCCACAGGTAACGCCGGAAGAAGTAAAGAAAGCCTTGGGAGATATGCAAAGGGGGAAGGCAGCTGGGGAGGATCAGGTAACAGCAGATTTGTTGAAGGATGGTGGACAGATTGTTCTAGAGAAACTGGCCACCCTGTATACGCAAAGCCTCATGACCTCGAACGTACCGGAATCTTGGAAGAACGCTAACATAATCCTAATCCATAAGTAAGGGGACGCCAAAGACTTGAAAAATTATAGACCAATCAGCTTACTGTCAGTTGCCTACAAACTATTGACTAAGGTAATCGCAAATAGAATCAGGAACACCTTAGACTTCTGTCAAGCAAAGAACCAGGCAGGATTCCGTAAAGGCTACTCAACAATAGACCATATTCACACTATCAATCAGGTGATAGAAAAATGTGCAGAATATAACCAACCTTTATATATAGCTTTCATTGATTGCGAGAAAGCGTTTGATTCAGTCGAAACCTCAGCAGTCATGGAGGCATTACGGAATCAGGGTGTAGACGAGCCGTATGTAAAAATACTGAAAGATATCTATAGCCGCTCCACAGCCACCGTAGTCCTCCATAAAGAAAGCAACAAAATCCCAATAAAGAAAGGCGTCAGGCAGGCAGATACGATCTCTCCAATGCTATTCACAGCGTGTTTACAAGAGGTATTCAGAGACCTAGATTGGGAAGAATTGGGGATAAAAGTTATTGGAGAATACCTTAGTAACTTGCGATTCGCTGATGATATTGCCTTGCTTAGTAACTCAGGGGACCAATTGCAATGCATGCTCACTGACCTGGAGAGGCAAAGCAGAAGAGTGGGTCTAGAAATTAATCTGCCGAAAACTAAACTAATGTTTAACAGTCTCGGAAGGGAACGGCAATTTACAATAGGTGGTGAGGTACTGGTAGTGGTAAGGGAATACATCTACTAAGGGCAGGTAGTGACGGCGGATCCGGATCATGAGACGGAAATAATCAGAAGAATAAAAATGGGCTGGGGTGCGTTTGGCAGGCATTCTCAGATCATGCACAGCAAGTTTGCATTATCCCTCAAGAGAAGTGTATGAATCCCCTCCCCCCACAGCTGTGTCTTACCAGTACTCACGTACGGGCCAGAAACCTGGAGGCTTACAAGTTGTTCTTGAACCAACAGGTGTGCAAGGTTCTTCATCTTCTGTTTTGGACCTTTTTTTAGCTCAGAAATTCTCTGAATTCACGGTGGTGATCGAGCAGGGGCTATCCGACCACTGTCTTGTTTGTGTTTGCTTACAGCTTGTTTCCTGTGGTGAAACCAAAAAAAAATCATCTGTCCATTTTTTTCAAAGATAATTCTCGCGCGACCGACGCATGCGTGATTGATTACTTGGAAAATTCTCTGATTGTGACGAAAGTAATGTTAACTTACTTTGGACCCGCCTTAAGGATGTGTCATTTTGGCATTGATAAATTCATACGAAATAAGAAAAACCAGGTTTCCAAGCAGACAGCATGGATCAATCACAACATTAATATGAAACGTAAAATAAAGAGATTAAAAAAGGCCAACCAAACTTTATATCTGAATTACAAGACAAGCTTGCACTTGCCGTGCGTAAATCAAAGGATTGTTATTTTTACTCATCTGTGCCTAATTTTATTACTAACGATCCAAGTAAATTTTGGAATTACATTGCCGAGAAAAAGAAACCAATATCCCAAATGACAATTAATGGACAGGTGGTTACAGAGAAGGTTAAACTTGCTCATCACTTTAATATGTTTTTTGACAGTGTCTTCTCAACTCCCAGTAATTGTCCACGTAACTGCCCAGGATATCAACCGTTTGATGTGAATTTTATATCGTATGCTGTTGTACTGTCTATGGTGCTGAACCTAAAACCGAAATGTTCAAGTGGGCCTGATATCACTGATTTGTTTCTCCGTAGATATGCTGTAACCTTATCAAAGTTTCTTGTTATAATATTCCGTACTTCATTATTGTCGTCTGAATTACCGAATGACTGGAGAATAGCCCGAATAGCACAAATTCATAAAAAGGGAGAGCGCCTACTTGTAGATAATTACCGTCCTATTTCTTTAACGTCATCATGCTGCAAACTCATCGAGCATATCATAGCAAAAAGCATAACCACATATCTAGAAAAGCATTCAATTTTAACTAGCTTCCAGCACGGGTTCAGGAGAGGGTATTCGGCTGTCCCACAGCTGGTAACCTTATTTCATTTCTTTGCATCAACCTTTGACAGGAACGGACAAATAGACATAATTTACCTTTACTTCCGTAAGGCATTCGATACGGTCCCTCATGATAAATTCTAAAATTGAAAATGCAGGAATCCCTCAGATGTTTATCTCTTGGATTTCTGCTTATTTGTCTAAAGGGAATCAATTCGTTGAGATAAATGGCGAAAAATGGGGCTGCCATACGGTCACATCGGGTGTTCCCCAGGGCAGTGTGCTCGGTCATCTTTGTTCTATATATTAATGATATTGTTAACACGGTTGAAGGTGGTGTACAGATTCGATTATTTGCCGATGATTGTGTGCTTGTTCCCCTCCATGATCAAACTAGTTTATGTTGTAGTTTAATATTCTTGCATGGTGCGGGTGCTGGGGAAGGACATTAAACACAGATAAAAGCGTACTACTGCGAATGACACATAAGAAATCCCCCCTGATTTATACATATAGGTTAGGTCCATCACCTCTTCATGAAGTCACTAGCCATAAATGCCTACGAGTGACCCTTAACAATACACTATGATGGAATGATCACATAACTAACACTTGCACTTCAGCCTTCAGAAAACTATGTCTGTTGAGACACAAACTTAAAGCCCCGTTTAACGTTAAAATGCTATGCTACATCTCCCTAATTAGGCCTAAGCTGGAATATGCTTGCATAGTTTGGGATCCATACACAAAAACTAATATCAATAGTCTTGAGAGAAATCGGAGAAAAGCGATCATATTTATATTTAACAAATTTTCCAGATGAGGGGGTCGATTCCCCCACCGAACTTATGGAAATTAACAACTTTGAACCCCTCGAACTTAAGAAAAAAATCGGACTTGAATTCCTTAAACTACTTCACACTAACAATTTATCCCGTGACCCATCTGAACATTTATCGCAGCTATCGACCAGAACTACACGCCTACGCAGACATGATGCATTAACCCCTTACTTTGCAAGAACACATAAGTTTTCTTTTTTTTCCTCGAACTGTAACCGAATGGAAATGTATAAATTGAGTCCACTTCCTAATCTTGTTTTTCATGGTTCTGTTTGTTTTGTCAATCTGATTTTCTTTGTATGGACCATATGTCGCCTTCCCTGCTTGGACCACGTATCCGACGTATTAAATAAATAAATAAATTTGGTTAAGGTTACTTTGGAGGGCCAGATGATCATCCATGGAATTGATGGAGCGGTAAATGATGCAGTTATCAGCAAAGAGTCGCAGACGAGACGATATGTTAGCGGGCAGGTCGTTAATGTACATTGGGCTAATGTGGGCTTGGTGGCTGCGCCACAAACGAATCATCTAACCCTCTGCGTTTCGCCATGCAGGCCAATTTCCGACCTGCCCTACTGCTGAGGCTTCTTCCTGGCTTGGTTGCGGTGTGCTGATGATGGCGGTGGGCTGCGCTGATGGCGTTCCTGCAATACGCCTGTGGAAGCTGCCTACAACCAATCTTGCTGCACATCTACGGTTGCCACACGCGCAACCACTGGTCCTCATCCCACCCTGGCTGGCCACATCGTCAACGACAATCGTCTTGGTGCCTGCTATAAAGCTGGAGCCCCGATCCGCATCGCCCTGTGGGCTTGGTGGCTGTGGCACAAATGAATCATCTAACCCTCTGCGTTTCGCCATGCAGGTTGCTCCATCGTACAGTTTATACGCTAAAAAAACCAGTCATTACACGTTCGTACAGCTGCCAAGCCCGCCGTGTTTGATTTGTATTTGTTGCGAGTGTGTCGCGATCGCGCGTGACTTGTTATTTATTGCTCGCAGGTGATATTGAGAGTAACCCCGGTGCCGAAATGGCAACTATTCTTGCAGAGCTCAAGAAATTGGCCGCTGGTCAGTCTAAACTAACAGAGGCAAAAGACATGAAAGCTCAACTTCTCGTAACTAGCAACGCTATCCCTGAACTTAGTACACGGCTGACTAGTGCCGAGACCGACTGTCGGCTTATTGAACCTATGCGACGGCAGCTGCAAACCTTACAGACTGACAGACTAAATACTGGAAATCGAATGGTAAAACTGGAAAGCCGTTTTGATGATGCTGAGAACCAGTCCAGACTCAATAATTTGTTGTTCTTTATTCCAGATACTAACCCAAAAGAATCTTTCGCGAGTTCCGAAGAAATAAGTCATTCGCCATTGCTCTGAGTACCTGAACTTCACATTAGATCCCCAATTAATTGAACGCGCACATCGACTGGGCAGACACACCCAAGGTCGAAACCGTCCAATTATAGTTAAATTCAATTCCTTCAAAACTAAACAAGTCATTTTATCTAATGGCCGTAAATTAAAAGGTACTCTTTACAGCATTAGCGAAGACTCTTCCCGCCAGGTCCAAAATGAGCGGAGGCATCTTATCGCCTTTGCGAAAAAAAAAATCTATGCCTTATTCATTTCGTTACAAAACATTGCACATCAACGCCAACGGATATGTCTTTGGCGAGTCATCTCAAAGTGTCCAAGAAATAACAGCTATCACGCCGTCAAAAACTGCCTCACTGTGCTACACCTGTCGCCCGTTCAATTCCGTCATTTTCAGTTATCTACACTAACATACGAAGCATCCTTGCAAAACGTGATACTATATCAAATCCTGTCTCATCATCCGAAGGCAACCTGCTCATACTAACCGAAACATGGCTCTCAGATGACGTTCCTGATACTGAAATATTCGAAGACCTGCCTAACTTTTAACTAATCCGCAAAGATCGGCAAGGACGCAGAGGTGGAGGCGTCCTTATAGCCATTAAAAAGAAATATCATTTTCCACCATTGACATGAGCTCGGACTTAGAAATATTATGGATCCTCTGTCATGCCAAACCTGAACTACTACTTGTAGGTGTATGCTACCGCCCCCCCCCCCCCGGGCAGTTCTGCAGATTTTCCCAGAAAACTGAAGAACACTCAAAGCCAACTAGTAAAAAAAAAATACCCTAACACGCACATTCTGCTATTCGGGGACTTCAATTATCCAAACATTGATTGGTCTAACCCTCAAATACCTACCGGTAGCACTGAATCCAAAGAGTTCGTTAATGTCTGTCTGAATTATAACCTTTCTCAATTGATAACTGAACCAATGCGTGTCGCATATAATGCCAACATTCTAGACCTAGTACTGTCTTCAAATCCTGGAACACTATCGTGTCTTACTTACTGTAACGAAATAAGTAACCACAAAGTCATTCATGCTACATTCACCTTATTCCCGACCCCACGCCATACTCATAAAAAACAACCCGCCTTTACGATAAAGGCAATTACCCGGCAATAAATAATGAATTAGGAGAATCCTACGACGAATTCAAAACGGCCTTTCAACACCAATCTGTTCAAGAAAATTGGTCTCTTTTTCAGGAAAAAGTGGCACTCTTAACTGAAAAATACATACGAACATTATCGATTCAAACTAACCGCCATAAACCATGGTTCACAAAAAATCTCAAAACACTCGAGAATGAGAAAACGCGCCTATTTCAACAGGCTAAGCAAAACCCGGACGATCACTCATGGAACAAGTACTACGAAGCAGAACGCATTTATCTGAGCAATCCGCTCACGCAAATACACTTTCTTTCATTTCGTTCTGGCTAACATGATAAGTGAAAATCCAAACAAATTCTGTGCAAATCATTAACTCGCTTCCATCACGCACTATCTCCTTGCCGAATGAGCAGGGTGAAATCTGATCAGACTCGGACATTTTTAACACATTTAATACCAGCCTTTTCTTCAGTGTTCACTAAAGAACCAGACACTCCCTCACCTACGTTTCTTGCGCCGCATCTACCTACAATGCCGGCTATCACTTTTTCGATACATGGACTTTCAAATAGAATAGATAATATTAAACTTTCGTCATCCGCAGGTTTCGACGAAATCACACCCAAGTTTAAAAAAAACACTAAGTTCATCTCTGCAGCATGCTTAACATTGTTTTCACAGTCATTGTCTTCTGGAAACCTCCCGAAAGAGTGGAACATGAGCAAGGTCGTTCCAGTCTACAAATCGGGCAAGAAAAGTTTGCCTTTGAACTACCGCCCCACTTCCCCCACGTCGGTGCGCTGTGAGATCATGGAACATGTTATATAGACCCATATAATTAACTTCCTTGATACTAACAATTTCTTTGACCAATTCCAGCACGGATTCCACAAGGGACTAACTTGCGAAACACAATTGGCTATTTTTCTTCACGATGTACACTCAAATCTCGACATTAACATACAAACTGACGCAATTTTCCTTGACTTTGCAAAAGCATTCGACAAGGTAACCCACCAACGACTGCTCCTAAAACTTTCACGGTTAAACCTACATCCATCCTGCAGTTTTAACATGGATAGAACAATTCCTACTAATCGCATGCAGTCGGTGTACGTCAATAATATTTCTGAGCCCCTCCCCGTAACCTCAGGTGTCCCTCAGGGCTCGGTACTAGGCCCCTCCTATTTGTAATATGCATTAATGATCTACCATTACACGTGTCGTGCAAAATCTGCATGTACGCTGATGTCTGTCATTTACCGCTCAGTTACTAACGATAATGACCAAATCGCCCTTCAGGAAGACTTAAACAATATTGAAAATTGGTGTCGACGTTGGTTAATGGTCCTAAGCCCTACTAAATGTAAAGCAATGTCGTTCTCCCGCCGTCCTAACCCCTTGGTATTTCAATATGAAATCGCTAATGAACAAATTCAGTGTGTAAACAATTATAAGTACCTGGGTGTTACCGTCTCAAATGATCTGGACTGGTGTGTGTGCGTGTGACTAACGTTATCTCTGCAGCTAACAGATCACTTGGTTTCCTGCGACGTCACTTGAAAAACGTACCTCAGCATGTGAAACTATTAGCTTATAAGACACTAATATGGCCCAAACTAGAATACGCATCAGCCATTTGGAGCCCTCGCCAGACTTTCCTCATTACCGTCTTTGAGGCATTTCAGAATCGGGTCATCCGTTTCGTGCACTCCACTTTTTCATACGATGTCAGTTGAGTTGAGGTTAATGGCACATAAGCAGCTTAGGCTATCATGCGCCAAACACTAGGTATGAATTCTTTCAATAAGTTGGGACACCTCAGTGAGTCCTTGTCTGGGCAAGAGCCCGGAGAGTCCCAACAAGTTAACTGAGGACCTCGGCCTTGTTCTCAGGGATGAGAAGGTGGATGAGGCGTTCTGTAATATGTAGTTAAGTTAGGTTTTAAAGTTTTAAGAGAACTCCAGCTTCTTTTAAAAAGCTAAAAACAGACGATACTTCAACAAGCCCATCTTCTAAAAACAAAGCTGGGTGAAAAGGGATATGTTCTTTGTAAAATATGGTAAAAAAACTTCCTCAGTGGTTCAAGTTTTCTGCATAAAAATAGGATATGGTTAACTGTTATTTCATCTCCACATAGTTCACAGTGGGGTTTGTCTTGCGTTGTTAGAATGAAGTTGTGTGTTAGGTGTGTGTGTCCTATGCGAAGACGGCACAGAATCACTTCTTTGAAACGTTCCTGGTGTGTGCAAGATTTCCATTCGCCTAACACGGGTTTTAACAAGTGTAATTTGTTGTTTGCTTCATTGTTCCAAGCAGACTGCCATTTTTTCCTTAGTTTATGATGTGTTAACTTCATGAAGTCGTTAGGAGGTATCTTTACTTTTGTGATTTCTTTGTGCCGGGCCTGTGCCGCGCATGCGTCTGCTCTCTCATTGCCACTAATTCCGACGTGGCTCGGAACCCAGCATAATTTAATGTTCAGTCCTTGTGTGGTGGCTTTTATTAAATTGTGTATAATGTCTCCTAATAATGGTGTGACTGCATTTTTGACATGAAGAGCTGTGAGTGCACTTGGGGAGTCTGTATATGATACAATTTGCGAGGTTCTGCTTTACTATTTTCGCTATTGCTATAGAAATGGCGTAACATTCAGCAGTGAAAATGGATGTGCACTGCGGACCATCTATAAAAATCTGTGAAACTGCTGTATTTTTCCTTTAGTGCTAGGAATTCCTGAATAATCTGTTGTGGCGGAGTTTGCGCTTTACGGAACTGTGTTAGAGTAAGGTCGGAAGCTGTCGGAAAGATGAACCATGGGGTTAGTGGATTTTGTCTGTGGGTAATGCCAGGTAAAGTGTCCAATATGCCAAGATTCCGGCACATGCCTTCATATCGCAGGGGCAGTGGTCTTGTAGTTTGTGGTTTGCTGTTGAAAAGTACTCGTGAAGGGCGTTTTGTTACAAGTGGGTAGCAAATGTGTTTTGGTAGAGATTGTATCTTAAGAATATATGCACAGGTTAGAGCAGCTCTTCTAGTTTCTAGTGGGGGTTCGTTTGTTTCTACGTAAAGGCTGGTTATAGGAGACGTTCGATATGCACCACATGAAATACGCAAGCCTGAGTTATGTACTGGGTCTAATTTTTTTAGGTATGTCGGTCTTGCTGAGCCATACACTATGCAGCCATAATCTAAGGAGGAACGCACTGAATAACAATAAATGTGTAGAAGACATGTTCTATCAGAACCCCAATGTTTATAGGACAGTACTTTGAGTATATTTAGCGACTGGGAAGCTTTCTTTTTGAGGGTCGTTATGTGTGGTAGGAATGTGAGCTTTTTGTCAAAAGTTATGCCTAAAAATTTCTGTTCATTCTTTACTGGAAGTACGGTTTCATTTAGGTGTAGGGTGGGGTCAACCTGCAGGCCCCTTTTGAGTGAGAAGAGGACAGCAACTGTTTTTTGGGGTGAAAATTTAAAGTCGTGTTTGTCTGCCCAAATCGCGCGTTTGTTCAATGTGAGTTGTATCTGTCTCTCGCATGTTGGCAAGCTGGATGATGTGCATGTTATTTGAAGGACATCAACATATACAGAATACATAATGGACCTAGGAATGATTTTTGTCATGGAGTTCATTTTCACTATGAAAAGTGTTGTACTTAAAATACAACCCTGCGGCACTCCATTCTCCTGGACAAATTTCTTCGACAGGGTTGCACCAAGGCGTACATGAAATGAACGGTCGGAGATGAAATCTTTCAGGCAGTTCTGCATCCTACCACGAATACCAAGTTCTGCTGGGTCGCGGAGAATACCAAATCTCCAGGTGTTATCGTAAGCCTTATCGATATCGAAAAAGACTGATAAACAGTGTTGCTTGTGTACGAATGCTTCTCGGACTGTATTTTCTAGGCGAACGAGATGATCAGTCGAACACGTTTTTTTAAATCCGCACTGGTTGATGTTAAGTAGTTCACGTGATTGAAGAGTGAACGTCAGCCTAACGTTCAGGATACTTTCAAATGATTTTGCCAGACAGCTTATAGGCCTTTAACTACTAGGGGTGGTTGGTGGATTTGCGGGTTTCAGGAGCGGTACAATCACGGCTTTTTTCCAAGCCTCCGGAATTTTTCCCGATACCCATATTTTATTGAAGAATTGCAGAAGTGCGTTCACAGCAGCGTCTGAGAGGTGAGCGAGCATTTCATAATGTATTTCATCAGGGCCGGGTGCCGTCTGTTTACCTGCGGACAGTACCGTTCGGATTTCGTGAAGTGTGATTAATGTGTTATAGGACTCATTTGTATAGCCACTTGTAGGAAGTTTTTGCATGTTTGTGCTTGAGGAACGATTGAGTGTAGTGTGAGGAACTTGAAACATTAGAAAAATGTTCCCCTAGTACGTCTGCCTGTTCCTCTATACTTGTGCCAGGAGCTGTTAAAAACGGGATTGTGAAAGGGGAGAAGCTGCCATTTAATTTATGGACTTGTTCCCACATATTTTTGGATGTGGTTGAGCTGTTAATAGATGATATGTAGTTCTTCCAGGAAGTTTTCTCAGCATCTCGACGGATGCGGCGTGCGTTGGCTTTTGCCTTTTTAAAGTTTACGAGATTATCATGGGTTGGGTATCTACGGAATATTCTCCACGCTTTGTTTTGTTTCTTTTTTGCTTCCTTACATTCTTGCGTGTACCAGATTTTATGTTTATGTCGAACCACTCCTGAGGACTGAGGAATAGCTAGCCGCGCAGCATTAATACAGGTTGTGAACAATTCGTTTTGATCGTCGACATTTAAATTTTTTGAAAAAGCTTTTTCCAGGCTGGCCTGTTCTTGAAACAGTGCCCAGTTTGCTAAGTGTAGCTTCCAACGACGTGGTTTGCTTGGAATTAATTGTGGTGCGGATGATAAGTTAATTTTTACAGGAAGGTGATCACTTCCGTAGGGGTTGTCAACAACATCCCATTTAAAATCTGTAAAAACTGATGGAGAACTAAAAGATAAATCTAAACAGCTCATTTTTCCTGAGCTCGGAGAGCAGTATGTGTGCTTTCCTGTATTGAGCAGGCAGACATTATTTGATAAAATAAAATCTTCTAGGATACGGCCTCTAGTGTGTTTGGTCACTCCCCCAAAAAGACGAGTGTGAATTAAAATCCCCTACTACTAAATATGGCTCTGGTAGTTGTTTAAAAAGCGCTTCTAAATCATGAAGTGTAACATTTAGATGTAGTTCCAGATACACAGTACATATGGTAATTGTTTTAAAATCAAGGACGGTCACTGCTGCAGCTTCATATTTCGTTTGAAGCCAGATTTCATGAGTAGCAGCACCATTTTTCACTATTATCGCGACACCTCCAGAGAGCCTACTCGCTTGCTCTCTATCACAACGAAATACTTTGTAGTTTTTTAAAATGTTCTTATGTTGTGATCCTAAGTTTGTCTCTTGCAAACATACAGCCACAGGAGAAAAAGTGTTTAAGATATCTTTTACGTCGCTATAGTTTTTGTTAAGACCACGACAATTCCAATGAACCAGGAACGCCATGTTTAATTATTTTGTAGGGGTGTGGCTATAAATAATTAGGCTCTTCGTGTTTTAGGACCTGTTATTGGGGTTCTTTTTTCTTTTTTTCGAGTGAGTTGTGCCTCCGCAGTTGCGGGGGTGGACTAGAAGTTGTCTCCATGGCCTCTCCTGAGGCACTGGAGCTCCGCGACACCACGGGTGTGCGTGTTTCAGGCCTCTCCCGTTGGGGAGAAACCTTGCGGGCGGCCGACTTGAGGGCCGGCGGGTTCTGTTTAGTAGGTGGCAGGACAGCTTGTGCTGTCTCTGCCTGGGGCGTGGGTGGCTCTGCCGGAGGCCCGGTAACCGTGGCCTCAGCAGGTGCCGAAGGTTGGTGTGGCGCTACGCTCCGTAGCACCACATCGGCGAAGTTGCTTCTTCCATTGAAGGAGAATGTGTTAGTGTGCCCTGGAGTACGTGGCATGTTCTCCTTCCCAGTTTACGCAATGCGCTGCACCGTCACAGTTTTCAGAAGTATGTTCTTTAGAAGCATATTTTGCACAAGTTCTGCGGCCCCGGCAACTCTGTGAGCCATGGCCGAACCTCTGACAATTGAAGCATCTGCGGGGGTTGGGGATGTAGTGCCTTACAGGTATTTTCAAGTAGCCGACTTCTATTTGTTCAGGAAGTGTGTTGCTGTTGAACGTGAGGATCAGGTGTTTTGTGTTGATTTCTTTGTTGTCCTTCCGGATTTTGATTCGGTGAACGTCTATGACATCTTGGTCGGTGAGCCCTTCAAGCATTTCTTGTTCTGTTAAGTGTACGAAGTCGATTTCTGATATTACACCGCGGACAGTGTTGAGGGATCGGTGGGATGTAATGGAGACAGGGGTGTTCCCAATGGACGCGAGGTTTGACAGTTTTGTGTGTTGCACATTGTCTCGAAGTTCGAGCAGCAAATCGCCACTAGACATTTTTGAAAGCTTGTAGCCAGGGCCGAGGGCTTCTGTCAAGGACTTGGATACTGTGAATGGGGACAAGATTCTTGCTGGCTTTTCTTGTACTTCGCTATGTATTACATGGTATTTTGGGAAGGTAACTTTTCTTTTCTGGAAATATTCACTTGCTTCGGTCCGCCCTCTTTTATAAGAGGGGCGATCATTTTGGGGGAAAGTAGGCGCCATAGGAAAAAATTGTATTGTTCAGCCACGGTGCCAGCCGCCCACCATGGAGCCCAACGAGGGGACGCGACAGGAACATGCGAACAAGTCTTGCACACCCCATCGAGACTAACCTAATGCGACATAACCACGGTAGGTTAGCCACACAAGGTTAACCCTTGCCACCTACGAAAAATTGAAGTGAACAGAAGATACAAGGAGATAGGACAGGTGTGAAAGAAGAGGGTAAAGAAAAAGCGTTTAGAGAGAGAAGACAGGAAAAGGTGACTGCCGATTTCCCCCGGGTGGGTCACTCCGGGGGTGCCGTCTACGTGAAGCAGAGGCCAAAGAGGTGTGTTGCCTCCGCCGGGGGGCCTTAAAGGTCCGAACACCCGGCATCGGCTCAACCCCCAGGATCCCCTTTTTCCCGGACACGGCTAAGCCGCGCACGGCTACACGCGGGAGGGTCCAACCCTCGTGTGCTCGGGTACGTGGTGTCGCAACACACCAAACGCCTGCTGACGCAGACGCCCCTGCGGGGATACGATGTCAGCGCAACTTCATTAATAGCGGAATCTGGCATACAAACCCTATCCCACCGCCGTTTAATTGCCAGCTTATTTCACAAATCCCACCACAGCATACTCAATCGCGTACCATATATCTTTCCACCATCACGCATATCCCATCGCATAGGACATTGCTTAAACGTAGCTGGTTCCCACGCGCGCACTCACTTTTGTACCTTCTTTTTTCCCTCGAACAGCCAAAGACTGGAATGGCCTTCCGCACAACATCGTTTCTATACCCAGCTCATCTGCCTTCATAAAAGAAATTGCCTCGTATTATGCCTTGTAACATTTTGATATTCTTTGTTTCTGATATTCTTTGTAACCCACCCCTTATGTAATACCCCGAAGAGGGGTCTTTAAGAAAATAAAGTGAAAGTGAAAGAGAAACAATGAAGGGCCAAGAACGCTGCCTTGAGGTACAACTGAAGTTACGCCACAGGCTGATGAAGTGAAATTGCTAACTGTTGTAAACTGTTGGCGGAAAGAAAGCAAGTTACGAATCCATTACAGTGTAAAAGAATCTGGGCAAATAGATAATTTCGAGAACAAACAGGAATGTGCAACGCGGTCAAAAGCTTTATCAAAATCTAAAAAGATGCAGTCGGTTTGTAGGTTAGCGTCCATGTTAAAATGCAAATCAGTCATAAATTGTAGCAGTTGAGCATCACAAGAAAATCCTTTTCGGACGCCGTGCTGTTCAGGAAAGAGGAAGGAATTATGTTCGAGGTGACTAAACATGAGAAGCGATATTGTGTTCGAGTAATTTACAGCAAATGCATGTCAGTGAAATTGCACGGTAGTTTTCGGGTGAATTTCTGTTTCCGATTTTAAACACACGGATGTTCTTGGCAATTTTTCCGTCGGTAGGGAGCAAGCCAGATGATAGTGATTGTTGGAAAAGGAGGCAAAGAATTTGACTGGAAATCGATGCAGTGCTTTTTAATATTTTAGAGTTAATGTTGTCAACACCAGCACTTGTAGAAATCTTTAGGTTATCAATGAGTTGAGCAATACCTTCAACGGTGACATTAATAGGGGCCATACATTGCCAAGCATGATCAGGTAGAACGGGTATGTTGGAATGATCTTCCCTTGTGAATACTGATGCAATGTACCTGTTAAATGCATAAGGGCATTCACTATCTGGAAGTGGTAGATGGTAATCACTGCTCAGTGAAATATGATTGCTAGCTCTGTCGGGAGATATCCCACGCCAAAACGTTTCTGGATTAGATTTTAAAAATTTGGAGGTCGTGAGGAAAATATTCATCCTTAGAAACGTGAACAGCAGAACAATAAGACTTTAAGCGTACACTATTTTTCCCAAGCAGATTGTGTGGACACGAGCTTGGCCTTTTTGTAGAGACGTTTCTTTTGATTTCAATGACGACGGAGACCTTTTGTGAACCATGGTTTAGATTTGTCATTTGAGATAGAAATCAAGGGAACATATTTGTACACTAGAATAATTATGTTCTTAAAAAGCCCCCAGTTGTGTTCAACAGGCCTATTCGAAAATGAGGGCAAGAACCTTTGAATGAAAAAGTCATTAAGCCTATTATTCATTTCTTTATTACCGGCTTTATTATAATCGCGAATTAGCCTGGTTGTAGTACCTTGAACTACTAAAGGATATTAAGCTCTAAATGTATAAGCTTGTGATCACTAAAACCATCGTAGTACAGAACTTTGCCAATCGTTTCAGGTGCACTGCAAAATACATCTGAAGCGTTAGAACCGCGAGTTGGTTGGTTTGTCACTACAAAAAATTGAAGTCTAAAGTAAGGCTGATAAGCTCCGCTGAGGTGCGGCCCGAGGATGACAAATTCTGCCAGTCATTGTGCGGGAAGGTGAAGTCACCAACCAGGTAAATGAATTCAGCTGGGCATGGTTGGATGGCAGACGCAATACTGGCATGAAGTTTAGTAATGAAGGAGAGATCGGAATCTGGCGGTCGGTAGCAGACGCCAACCAATACCTTGACCGATGCCGTTGCACAGGCGGCCCACACTATTTCCAATGAATCACTATGTACGTGGTATGATGGAAGTGCTTTCTTGATGGCGATGAGGACACCGCCACCTCTCTTAACGGAACGATCAAGCCTGTATATGTTATAGCTACTTTTGTTAGGGAAAATTTCATTGTCCATTACATCTTTATAAAGTCAGGTTTCTGTCAGTGCCACACTGTCACTGTTAGCATAATCCAAAAAAGAACACACTTCACAACGTTTAGAAATCAGGCTTCAGTTGTTAGTAAATAATAATGATAGCTGTGGACTAGTGCAAGATGGCCTAGGCAGCTCCTGAGTGCATTTGCTCTTGTCTAGCTATCTTGCTGATAGCACAACTGAGTTAGTCGTGCTATCAAAGACGTATGTTTTGTTGTCAATGTGCAGTTTATCAGCGACCAGTTTTCTCTTATTCTGGTTTCGGCGAATTCTAGTAGTTTCCGCCTAGCTAACCTGGTCGGCAAAGAAAAATCTTCACGAATACAATAATTCGAGTCTTTCAACTTGTGCGCGGATGCCAGAATTCGCTGTTTGTATTTAAAAAAAACGTTGCAATGATGGGCCTTTGCTTTTCAACAGCGAACTTCCCCAACCGATGTACACGTTCAAACTGGGATTCGGGTACCATGATTCCAAGATGGTTAGAGCAAAATTCAATTATTTTCTGCTCCGAGCCATCCCAGTTCTCTTTCGCGTCATCCTGAAGACCAAAGAACAGCAGGTTTGACCGACTGCTTGTTCTCGGCGTCGTCAGATTTAACTTTAATTTCTAGCTTAACAGTGGTTTCCCGCAGCGCAGGGGCAAGACCACAGTTATCGGTTTGGCTACGTGATTCTACCTTGGCTGCTGGCGTTGTAACTCTTTCGGACAGCTGCTTAATAGTCATATCTGTTGCATCTTGTTTTTCCTTGACGCCCTTCAGTTCATGCAGTATTGCTGCCTGGACTGACGCAAGCCTACGGATGGTTTACAACAAAGAAAGCAATTGCGCTTCAGTTGTTTGCTCAGGGAAGGACTAGGGTTTGACACTATCACCGGTAAATAAGAGCAACAACGACAAGGCAGAGGAACAACAACGCGACACTCGCAAAAGAAAGCAGTTCATCTTGGCGCGGAACTTAGTTGGGCACGACACCGCGAATAGACAGTAATCGTCATTCTAAGGACAAGTAGCACCGTCGAGGTAACTAACCTGCACAATCAGAACTGTTACTTGATGCATGCCTGATGTAATGCCATGCCCAAATCCATCAGCTGCTCGATCGCTTTTATATACCCAGCTGGATGTGACGTCCATCATCGTCGGTGAACCCCGTTGCCAGATAAAGGGTCGGTGGCATCCGGAATTAGTGGGAGCGACAGTGATCCAAGAAAAGGTGCCATCGGCGTTTCGCGACCAAGCTGACGGTCGGTAGCCGGCCAGCAAGTGACACTAAGGTATGGCCAAATAATGATATGCCCGTGTTAAGGAGTTTGTACTGGAGTGATGAGTTGTATGAAGTTGATGTGCGGTGGCTGTGAAGGGGCCTAAAAATAGTCGCTGTAAACTGCGTAAAATCTACGTGTTATATGATTAGGACAATTACTAACGATGTGCAGTATGAGCATTAAAATGCACTGCGAATAAAGGATACGATGCACATAATATGTCAGATGCTGAAATTGGCTAAAGCACCACTGCTTCATTAGAGCCCTTGAAACAAGGGCTTGTATGCATGTGCTATACAAAACAACTATCACAGCGGCATCCCCTGGAAAGAGGATGCGCTACTAACTTATTGGGCTTATAACATGCAAGACAACATCATTCAAGAAACCGAGAACTGCTTAGGTGTTAAAAAGGAGTTCTTTACCAAGAAACAGACGGTTGAAGTGGGACACAATAGCTTCGATTTCCTGACACTCCAGGAGAACGTGGAGGACGGCCAACCTCTCCCCACATCTACCACAGGTTGGGGCGTCATTTCCAGTAAGAACGAAATTACTGGTGCCAAATGTGTGTCCGATTTTGAGAGGATAGAATAGGGCATCTGTTCGCCGTGATTTGGTTGCGAAGAGCCAAAACCTAACTGCCGCTTTATCACGTGCAGTTTATTATTTGTTTCTGCGTCCCACATGAATTGCCAGTGGCTTCGTAGTTTCTTTCGCTGCCATGAAGCTTCTTTTCCTTCTTTATCACGGGCACATAAATATATATAAAGCAAACTACATTAGGCCACCCTTCAAACATTCGAAAAGAACAAATCACCGTAAGTGCATCAGACAGTTTTCTGCGCGTTGCGACACATTTAAAGATTCATTTTTTTCCATCTGCAATTGAAGCCTGGAACCGTCTGCCGTAGCCAATTGCACATGCTGACTCAATCGAAGAATTCGGAACCAAGAGATGTGCACTTTTTTTATGATTAGGTTTGTTTCGGATTATTTACTGGCTTCGCTGCAACGTTGCGTTGCGCAACTGTTTTGGCCATTTCCCACCACATCTGTATTGTTCGTAGCTCTTACCCCTTCCCTGTATTATCTGCCTTGTACTGTTCGCTTTGGTCTGTCGTTGTGTTTGCATGTTATCTCTTTGAATTGTAATAATTAGCGCATTTCATTGTTTTCTTCTGTTTTACCAACAATGTTTTGTTGTATTGATTGTGACCCACTCTTGTATGAGCCTGTAAAAAGGCTTACAGTACTGCTAAATAAAAAATAAAAAAAGCCTCAGATCAGTGATAGCCACATCAGTGGTAGGGTCGACAGCTTGCGATGCGATTCACATTGCCCTCTCGTTCGCCAGAACATTACCCTCGATGCCCCTGTGGCCAGGCACCCAGCATATAATGGCATGCTGGTTAGATATGTACGGTTTACACAAGATGGAATAGAGCTCATTAGGTACGCGATTTTTGTGCTTACAGAGCCACATCGAAGCCTTCATGACGCTTAGGGAATCTGTATATGACTGCTTTGTGTAGCTTTGATTTCCATATTTGCTTCACAGCCGACAATAGTGCATAGGCCTCAGCCGTAAAGACACTTGTTTCCGGATGCAGTACATCGGATTCTGAGGATGGGCTTACCGCTGCATAGGACACCACGGCATGTGACTTCGATGCGTTTGTGTCGAATTCTGTGCAAGAGTGCTTGTACTGTAGTTTTCGGAAATGCATTTGGATTTCGAGCTCTGGAGCGTACTTTGTAACTTCTAGAAAGGATATATCATATTATACCACCTGCCACTCCCACGGAGGTAGCAGCTTGGTTGGATGAATTGAGCGATGTTCGAGGAGTAGGACGTCCATTTCATCGCTAAGCTCCCTCACACGCAGTGATAAAGGCTGTCTTACAGAGGGGCGATTACGGCGAAGTGTAGCACACGTCACATCCTTAGCGGTATTAAAACATGTTCATGATTAGAGTGTATTTTGAGAAAATATGCGAGGCTAGTGTGCGTTCTCTGCAGGTGCAGTGACCACTCATTTGATTCGACGTATAAGCTTTCAATAGGGCTCGTTCTAAAAGCGGGAGTGGTTAAGCGGATACCTAAATGGTGGACGGGATCTAACATGTTTAGCGCGCTCGGGGCGGCAGAGTTATGCAGGACGGCACCATAGTCCAATCGAGATCGAATTAGGCTCTTATATTCATCAAACACTTCCTGTCACTACCTCATTCTGTGTGGGATAATGAATGAATGAATGTTTGGTTGTTATTGGCGCAAGGGCCAGGTATGGCCAAAGAGCGCCAAGCCAGTGTTGATTAATTCGCAATGTAGTTATAAGTTCAGTGAGGTTCATGAAACGTGGCTGTAAAGGGGCCTTAAAAAAAAAGTCGCTCTAGAGTGCGTAAAAACTATCTGTTATAAAATTATGTCGATGATAATGACATGTTCTATGTGCAATAAAATCCATCGTGAGAGAATGATGCATTATAAAAGATATGTGAGATGTTAAAATTACCTGGAGCACTACTGCCTCGCCAGAGCCCTTGAGACAAGAGCCTGGAGGCCTGTGCTATACAGTATGACTATCACAGCGGCATCCTCTCTAGAGAGGAAGCGCTACGAATGTATGGGACTAATAACGTGTAGGACAACATCTCTGAGGAAACCTAGGACTGTTTCTGTGTTAAAAAGCGGTTCTGGACCGAGAAACATTACAGGATGAAGAGGAATGTGTTGACGGTATGCTAAAGAAAAATGTCTCCTTCTCTCAGATTCGGCTTTCCGACACTCCAGGAGGACGTGGAGCACGGTCAGCCTCTCTCCGCATCTACCACAGGTTGGAGGGTCATTTCCGGTGAGTAAAAAGTTATGGGTGCCAAATGTGTGTCCTATTCTAAGACGACAGAATAGGACATCTGTCCGACGTGATTTTATTGCAGAAGGCCAGAAACCTAATTGTGGCTTTATTATGTGGAGCTTATTATTTGTTTCCCTGTCCCACAAGCTTTGCCAGTAGTTTCGCAGTTTCCTGCGCAAGAAGGGCCTCAGATCTGTGACAGGGACTGCAGCGGTAGGATTTACAGAATACGATGCAATTGATGCGGCCATCTGGTCCGCCAGAACATTGCCTTCGATGCCCCTATGACCCGGCACCCAGCATATGATGATATGCTGGTTACATATATACGCTTTACATAAGACGGAATATAGTTCATTGATTACTGGATTTTTGTGCTTACAAAATGACATCAAAGCCTTCACAGCGCTTAGGGAGTCCGTATATATAACAGATTTTTTGATTTTTGTTTTCCTTATATGCTTTACAGCCGACAGTAGTGCGTAGGCCTCAGCCGTGAATATGCTTGTTTCCGGATGCAGTGCATCGGATTCCGAGAAGGATGGGCCGACGGCTGCATAAGACACCCCCTCGCGTGACTTCGATGAGTCTGTGTAGAACTCCGTGCAGGAGTACTTGTACTGGAGTTCCAGGAAATGCATTCGAATTTCGATATCTGGGGCTTCCTTTGTAACTTGCAGGAAAGATATATCACACTGTACTAGCTGCCACTCCCAAGGAGGTAGCAGCTTGGCTGGATGCATTAGGCGAAACTCGAGGAGTGGAACATGCATTTCATCACTAAGCTCCCTCACACGCAGCGAGAAAGGCTGTTTTACAGAGGGTCGATTGCGAAAGAGTGTAGCATATGTCATGTCATTAATGATAATAAAACAGGGATGTTGTGGATTTGAGTGGACTTTCAGAAAATATGTTTGGCTGATGTATGTTCTTTGAAGATGAAGTGACCACTCATTTGATTCTACATATAAACTTTGTATGGGACTCGTTCTGAAAGCGCCAATGGCCAGTCTAATTCCTAAATGGTGAACCGGATCCAGCATCTTTAGCGCGCTCGGGGATGCAGAATGATAAATCACGGCACCGTAGTCCAATCGTGATCGAATGAGGCTTTTGTGAAGATTCATCAAACATTTTCTGTCGCTGCCCCATGCTGTATGGGATAAAATTTTCAGTAAGTTCATTGTTTTTAAGCATTTCACCTTGAGATATTTTATGTGTGGAATAAATGTTAGTTTAGAGTCAAGTAAAATACCTAAGAACTTATGCTCTTTGTTCACAGGAATTTGCTGGCCATACATTTGGATATTGGGATCTGCAAAGAGGCCTCTCTTTCTTGTGAAAAGCACACAGGAACTTTTGTTCGGGTTCACTTTAAATCCGTTTTCGTCTGCCCATTTAGATACTTTGTTCAAGCCCTGTTGTACTTGCCTCTCACACACTGCAAGGTTGCAGGATTTGAAGCCTATTTGTACATCATCTACGTAAACAGAATAAAAAATGGCTGGCGGTAAAGAAGCACGAAGGCTGTTCATTTTCACGATAAAGAGTGTGCAGCTAAGCACACCTCCTTGAGGTACACCATTTTCTTGTATGAAAGGTCGCGACAGTACATTGCCGAGTTTCACGTGGAAGATACGTTTGGACAGATAGCTTTCTATTATGTTTAGCATATTTCCACGGATGCCCATACCCGACAAATCTCGCAAGATGCCGTATCGCCACGTCGTGTCGTACGCCTTCTCCATATCGAGGAATATCGATAAGAAGAACTGTTTATGTACAAATGCATCGCGGATATTTTTTTTCAATGCGTACAAGATGATCTGTTGTGGACCGCCCTTCCCTAAAGCCACACTGATAGGGATCAAGCATATTGTTCAGTTCAAGGAAGTGTATTAGTCTACGATTAATCATTTTTTCGAATAGCTTACAAAGACAACTTGTTAGAGCTATCGGGCGATAACTTGCTGCCAAGGAAGGGTCTTTGTCCAGCTTCAAGACGGGAATAACAATAGCCTCCTTCCATGAGGATGGGAGGTATCCGGCAGCCCAGATAGAGTTGAAAAGTGCCAGAAGTGTCATTTGTGTGTCTTCGTGCAAGTTGTTAATCATGTCATAGAT
Source organism: Dermacentor variabilis (assembly GCF_050947875.1). Classification (NCBI taxonomy): domain Eukaryota; kingdom Metazoa; phylum Arthropoda; class Arachnida; order Ixodida; family Ixodidae; genus Dermacentor; species Dermacentor variabilis. Next base: position 28,584,971 of record NW_027460291.1, on the reverse strand, counting down.
GATTCTGTCAGCTCCCGGTGCAGAGCTTCTACATGTGCTCAATGCAGCTTTAAGCTCGGCAATATTAAAAGGACGGTTATATGGTTCATCTGGACGGCATTTGCGATCAAGTGTCTTAAGTTCAGCTAATTGTTTATATTTGAGGAATGATTTTGTGTAATGTGTGGAGCTTGATACTTGTTCGAAGTGTTCGCCCAGAGCGTTCGCCTGGTCCTCCAAGGTAGTCCCTTGGTCGTCCACTAAGGGCAGAGGGTGGATTTGTTGCCCCTTTATCTTCCGTACGCCATTCCATACTTTGGACTCTTGGGTGTAGGAAGTGATGCCCGAGAGAAACCTCTCCCAGCTAGCCCTCCTTGCCTGTCTCCGTATGCGCCTTCCTTGTGACTTTGCGAGCTTAAATTCTATGAGGTTTTCTGCTGTCGGGGAGCGACGCAGCAAACCCCACGCTTTGTTTTGTTTCTTTCGTGCCAGTCTGCACTGTTCATTCCACCAGGGTACCCGTCTTTTACAAGAGAGACCTTGTGTTTGGGGAATGAACTTTTCAGCTGCGTCGAATATAAAAGAAGTAAAATATGCTACAGCATTGTCTATGTTAAAATCAGTGATAAAATCTCGTGATAGGTAAGTTGCTTCCTTAAAATCATTCCATTTGGCGGAGGCTAGTTTCCATCGGGGTGTATGTAGGGGACATTCATATTGAGGCATTGATTTTAACATTACAGGGAAGTGGTCACTTCCATATGGATTTTTTTATTACATGCCATTGCAAGTCTGGGTAAATTGAAGCCGAGCCAATAGACAGGTCTATTGATGAATATGAATTATTGTAGATATTATAATAAGTTGGCTCCTTCTTGTTGAAGAGGCATGAACCGGAGTTCACCAGAAAGTTTTCAATGAAACGACCTCTCGCGTCACATCGCGAGTCCCCCCACATGGTGTGGTGTGCATTAAAATCACCTGCGAGTATGTAAGGGTGCGGAAGCTGGTCAATTAGTTTATAAAAATCACTTTTTTCCAGATGAAAGTTAGGGGGTATGTATATGCAACATACAGTGATCAATTTATTAAAAAGAATTGCCCGAATTGACACTGCCTCAAGGGGCGTCTGAAGGGCGACCTGGTGACAAGCTACGGACTTGTCTACAACTATTGCTACACCGCCAGACGAGGTATTCGCCTCGTTGCGGTCTTTACGGTAGATGGCGTATTGACAAAGAAAGTTTGTTTGTGTGCATTTAAGATGTGTCTCCTGAACACACAGCACCTTTGGGTTATGTTCGTGTAAGAGTTCTTTAATGTCATCGAGGTTGTGGATAAGACCTCTAACGTTCCAGTGTATTATTTGTGTAGCCATATTGTTCGTGTTTTTATGCTGTGTGTCAAGAGGAGTTTAGAGAGAAGACTTACGGAGCCGTTTCAGGCCCCGTGATTATGGTACGGGTTCTGTCTTTCTTGGAGCCGTCGCGAGACTCGCGCTGCTCCCGAGGCGCTGGATGCGCCTTCTGGCTCGGGGTTGTGTCCATCGACTCCTGGGAGCCGCTGGACTTCCGCTCACTAGAGCGGGGTGTTTTCAGGGTAGGCCTTGCCTCGAAAAGCAGAGCCTTGGAGGCCACCAACCCAGAGGTCGATGGGCCCTCCTTTAGAGACGGCGCAGCAGCGCTCGCTACTGTCGCCTGGGGGGCTGAGGACACTGCCGTGGCCACACTCTTTGTGGGCCGGGCTGATGCCCCAGTCTGCTGCGGTGCTGCCCCCCTACGCGCCGCACCAGCATACCCTGCGGTATGGAGGAAAGAAATACGCTTTCGCGCTTCTTGAAAAGAAATGTTCTCCTTGATCTTTAATGTGATTATTTCCTTTTCCTTCTTCCAAGAAGGACATGACCGAGAGTATGCAGGGTGGTCACCCTCGCAGTTTGCACAGCGGTGTGCCTTAGTACAATTATCGGCAGGGTGTTCGTTTGAAGCGCACTTTGCACATGTGGTACGGCCCCGGCAGTTCTGAGAGCCGTGACCAAATCGCTGGCACTTAAAGCAGCGGCGTGGGTTCGGAATGTAGGGTCTTAGTTTTATTCTCATATAGCCTGTTTCAATATACTCTGGTAAAGTGCTTGTGCAGAATGTCAAAATTAGGTGTTTAGTGGGGATCTCTTTGTCATCCCGCCTGATCTTTATTCTTTGGACATTTGTCACGTGCTGTTCCTTCCAGCCTTCAAGCAGCTCGGTTTCACTCAAATCAAGGAGATCTTGTTCAGATACGACTCCGCGTGTGCTGTTCAAAGAACGATGCGGATTTATCGAGACGGGGGTACTATTAATTTCAACAAGTCCAGATAGATTCTCGTACTGTTTCTTGTCATTAACTTCGAGCAACAGATCACCGCTGGCCATTTTCGTGACCTTGTAGCCGGGACCTAGTTTCTCAGTAAGAGACTTTGCGACAACAAATGGTGATAGGGTTCTTGCTGTTTTATCAGGGTTTCCACAACTTAAGACATGGTACTTTGGAAATATTTCTTTGGTCTGGCCAAAAAGTTTCAGGGAGTCATCGGTGCGCCCTCTCTTGGAAAGAGGGCGATCAGGGAGTCGGGGGAATGATGAAAAAGCCATCAAAATAAATATCACTTCGGTAGCTATGCCAGCCGCCCACCACCGAGCCCAACAAGGGGACGTTACGAAGCCCAAAAGCTACGAAGACGCCAGCTGTACATAGTCACTATAACCTAATATACGATACCCAAGGCTGGATAACTACACCAGGTTAACCCTCGCCACCTGGGAGTCTGGAAGTAAGAAGAAGCGAAGAGAAGACAGGAAAGATTGAAAGTGAGAGAGAAAGACGAAGATTGAAGAGAAGGACAGGAAAAGGTGACTGCCGATTTCCTCCAGGTGGGTCAGCCTGGAGGTGCCGTCTATGTGAAGCCGAGGCCAAAGAGGTGTGTTGCCTCCGCCGGGGGGCCTTAAAGGTCCAAACACCCGGCATCGGCTCAACCGCCAGGATCCCCTTTTCCCCAGACACGGCTAAGCCGCGCACGGCTACACGCGGGAGGGTCCAACCCTCGTGTGCTCGGGTACGTGGTGTCGCAACACACCAAACGCCTGCTGACGCAGACGCCCCTGCGGGGGTGTGTGGGATAGAATGTTAAGGAAGTTCATTGTTGTTACACATTTTGCTTTAAGATATATAATGTGTGTAATGGAAGTAAGCGAAGAGTCATGCATGCAATAGAAATGTGTGCTTTGTTGAGAGGTATTTGTTGTCCACATATCGATCTGGAACCAGACCTCTTGTGAAAAGAACACATTGATTTTTGTATAATGTGTGTAATGAAAGTAAGCCAGGAGTCATGTATAATACCTATAAATTTGCGCTTTGTTGAGAGGTATTTGTTGTCCACATAGTTCTATACAAGGATTTGAAACCAGGCCTCTCCTGTGAAAAGAACACAAGAATTTTAGTGGGGGTTGATTTTAAATCCGTTTTTGTCTGCGCACTTGGACACTTTGTTCAAGACCTGCTGTACCTGTCTCTCGCATATTCCGAGGTTGCAGGATTTGGAGCCTATTTGAATGTCCATGTAGACGGAATACAAAATAGCGGAGGGTAATGAAGCCCGAAGCGTATTCATCTTCACGATAAAGAGCGTGCAGCTAAGCACGCCTCCCTGGGGCACACCAGTTTCTTGAATAAAAGGTCGCGACAATATGTTGGCTAGTTTCACGCGGAAGGTACGATTCGACAAATAGCTTTCCGTTACGTTTAGCATATTTTCACGGATGCCCATTCCCGACAAGCCTCGCAAGATCACGTAACGCCACGTAGTGTCATACGCATTCTCCATATTCAGAAATATCGACAAAAAAAGCTGTTTATGCACAAACACATCGCGGCTATTTTTTTTTCATTTCCCACATGATGATCCAACTGTGGACAACCCTTCTCTGAAGACACACTGATAGGTATCAAGAATATTGTTCAGTTTAAGGAAATGTACGAGTATTCGATAAATCATTTCTTTTCAAGAAGCTTACACAGGCAACTTGTAAGAGCTATCGCGTGATAACTGGCCGCCAAGGAAGGGTCTTTACCCTGCTTCAAAACAAGGACCACAATTGCTTCTTTCCATGTGAATGGAAGGTATCCCGCAATCAAATAGTGTTGAAAAGTGCGAGTAGCGAGACTTATGTGTGTCAGTGTGCAAGTTTTTGATCATGTCATACATGATTCTGTTAGGTCCCGGTGCTGAAATCTTGCATGCAATCAGGGCAGATCTCAACTCGGCAATACTGAAAGGCCGGTTATATGGTTCGTTCTGTCTTCATTTACGTACAACTAGCTTACGTTCTTTTATTTCTTTGTATTTCAGGAAGGATTGAGAATAAGGGAATGAGCTCGACGAACGCTCAAAGTGCTCCCCAAGAGAGTCCGCCTGGTCTTGCAAGGTATTCCCTTGGTTGTTCACCAGAATCAACGGATGGATTTCTTGCCCTTTTAGCTTTAAGCCATTCTACACTTTCGCCTCCTGCGTGTATGAATTAATACCCCAGAGGAACCTGACCCAGCTTTCTCTCTTTGCCTGATGCCGTGTCCACCTTCCCTTTAATTTTTTAAATGTAATTAGATTTTCTGTATTTGGCGATCTGCGCAATAGACCCCATGCCTTTTGCTACCTCTTTCGCGCTTTTCTGCCCTCTTCGTTCCACCAGAGAACACGTCTTGTGAGTGAACCACCATTCGTTTGCGTGATAAGCTTTTCGGCTGCATCAATAATAAAAGCGATAAAACGCACAACAGCATGATCTATATTAAAATCGTTTATAAAATCTCGTGGTAGATAAGTTGATTCTTTAAAATGCGCTTAGTGCGCCGATGCTAATTTCTATCGAGGAATATGGGGAGGCTTTTCATGCAGAATTATCAAATTTAAAGTTGCAGCAAAGTGGTCACTTCCATGAAGTTTATGGATGCCGTTCAATTCCAGGTGACGCAGTAGAGAAGAGCCAATCGCTAGATCTATCGACGAATAATTTGTTTTAGACGCTGTAATAGGTCGGCTCCATCTTATTGAACAGGCACGCAGTAGAGGTCTGAAGAAAATTTTCAATAAATCCGCCTGTCGCGAGTCTCCCCATGTCGCGTCGTGGGCATTAAAATCGTCCACGAGGATGTAGGTGTCCGGAAGCTGATCAATAAGGTTATAAAAATCACTTTTTCTGAGATGATAGGGAGCATGTATAGAAAACTCTAAGTGATGACTTTATTAAAAAGGATTGCCCGAACTGACACCGCCTCAAGGGGCGTCTGAAGGGCGACGTGTTGACAAGTTACAGACCTATCGGAAACTATTGCTACCCCGCCGGACACGTTAGCCTCATTGTGGTCCATTCGGAAGATGGTGTAGTCGCGAAGAAAGTGTTTGTAGGCTTCAGATGTGTCTCCTGAACACAGAAAATTTCGAGTATGCTAGTGCAGGAGTTCTCTAATATCGCCAAGGTTACGAAGAAGTCCTCCAAAATTCCATTGTAGTATTTGTGTACCATAGTAGTACATGTGTTTTGCGCTGTGTCTTTAAGAGACGAACATTAGCTCACGAACCCTTTCCAGGTGCCGTGACGACAGTTTCGTCTTTTTTTGGAGCGATCGTGAGTGTTGCCTGGCGGCGTCACTCGCTCTGGCGGCGCCGTCTGGCTGGTCGCTGTGTCCATCCCCTCTTGCGAAGCGCTGGACACGCGCTCTTGCCAGCGCTGCGTTTGATGTAAAGGCCTCGACTTGTTGGAAGAGGCCTTTCAGGGCACCCACCCGGAGGTCGACGGCCTTTTCTGGGGTGGCGGAGCAGCGCTAGCTGCAACCGTGGAGGGTCAGATGGCTTCACTGCCGGCTCACTGCATGTGGGCCGGACAGCCGACGGAAGCCGTTGTGGTGGTGCCCCCTGACGCGCCACTTCGGCAAAGCGGTTCTTTGGCAGCTAGGATACCCGCCTGCGTGCTTCTTTGAATTAAATATTTTTTTTTAGTTTTATAGTCAAAAATTATATTTTTTCCAGGATGGTCATGACCACGAGTACGCGGCGTGCTTTCCATCACACTTTACAGTGGAGAGAGTTCTCGCAAGATCGAGAGGTGTGTTCATGGGCACTGCACTTCACACAAGTTTGGCTGCCTCGGCAACTGAAATGTGGCCGAAACACTGACATTTAAAGCATCGGAGGATATTTGGCACGCATAGCCTAACGCGAAGCTTGATGTATCCGGCGTCGATGGACTCGGGCAGGACACTTGAGCCGAAGGGGAGTATCAGGTGCTTAGTATGGATTTCTATGCCGTTGTGCCTCATCTTCATTCTTTTGACTGATAACATTCTGCTCACTGAAGCCCTCCAAGAGATCAGCCTCGTGAGCTAGAGCAAATTATCGTCCGAGACAGCGCAGCAGGAGGTGTTCATAGTGCGGTGCGGAGTTACCGTCCCTGGAACGTCCCCAAATGACACTAGTCTGGACAACTTTTCGTACTGTTTCTGATCATGGAGCTCCAAGAAGAGATCACTAATTGCTATCCTTGACGACTTGTAGCCTGGTCCAAGAGCCGCAGTTAGAGACTTGGAAACTAGAAATGGGGGGGATTGTTCATAGCTGTTTATCTGATTTTTCGGAGTGCATGACGTGGAATCGTGGAAAGTTCGGTCTTTGACGTCCAAAGAGCGGGAATACATCTTCGGTGCGCCCTCTTTTCTGAGGGCACTCCGGGAGTGGGGGGAAGGAACTAGCCATAGATGAATGTAGTTTTCGGCAGTAACGCCAGCCACCCACCGTAGAGCCCTACACGGGGCACTACAGGAACTGCAAAAACCGGGCCTGCAAACGCCAGCTGTACGTTATCACCGTAACCAAATATGAAATAACCTAGGTTGGCTATTCACACAAGGTTAACCATTGCTGCCTGCAAAATTTGGACGTAAAGGGAAGCCAGAAGACAGGAAAGATGGAAAGTGAGAGAAGGACGAAGGTTGGAGGGAGAGAGAGACAGGAAAAGGCAATGACCGATTTCCCCCGGGGGGTCAATCTGGGGGGGTGCCGTCTACGTGAAGCAGAGGCCAAAGAGGTGTGTTGCGTCCGCCGGGGGCCCTTAACGGTCCGAACACACGGCATCGGCTCAACCCCCGGATCCCCCGTTCCCCAGACACGGCTAAGCCGCGCACGGCTACACACGGGAGGGTCCAACCCTCATGTACTTGGGTACGTGGTGTCGAAAAGCACGAAACGCCTGCTGACGCCTCAGCGGGCATGGATAGCAGCTTTATCGGCCGTACCAACTTGTAAACATTCGCTTGCTGACTAAATGAAGAAGCATGGTGTCAGTGCGCACTGCAAACATGAACATATCACACTCGATGACCTCGGACACTCGCTGTCAAAACGCTGGCGTGAACGAGCGCAACAGCAGCAACACCTGCTGTCCATCGCTTCAACGCAAACTGAGCGCCAAGTACAGTCAGCACGCACAAAATTACGAGACTGCCCCAAACGCAGGTCACTCCCAAGATATGGCCGCGCGACCGCGTGCAGCCGCCACATAAGCAGTCGCCCCCCCCCCTGCCTACCCTCCCCCAGTGCCTCTCATGTTGGGCGCCTCCCGCCCCACGGAAGACAGCGTGCTTCCACCCCGCTCTCGAACCCCCGCACACTTACTGATGCATACAGAGCACGCGGCGACGGTGTTATCGTCCTTAGACATTATACGGAACATCATGGCGACGGCAGAAATGCGCCTGGAGTACTCATGTACTTGTTATCGCAATAAAAAGAACTGATAATTACCTTTTCCTGAAAATGTTTCAATGCACGCTGCACGGACGAGGGGGTAAGGTTAGAGAACATTGTGCTCGCCTGCTCTTGGTTAGACACTGCAAGTCGCTTAGAACTTCACAAGGTGCGGGAACCAATTGAAGGAGCGTGGTGCTGGCGCAAAAAAAGCACTGAAAGCGCCGTTTTCTTCGCGTTGTCTGCTGAGCTGCCAGACGCATTTTACATTAAGTAATGAAATGGTTTGTATCGCAAAAAAAACCGCCCCCCAAAATATAAACGCGAGCTTGTCTGTGCCGGATATTCATCTGCGATGTGAGATGTTCACAGTTGTTAATCGAGAACTAAGTCAACGCGCTGATTTTGCTGAGAACGAATGAATTTACCTCCGTGTGAAGTCGCGCACGTGCGCAATGCGTTCGAAGGTGCTTACGACGGCACTTAGCGAACCACGCGTTCCGGTGTTCCCACAAGATTTTGTTCCAACTGTGCAACACAAATTCTTGCAGAGTAGGAAATAGACCGCTGACCTGTGGCTGACAACTTTCGGAAGCTAGTCTTCTTGTAATTGGTGTTCTGCAGAATGAGGTAAGCAGAGAGTAAAACAAAAAGGTCGAACAAATTCGTCAGTGCCTCATTTGCAAGTGAATACAAATAAATGTATTAAGATAATTCAGCTGTAAGAAACTGATCAGTATTTTCAGACAGTTGTTGAGAAAGCAGCATTACCAAACCTGTTACTGGAATATAGTAGCGTTAAAATAAAAATTTCGACTGTTGAATCTTCTGCCATATACTTAGCATAAATCACACAACAAAATATAATTAGAGTTGATGTACATGACTTGAAAGCGCTGCTTTGGCGAAACAGTGCTGAAATTTGTTCCGGCAATGGCGTTGTGTGTAAGCACATAACTTATTACCTCAATTCGTTCCAGACCACAGTACCCCAGCACAGACAATTCCATCTCCCCGAATCTGTCTTGTCAATGTTTGGGTGTGCAAAGTGTGCCGTCCTCAGGATTTCAAGCAGTGTCGCTTAATTACATCTTTCTTTCATGACTAATAACAGATAACTGTTATGACAAGTAATTTTCGCGGTAGCATTGTTACATGCAATGAAAAAACGATAAATTTTGAGATTAAATTAAAAGAAACTGCTTTGTATATGTGTCTACAAGATGTGTAGTTTGCACTGTAGATACGAGATATTCAGGTCTGCAATATTTTTTTGTGTATTGCATTTTTACTGTACTAAGGTTGTAATAAAAATGCAAAATAAAGCACATTTGTACTCTTGTTATTGTCTTGCCAAAACGCAATAGCCACGTGCCATGGCATGCTGGCAGACTTATAACGCAATAACGTAAAATTTTAGAAAACACCGATGCGCTGCTGCCATTTCATTAATACACGAACTACCACGCACGGAAAAAGAAATTCCATCACAAGGAGGAAGGCTTAAAATGAGTGCTGTTAGATGCTGCAGCAAACGCAATGCTTCCTCGTTTCCACTTGCGTCTGCCGAGCTCACCCGTCGAGTGCATTGCAGATGACAAGCAGGATGGCCGTCTCGCTCTCGCGCATCAAGAAAATCGCTGCCAAAAGCAGTTGCCATAGCAGCAGCCTTAATTTTTAAAGCGAAGCTTTCTATGTCTCGCTCATTTATTCGTGAACGCTTAAAACGCACTGCAGGGGAAAGCCAACTTACACATCTACGGAGAACACCCCAGCGTTGACTGGCCGGTCGGTCAGCGCCTGATAACGGTGGGAAGCGACGAGCTCAGCAAGAGTAGGGCATGCGCACAAAGTTCACTGGAAGCGCAAGTTACGTCTGCTAGGCGTGACACCACCCTAGTCGCGATTAACTGAGCTTCCCTATTTGTCGAAGGCAGCAAGTGCGCGCGAACACGGCTCGTCTTAGAATCTGCAAAAAAAAAATCTAAGCCCATTTCTTCAAGAAAAATGGTTGAGCGCCGCGCTACCCAGACGAACTGTATATATCTGCGTAACATTACGCACGTCGTGCAATGCATTCCCGACCGTTACCATGGGTAGGCCGCGGGTGCAGCTTACGGCAGAAGAGGCTGCCGTACGCGAACGCGATCGCGCCCGTGAGGCCGATCCCGTGTATGAGGAACAGTACGCAGAAGCCACGTGAACCACGTGCGAAAGAAAATTGTTACAAGGTACAACTGGCCATATTCACTCACCAGTGAACGTGCGACGACGCAAGAATGGGCTGCGGTGCCTGACGAAGATGTGGCACCGACGGCCGTGGCGCTGGACGCCGTAATGTCCCGGTCGTTCCCCGAACTGGACGGTGCCAACGAACTCCCTCTTCCCGCGCCACTTGGGTCCGATATTCTGCCAGAGAAAGCCGCATCTCTGCCCGCCATTTCTGTATCCACCGCTGTTCTTCGGTGACTGACTACTGCGCGCTTGCTTTCCTAGAATAAAATGCCCGGTAAATCGAGCTTGGCAGTCTGAAAGGAATCAGTGATGTCACGTCAAGACTTGATTTGCCAGCTAGCGTTTTAAAGCGCCCACCTTCCTTTATCAGTATGCTATCTCGGCTCCTGTAAGCGTCAACACTGGAGCACGTGACAGTACCAGTTGCCAGACGATTTGAATTTTTTTGTCCTTCCAACCACGATCGATGATGATCACGACTGGGCCCGCGCTCGCCACCGACTGGGCCCGCCATCTTCTTCGGGGCATGACGTAGGCGTGACGCGTACATTATGTCGCTTACGGCAAACGTAAGCTCCCGATTTGGTTCGTAAAGTAGCGCAATCTTCATCTCTAGTTTACAGAACATAAATCTAGAAGCAGTGTACAGTCAACCACAAGATTTTACGGAACACAAAATCACAGAAAAATCCTAATATTTTCACTTAGCAGTGACGGTGAAGAAAGCAGCAAAAGTAGGAATATCGAAACTAGAGTTTTATTGGGCAAACTTGTGCCATCAAAAACAGGGCAAACTTAAAAAAACGGCGACAGCTGCGAACACAGTCGGCGATCGTCAAAAAATCTGATCAGCGGGTCAAGCACGTCGGCTCTTACACATCAGTCATTGAAGGTTCCAGAATAATCGCTGGTGCCTGCATGTCTTCCAGAAAGTTCTACATCATTCGAATCGCGCATACATCATATCACATTACACAAGGTTGGGTCACAACCGACAGCAAAAAGAACCATCGATAACATTCGAGATACTTCCGATACGTGAGCGCGTCCCGCGCTCAGCGATAACATTTGTTAGACGGTGAAAAGCGGTCGCCCAAAAAAAAAAGTACACGCGTCAGTGCCCCCCTCTCAAAAAGCATCGTCCCGATGCTGCAAGCCAAACAGGAGAGCTAAAAACAAGAAGGACACTTATTAAACAAAACCATCGAAACAACAAAGGAGCAAGAACAAAGGAGCAAAGTCCAAAGTAACACAGTCCAAAAAAAGTCCGAAGTTCCAGCTATGTAAAGTCCGAAAGTTCGTTAGTGCGGGTAGAACGGCTTAAGGCGCACAACATTGACTATTTCAGGTCGTGAGCGGCGCCGCTGTAATAGTGCAATGTCATCTGGCACGACCTCATAGTCGAGTGCACCAACGCGCCGGATGGTCTTGTAGGGTCCGAAATAGCGGCGTGATAGTTTCTCGCTGAGTCCTCATCGGCGTATCGGGGTCCAAACCCAAACACGGTCGCCGGGATGGTACTCGACGTAGCGGTGCCGAAGGTTGTATTGTCGGCTGTCGGTCCTCTTCTGGTTATTCATCCGCAGGCGGGCGAGCTGTAGGAATTATTCGATGCCCCGGAGATAGGTGGCGACGTCAAGATTCTCTTCGTCGGTGACGTGTGGCAGCATGGCGTCGAAAGTCGTCGTCGAGTCCCTGCCGTAAACCATCTTGAACGGCGTGATCGACACTGTTTCTAGTACCACCGTGTTGTAAGCGAAGGTAACGTACGGCAAGACGGCATCCCAGGTCTTGCGTCCGATGCCGACGTGCAGGCGCGGCCACTGCTAGCGGTAACATGGCACGCGTAGCCGCGCTCTCCCGACTACCAAGCGGGCGCTGCGCGAAGTATTGCGGCGCAAGCGCAATCAGCACAAAAGTCGGTGTTAGCTGCGCGTCGTCTGATACCGTTCCTCCCAGCTTCATTCCCCCCCTTCGTTTCGCGTTTCAACGCGACAGCGTTAAGGAGCTCGTGTCGCAGAAAAGCCGGTGTCGTCGGTGTCGGTGGCGTTGGCCGTGAGCGATAAATCCCAGCAGGCACTTCATGAATAAAAAAACAACTTGCAAGACGGGCTGGGTGGGAATCGAACCAGGGTCTCCGGAGTGTGAGACGGAGACGTTACCACTGAGCCACGAGTTCGATGCTTCAAAGCGGTACAAAAGCGCCTCTAGTGAACGCGGTGTTGCCTTAGAAACAAGCTTTTTCTAAGGCAACACTGTGCGTCTAAGGCAAATGTGCGTCGCTTGCTCAGACGCACATTTCGTTGTCGCGCCGAACACTGCGTTGCTCGACGCTCACCGCGTCCGATGCGGGGCGCGTAGTCGCTGCGCCGTAGCCCATTGTCTTACAGCCCTTGGCGGGTCGACGGGAACGCTGTCGCGTTCCACTCTTGAAGGCGAAGCTTAAGCGTCCTCCAATTTTTTGTCTTTATGACCTATGTTTAACATTTCATTAGCAGTGGTGACAGAATTTTCAGTCCCAGTTAAAGGAAAGCTGTGGCCATCTTCAGGGCAGAGACAGCACCCACTGACCGGCACAGCATATCAGACCTACTGACAGAGAACAATGGCTTTTGTGGCACAATTATTCAGATTCGCCTCTGTGGATTTCTGTGCTTTTGAAGCTATGACTGTCGCTTCTGCAGTGCGTCTATTTGCTGTGACAATATCGCTACTCAAGTAATGTTAATTTCTTGCAGCATTGATTGCATCCGTGAAACAGAGAGCTTGATTGCATCCATGAAACATGGCGAACATGGGCCCTAAGCGCGTCGGTGCTAATGTAAATCGTCATCGGATGGTCTTGAGCGATTATAAAGGTTCCTGCTGTTGAGGCGCTCCACGGAAGGCCTAGGCAAACACGTAGCGCCCGTGCTTGCACACTCTGAAGTTCTCGAAGATTTGACTTGCATGTTTTAGCAAGCACGGGAGAGCTATAGCGTAGGAATCTGATAAAATGTGCTCTATATAACTGTAGCATGGAGCCAACTGACGATCCCCATGTTTTGGCGGCGATGAAATTGAAGACGTGAACAATAGATGTGAGCTTCTTCTTCATGTGGGCAACCTGAAGGCTCCAAGAGAGGTCCCGGTCAACAATGACACACAAAAACCATTTATGTTTTTTTGTAGGAGATAGGCTGGCCATTGATGTATACTGGATAACGAGACATCGCTTTTCGCGCAAAAGCGAGTAACGCACATTTTTCTGTTGACATGGTAAGGCCTTGTGTGTCAAGATAGTGAGATGCCTGTGTTGCTGTTTTCTGTAGCCTTGCGGGAACCTGCAGGCGAGTGACCGCTGATGCCCAGATGCAGATGTCGTCGGCGTAGAATGAAACACTCACTGTTTCCGGTAGAGATTCGGCCAGCCCAAGAAGCGCGAGGTTGAAAAGAATAAGGCTTAGAAACACTACCTTGGGGAACGCCTCGGCATGTGTAGTGGTCGGTTGTCGGACCATCTTCCGTAAGTACGAACAAAGACCTTTGTGTCAAATAGTTTCTGATCCATCGATATACTCGCCCTCATAATTCAACTGTCAAAAGTGCGTCTAGAATGGTTTGATGGGAAACGTTGTCGTAAGTGCCTTTCAGATCAAGAAAGAGGGCTACTGTTAATCGCTTCCAATACTTTTCCTCTTCTACAGATGATACTAGATCCATGACACTGTCAATCGATGAACGGCTTCGTCGAAATCCCGCCGTAGGGTCGGGGCAAATTTTGTGGTGTTCAAAGTACCATTCGAGACGCATGAGGATCTTACGTTCTATGAGCTTCCTGACGCAGCTGGCAAGTGCTATAGGTCGATACAATGCCAATTCGAGCGGTTACTTTCCTGCTTTTAGTAGCGGTACCAGGTGGCTGCGTTTCCATTCCTGTGGGATGACACCATCTCGCCATGAACTATTAAAAGGCTGAGCAGTTATCTTCGTGCTACTCGACCTAGGTCGCGCAAAGCAGTGTATGTTATGCCATCGGGCCCTGGTGAAGACGAACACCTACAGAGCACCATAACAGCTTCTAACTTTTCCGTAGAGAATGGAGCGTCCATACTTGTATCTCGTGGACCGGGGATGTCACCTAAAGTCATGTCAGGTACTAAAATTGTGCCGCCGGCGACTTTAGAACGAAATTCCTCCGCAACGTCTATCTCACTGCCGTTTTGTTAGAGAGCAAGGGCATTAAAAGAGCGTCTTTCCTGAGGACTTAAGCAAATACACCGTAGGGCACGCCCCACACGGGGCAATGGCTTGCAGGGATCCAGTGACTCGCAAAAGCTTTTCCGTGTTTGATCCGCTAGCTTATTCATTCGGCGTTTTATCTTTTGCATGCGCTAGAGCTTCTCTGAGGTCAAGAATTGACTTCGTGCGCCTGTACCTACTTTCAGCTCGGCGACGTAGTGCACAAAGCCTTTCGATGGGTTTCAATATCAGTGAACCACTGCACGCACAAAGTCAGGCAACGTGACACCAAAGTTAAATCAAGGCAGCCCCTTTACGTTGTTCCTCGCAGAAATGTCGGGCTTCCCTCATTTGGAAGACACAGGTTGTGGCCTGATGCAAAGGATATTAGTGACCTGCCCCTCGAATTTATCCTAGAGCTTCCCCGTATATGGTGGTGAGCGTTGAAGTCCCCTGTAGCTATCCAAGGACCGGGAGTAGCAGCCATAATATCTTCCAGTCTTTTGCTATCAAACCGATTTGTTTGGGAACGGCAGACGTCAATAAGAGTAAAACACAGCCTCTTCTTTTTCACAGTAACACAGACGTATTGGTTACATTCGTGTGGCGCTACGGGTTGGGAAAAATGCTTAAGGTGCTTGCGAATGCAAAGCAGAACCTTACTGCTACGGACACACGTAGCTGAAACAAAAGGTTCATATCCTGGTAGTCTTTTGGAGGCTAAGTTCGGTTCACAGATGATCAGTATAAGAAAGTGGTTGTCAAGCACGAACTGTAGAAAATCCGAAATACGTGACATCATGCCTCTCGCATTCCATTGGAATATAGAGGCACTTTTAACATCATCCCGGAACGATTGCTGTTGTCGATGAGCCATGGATCTGCTGTAGAAGTTATTAAGCACTGGACTTCTCAAGGCTTGCTAGCACCGGATTAACGGCATTTAGCACTCGCAACGCACTTGGAGCTATTGGTGTCTGTAGCTAGTCCAGAAGAACACTAATGGCACTCATCAGAGACCTGGTCATGACAACAATTTGTTGATCTTGGTGCGACAATTTATCAGAAACAGACAAGTGTCCCTTGCTGTAGAACTCTGATTTCGCTCAGTAGGGGCATGTAGCCTCAGGAGTGCAGGACAAGCGCCAGCAGCCGTGCTGTTCGATGCACCTTTGTCCTTTGAGCTGACTGCGTTTGGCCTGGGCGGAAGAGTGGGTGGTAATGTACGTGGCTGGCGTTCTGCAGAGGCTTCGGAGATTCTTGATCGACGTCGGCGACGTGATCATCGTCGCTTAATAAATGTCACTGCTTCTCGGTGAGACGAGTGGTCACTAACCATTTTCTTCAATATTGCCATTTCCTTTCGAATAAAAGGGCATTCCTTCGAGGATGCATCGTGAGGGTTGCTGCAGTTTGTGCACTTCAGCACACTGGCCTCGCACGTGTTAGTGGTGTAGGGCCCAGTGCAGCGAGAACAGACGGTAGTGTTATAGCACACACTACTCACATGGCCAAACGTCATGCACTTCCAGCGCTGCAGTGCTTTTGGTTTAACGGGGCGAAGTGCCTGTCGGAAGTGGCCCACTTTTACATGCGATTGGAGGGATTCGCCCTTAAATATGATCTTAACACACCGTGACGTGTCGAGACGAAATGCGTTTGTGATTTTGGCGTTTCTGTAGCCAGCTTGATGAAGATCGACAGATCGGAGTAAACAATGGTCTCGTCAACATCGCAAATTACGCCAGTACAGACTTGTTTGCCCAGCGGTATATGATGGCGGACTTTCATCCCGTCAAGTTCCGTGACTTTGCGCAAAGAATGCAACGCAGCCAAGTGTTCTACGTCAATCGCAAAGACGTTCTTACGGGTGTTCACTCTGATGTCTTTGATTTCATTCGGAACCAGCGCCTCTAGATGTGAAGGCACGTCTTCCCTGTTGAGGCGTCTCAGGTTGCCAGGGGCGAGAACTGGCGCGAACAGGATGGTGAGCACCATAAATATTTCGTTTAGCGCAAAACAACGGACATAAGAAAAGGCGACAGGACAAGGCGCTACTCTCAACTGACATCATTTTATTGCGTCACTCCTTTATAGACAGCAGAAACTAGAGGAACATGCGCAGTGAGCACCGTATGCAGGAACCACCAACATCCGATCACAAGAGCGCACTCATGCGACAGCATCTAAAAAATCATATTCAGCACTGTACAAGTTTAAAGAAGGCACACTAATGCACTGTGACCCTACTGACTGTATGAAGAATGCTTCCGATAACTCTCGGGCGGTCGTATCGCGGCTCTTTTTCAAAATCGTTGTATCACGAAACATGGGTTTGCATTTGCATATCTTACAATGTTGAGCCAAATGGGAACCTGTGCCTATTGGTATGGATCGCTCATGCTCTCTAAGGCGCTCGTTGACACAGCGGCCTGACTGCCCTACATACACTTTGCCACATGACAACGGAATCTTATAAACCTAATCTACAAACTTCGCGTGGTTCTTTTCACAGTCTGGTTTTTTTATTTGTTTTAGAAATACGGCTGCACAACAACGACAGTTTCTGAGGAGCAGAAAACACTATCGGAATTTGGTATCTAGTGGCGACATTCTTTAGATTGTGAGCCACTCTATGGCAATACGGCACAACTTCAGGCCTCTTTTGTGTACTACAATTATTTTTGTTCCGCTTCCCTTTCAGTTTCTGAAGCAATACCTCTGAGACTGACGTCACCACCACACTTGGGTATCCCGCAGCCTGTAGCCTATTTAACTGTGCATTGAAGCTCTGGTTCGCAGAGTGATGGCAAGATGGCATGGTGAGCACCTCGGTATTCCGCAGAGATCTCAGGGTGGACTCACTCAAATTCGATGATGCGCTGAGAAACCTCCGCTTTGCTTTACGACTCCGCCCGAGCTCGAAGGTGTCAGAACAAGAATCTTCACTGCTGACATAGTACTGCATGGTGTCGTCGCTGCCAGTGTCGCTCTCGGTGACGTTGTGCTTCTGGAGGCAGCCGCCGTGCGCAATGCCGAGTCCGGCGGACGCGCGCGAGGCTCCATCTCCATCGCAGTTAAGGAGGAAACAGCAGTTCACTGGCAAAGTCTAAGTAATTTACAACATGAGTAGAGCTTGAAGACTCGGCGTTCTGCCCGAAAGGCACTTCGTCTTCTTCTCCCTAAAACGTAATACAGGTGTCCGCTGTATTCAATATACTCTGTCTAGTTGAAGAAATGACATATAAGGGATGGAGGGATACCGGACTTGTGTAGAAAAAAGTGGAGTGATTCGGTCAGGCACGTACCCAAGGGGGCCCTCGGGGGGCCCATGCCCTCCTCCCCTCAAATTAAGCGGCATACCCCCCCCCCCCCCCCCCGCAATTGCCACCACTCCTCAGACACATTCCTAAAGCGCCTCCAAATTAATCTTGACACTTGACAACTATTCGGCGGCGAACATTTTGCTGGCTTTTTCACTCCTTTTTGATGGCGGTAGTTATCGGAATCTCCTGGGGTGTGAAGACCAGTTTTCTCATCGATTCGGTGCCCGCGCATTTAGCTCGAGATGCATTCAGTTACCACCATGTATTGCAACGGTCACGCACATCGCTCTTGCTTCGTTAGTTCATACTGCTTTGCTTAGACTGATCCAGGGACCAGGAAAATGATTTGTTCGTAGTCAGCTGGGCTGTACGCTCGTGGAACGAGTTGCGGCCGGAGAAAACGCCAGTTGCATTTAACTTTTCTATTTGCTTCATTATTTCTTTTGTCGCGGACCGCCGCGACGCTGGCTGATCCTCGGAACCATATACCCGTGATATGCGTTAGATAACGTCGAAAATAAGATCATGCGAAACAGCGTCCTTCATCAAACCCTGCAAAAACCGTTAAATCCACAAGAAATATGCCTGTCCCCCGTTACCTCGTCTAGTGTCTCCCTGACTGTACAGCCCTTTTCGTGCAAAATTGGCAACTGGAAGTAAGAGTCGCAAGGAGTTGAGAAACTAAGCGATCTACTAAGGGAGAGAGCCGGGGCAACAACCGAACAGGAAGGAAATGCAAAAATTAACAAATTTAACCATTGCTTGTAAAAATATTTATGGATGAACATCTTTTTATTTAAAAAAGAAGTAGAGAAAATGCCGCCAGAACTAAAGAATGATTCCGTGTGTTTTGAATGATGCTTACCTTTCCCCAACAAATCAGTTTGATAGCGAAAGACTGGCAGATATTATGGCTGCTACTCCCGGTCCTCGGATAATAACAGGGGACTTCAACGCTCACCACCATATATGGGGAAGCTCCAGGATAAATTCGAGGATAAATATCTAACCTACTTGGTTGGAACGCCCTCCTCCCCTCGCTGCCTTGCCCGTCCCCGCTTTCCTCCTTTGCGCGCGCTAATCTAGGCACCTTCCTTTTCGGCTCACCCTTGCACGCTTTCACTCGCCGCCACAGCATATGGCGCGCGGCCAATGCATTTCTCCGCAAATATCGGGAATTATTATCTCGAAACTCGAGTCATCCTGATAATTCTTTCCATGTGGATCCGCCTTGCAAAGTCCATGGCTAGAACTTGCAAATTGCACTATGCGCCATAAGGTAATCAGGTAAAAACTTCATTATCGACTTTTTGTTAATTATTCGATTATGCATTTCAATTGTTTGTGCATGTCCGCCTCTTCCAGTAGACCAGCTTATGAACTACAATTGTGCAGCCTGCCACTGGAAACCTTTAAAGTTTTTTTTAAAGAGTTCTCTGAAACGCCCTGTATAAATGCGCTGTACGTTGGCCACATGCATAGAAAAGGTGCAGCGACCCTTTCATTTGGCGCTCTAGTGGAGCAGATACCCCATGGCCGCAAAGGAAATGAAGTAATCCAAGTGACAAGAGACCTAACCAAGGCGCCCGTGCTTGGTTAGGTGTGTTACGCGCCAAGCTTTCCGTGACGCAGAGCCCAATGTTAGAAATGATCGTGCAGCTGCAGTGCAGTGCGGCCTTGTGCAAAGTATTCACATCATGGTCAGCGTAGTTTAACCGTTTCACTACCAGAGGTCAACTTCGGAGACCTGCTTCCCGATAAGCGATGGGAAGTGACATCACCAATGTAACTCGCCCCTTTCTGTTTTTCTTTACTTCTTTTACTATGTTGTGTGCTTTGCGGCTGCGGTCAATTGCTGAGAGTTTAAGGAAATGGTACCATTAGTTCCGTGGTTTCTCATCTTCGCACAGGCCAGTACCACACAAGTCCGTGACGTCGGCGAGCGCAGGCAAGCGAAGCGGTTGCCGGCCGTGGAATTTCCTACAATCACTAGAGGGAACTCTGGCGCTGCGATTGTTCAGCCGCCATAGGCATGATGGGTAATACATCGATTTGTCTGGTCTTGGTGCTTGGGGTTTCAGAGGTTATTATGGCTTCGTTTATTAGTCTTTATCTGCGCCTGAAATTGGCCTACATTTCAAAGTACCTAATATTTTTTAATGCAAAGGGTAATAAGACTCTTCAAGCAATTGTAGTGGTTGCGCTTTCCCATTCATCCTTGGCGTAATCGCTTTAATATCGCGATTCTGTGCTAGAGGTCCTCCGTTGTAATCCTGCCGCCAGAAAATTATAATATTGTTCATTTAATCATTTAAAACGCCATACTTTTCTCAAAATTATCACTTTGCGAAGTCATGAAGCCATTCTAAAGCCAGACGGATGAAGTTTAGGGACATCCATGTAATACTCTTCCTTCCCACGCTGGCTGAACTGCCATGCCTGCATCTCCCGTAGACACTAGCGCCGCAGTTCCCTCTGGTAATTGTATGAAGCTCTATGAAGCCGGCTACCGCTGCCGTCGAGGATTGGAGACTACTATTAGAACGCTCAAAAACTCAGTGACCTTCCACTCTGTGAAGAAGTATGACCAGCGAGGCTGTGTATCTGGGCCCCTTAATGGCGAACTGCACCTCCGCCGCGGGTCGGCCCGGCATTGCACTATCTTCGCGATCGGCCCAAGTATGGAGACTGCTTAATGCCTTCTGCACCTCCGCCACGGGTCCGCCCGGCATTTCACGATTTTCGGGATCGGCCCACTGCTTCACCTCCGCCTCGGGTCGGCATGGCATTGCACTATCTTCGCGATCGGCCGAAGTATAGGGAGTACTTAATGCCTGCTTCACCTCCGCCACGGGTCCGCCCGGCATTTCACGATCTTCAGGATCGGCCCATGTCTGGGGACTGCTTAACGCCTCCTTCACTTCCGCCGCGGGTCGGCCCGACATTGCCCTAGGATAGGCCAATGTATGGGGAGTGTTAAAGTGCCCCTCCCCAGGCCCCATAGCAAATTTTGGTTATACGCTGGAAGTTGTTGCGTGTCCTCTAGGGAGGGTTCTGCCGCAAAAAAAAAAAAGAAATTCAAACCGGCTCCATAATAGCCGCGATGGAAATATTTCAATGCCGCGAAACCATGATTTCAGCAGGCGGGCTCCACTGCCAAGCAAGACGCTCTCTCCATTCACCCCGTCTAGCCTACGCAAGCGAAATTCCTTCCCTGCATTCTCCCATACTGGACGTTGAGCATCGCGTGACGCCTACGACACAGGCCCCACTTTCATTTCTTTTTCTCCTCGCTTTTTTTCAGCGCTACGCACTTCCGCCGACGGCGTCGCACGCGAGCTGTCGTGCCGTTCGCGCAGCGCACGATTTTCTGCGCTGTGCACAAGGAAACATGACTAGCGGTATAATTCAGTGCTACACGAATACTGAGGCAGAACAAGCGAATCGCAGAGCATGATGACGCGCTGGAACACGGTGGAAATGGCATAGTTTTGGTACCTGCGCCCGTGACTGCACGACCCTGGGAACAAGCAGACGAAGCGGAAGTACATGCACGGCCGCTCTATCCAAAAGCACAAGGTGCGGCCCGCTGCGTCGCGCCTGAACGGCGTCTCGGGCCTAGTTCTCCGTGCGCCCGCTGCGGCGCCACTGCTCGGGGTTGGCTGCTGATAGAGAGCGCCTTCACAGCTGCGTCGGCACGCGCGATCTCCCCTCCAGTCAACGCGCAAATAATGCGTTTTATATTTCGAAATTGCAGACAAAATCTTTTAAGTCGTCATTGGAAGTGCTGACTACGCCACAAACGCCAACAGATTGTCACAGGGGTGGAAATCTGTTCTAGAATACGCCTGAACGCTATCCGTGACGGTTGCCCTTATGATGCACGACCGGGTGATGCACTTCTATCGAGAGGTTCTGCTTGAAGGAATCTATCAGTACTTTTATTCACTTCTCGTGAACACGTACGCAAAGTAAAAACTTTACATAGGGAGAACTTGTACCGAGTCTCCCAAGTAACGCAAACTAACTTTGACGAAATAAAAGCGCTTATCATTGCAAATAATCATCAGTGGATTGTTTCTCATGAAAACGAAGCATATTGAGTGATGCTAGAGGTTATCTAAGGAGTGCGCCCCTTTTAACGAAACTTCAAAAGACCTCTGCTTCAAACATGCTCATACCCTTTATTTGAGCACGCTTTCCATAGAACACATTCCCGCAGGATTCTTTCATTGTAGGCAGGTTTTTTTTCCCCTGAAGTGGCTACATGGTTGCTGATAAAAACAGCAGCTTTGTCTCCTTTTTCCGCTCTTTGTAATACCTGCACAAGGGACTGAATTTCGTTGTTTTTTTCATATACTAAGAGGCGGTTTTTCATTTCGTCCCGTTCGGACTGCAATTTTTTCAACGCTTCTCCTTGACGGGCAACTTTTTTTTTTCAACGTCTTGACTGCTTTCTTTGAATGTTCTAGGACGCCCACAATATATAATGTAGCTTGGCAGGCCTGGTCAACAGAAAAACTACGTTCAGAGCATGATTCTAAGGCAGTCTCTGGAACTAGAGCTTCCACCTCGTCACTGAGAAACTGCAAGGCACTTTCGATGTCGGGGCTTTCTCCTGAGCTGCCGCAATTATCGCTTGCCTCAACTACTGTGTCATCAGTAAAGTTTCTTCGATGGCGTTTTTTGGGCTGCACATTCTCTTTTTGCAGGCACTGTGGATATTTGCAAAACACGGTCGGTACCACATTCGGAAGCAGGAGCCTAAGTTTCGTGTTCTTTTTATGTTCACTTTCTGTAAAGTGCAGGGAACATACCAGAGACCTATTGCTCGGTTCCCACTTGCTCCTTTTCCCGACACTCCTTGGCGAGATATATTTTTAGCCACGCTTCTCGACGCTCCAAGTCACAGGGGAACTCGTGATATTTCACAGTCGAGTCCTTTTTGCATTTGTGTCGCAAAGTGGCACACAACAGTTGCGTGGCATCGCGCCACATGAACGAGGCTGGCTACGGCACATACACACACACATCGAAGAGCCTTAAAAAAGCACAGCAAGTACAGGCAAACTTGCTCACACACAAGCACGCAAAAAAGCACGAGATTAATGCATATCGCACAAGGCAAACACTTTCTGACGCGAACCAACTTGCTCACACACACGCACGCGAAAAAAGCACGAGATTAGTGCATAAAGCACGAGGCAAACACGTTCTGACGCTAGAACCAACACCCGCTTAGCCCCGGAGCGAAGTCGCGAAAGCATCCCCAAGCAGTGGCGCCCTCACCATGAAAAGCGGTCGCAACTGTAAACTTGGCCGAGACGGGCCCGCCTATTGTCCGCGGCGCGACGTAGCTGGCCGCACCTTGCTTTGCATCGAGCGGCCGTGGTACATGTCTCTTGCTTCGGTGTGAAGTAAAACAAAACAAAAAAAACACGCAGACATTCAGTTTGTGTGTTTTATTATTTCTCTAAACTTCAATTCGTCAATCTAAGCAACAGATCGCACAGATAACAGATTTCTTGAATAATTCTCGAAGTCACGTGTCACCACGAGCGACGCCACACTGCGGACACGACTACATAGGCGCCAGAGCACGACTACGCCACCGTCCGGCTTGGAACGCGGCGGCCGCAAGGAGAAAGAAAAACGGCGTTCGATTTGAAATTTCACATCTATCTGCGGCGCGTAGCTGTGTTATACTTTGCAGACACGGTCGCTATCACGCAATGTATGTTCTGCGCTTGTCAGCTCAAAATGGCCAGACCTAAAGCCCCTCCATCCACGCGTCAACGCCGCTTTTGCCAAGTAGCGCCAACCTTTGATGTGCGTCGCTGTTCCCTGATTCGTCGCTCATACCAGTTCCGCTTCTGCAGTTTCCGCTTCCGGGGTTTCCGTTTCCGGTCGTACCGCTTCTGCAATTTCCGGTTCTTGAATTTTCGCTTGTTGCACGCTCACACCTCTATGCAGAAGTGACGTCGCTTCCGCCTAAATGAGAAGCTGGGACTGCGCAAGTTCCGCTTTAAGCCAGAAGCTGAGGGGTTGAGCGAGGAAGGAGCGCGGAGGAGGAGGGAAAGGTGGTGGTGCTTAACCTGGTGGACGAAAACGTGTGTGGAGGGGCTTCAGCCAGACCTGTGGAGGGGCCCTTTAACGCCTGCTTCAGTTCCACCATGGGTCGGCCCGGCATTGTACTATCTTCGGAATCGGCCCACGTATGGGGAGTTTTTCGCTTACCACATCGACACAAAAATTTCCTTGGACGGTAGAGGTATGCAGCTTCGCTGTAAAAAGGAAGCAGTAACTAGACAGAGGAATGGAAAGTGGTGCATTGGCTTAATAAATAAGTACATTTCATTTTAACGGCATATGAAGGTAAAAAACTAGGCCACGCGCGTCTGTAATTTAATTTTAACCACTGTAATGGCTCTGACAACATCTGGGTAGTGCATTAATCCATGTAACTGAAAAAAAATAGCCGTGCTATCTTCGACATCACAGCAGCGTCCGCTAAATGAAATTCAAGAATTAACATGCGCCCACATCTTGACGCATGTCCGTTGGAATGACTTAGCAGTGGCTTGTGGCAAAAGAGGGCACCTGCATTGATGACGCTGTATAATAGCAGGCACTTCGTATTTGCGCCAGCCTTTATGCGCGATATGGGTGTTCACTTCTTTTTCTTTGCGTATTACAGCGCACTGTAACTTAAGTATCGGCTTGTGCAACGCATTTAGGCATGTAATGATGATAGACTTAGCAAAATTGCACTCTTGTAAGTCAGGCCGCACTGTAATAGAAATGGCCTCTGTCGTGGCTTCCAAACGCGTGCTTTCAGCGGCTCTTCATGTGCCTCCGCCCACCGCCTACTGAAGACTAATAAGCACCTGATCGCGTCAGTGAACGCGTAAATTCTGGGATTAGCTGAAGTGGGAGTTAATTCAAGCACCGCAAATTTTATGTCCGTGGTGCCTGGTTGCATCGCTTATACCTGTGTCACACGGGCACATTTGGAAGGCCTTCCAGTCGACGGCCTTCGAAACGCCACAACTCTATTGACTCAAAGGAGTTGTCGCGCTGCTACACGGCACTTTTGAAAGTTCGTTGAGTGGTTCAGGCGTTTCTCGCAAAATTCTATGGCGCTGCGGACCTTTATTTTCGTTTTCATGTCACGAAAAGTTAAACAACAATAAAAGCACTTAAAAGCACTTTAATTTCTCCTATGTTTGTTTATACATTTAAAAATATGTTTATACATTGCTATACATATATGTTTAGTTCTTAAGTTGTTGAGTAACGAAACTACGGCAACGTTCGCGTGGCTCGATGCGGCTGCCGTTCTGGTGTGTGTTTACACTTTTCAAACTTCAAGGTGCGCTTCGACTGCATTCTTGCTCTACCGCTATGGGTGACAGAAAGACAGAGGCTCAAGATGACAAGACTGCTATGATAACCTATATGGGTGCGATGATGCAGCTTGATGCCGAGATTGAGGCGGCAAAAGCGGAAGCCGACGCCATCGAGGAAGAGCTGCTGATCGTCAACAATTTGATGACGACAATAGACTCGGTGACCGAACGAAACGTGAACAGAGATAGATGTTCGTTCTCTCGCTGGACGAGGTGGTTTGAGGAGACTGTGCCATTGCTTGGTGAGAAGTTTTTCAAACGTGCATTCCACGTAACGCCGGCGACTTTTCGCTACATCGTGGACGCCGTGAGACCGCTGCTCGAGCGTCAGAACACGAACATGCGTGAAGCCATCACGCTCAATAAACGTGTCGCGATTGGCTTGTACTGGTTGTGTTCTTCAGCCGAAGACCGTAGTGTCGCTGAATTGTTTGCTGTGGGACGCTCAACCGCTCAATGGCCTACAGAGAGTTGTGTGAGGCTGTTATCCACACTATGGAGGCGGAGTGGATCAAAATGCCCACAGCTTCTACCGTGGCCGAGCACATTCGCGAGTTCACGGCCACGTTGGAATTCCCGCAAGCCATGGGACCACTAGACGGGTGCCATTTCTCCGTTTCACCGCCCAGGGAGAGCGCCACCGACTATAGGAACTATAAAGGATGGTAAGTCGTACCTCTGACATGGTGTGCACTACCATTACATCACCTACAGCTTTCAAGTTAAGTCATATTTTTAGAGTACGGAGAATGGGTAAATACTACCAATCCGAATTAATGAGGTCTTTTTTTTATGCAGGTACAGCATCATCCTCCTCGCACTGGTCGACCACAAGTATAGGTTCCGTTACATAAATGTGGGTTCTCCTGGCCGCTGCCACGATGCATATGTATACCACCGGTCAAGACTAGCAGACGCAGTCAAGGGCCCCCTGTTCCGCCGACCACTAGTAACAATCAGTGGTACAGCTGTACCACCCTTAATACTATGCGACCAAGCATTTCTGCTCACTGTAAACTTGATCAAGCCATTCAGCCACAGGGCACAGTTAAGTGAAGAACAAAGGTTATTTAATTACAGCCTTTCCACAGCTCGACGGATTGTGGAAAATGCCTTTCGTAGGCTCAAGGCAACATTTCGCTTTATCTTGAAAAGGATGGAATGCGACATCGACAATGTCCGCCTTGTCATTCGTGCCTGCTGTGCTCTGAACAATGTGTGCGAGCCTTTTGGTGACACTGTGCTCCGACACTGGTTGGTCGAGGCTCAAAGCAATGATGGCGGCCTCCATCAGCCTGACAACAGCACAGATGCTGAGGAAGGCACAGGCGGTGATGTGAGAGCAGCTCTTGTCAGGCACTTCCAGCAGAGCTGAGAATTTTATGCTGAAGCTTTGTGGACGTTCATGCTTTGGTAGGTCAATGAGTCCACTGTCAACATCAAATACTTGTGCGCCTAGCAGAAGTTAATTTCTGCTAAGCGCACAAGTATTCTTCTGCACTCAGAAGAGCGATTTAGCACACATTGAAGAAAGTATTCTGTACAAAACCCACAAGATGGGTGAAGTAAGAAATGGAAAATGAGGCATCCATACAATCGCAGCAAATTGCAACAATGAAAACCCGTACAGCCTTGACCAAACGGGTTTCCTTTGTAACACTCTGTTGCGATTGGGTGGATGCTGCATTTTCCATTTCCTAATTACAGCAACTTTATTTGGAACTTCTTTCTAAATATTTTGACATTGAATTAAAAAAAACTTTTCTTGCATTTGCATGTGTCTCTCTCTTTGCTCGTACTCTCTCTGACGGCTCGCCGCCAGCTGCTGGAGGTCGGGCTGTACGTGGACGGGGAATTCAGTCCTGGGCTGTCCAGAGGTCTGTTAGGCGCACTATCCTCCCATTGCAGCCTGTTCTCATTGTCAACGACAGCATTTTCGCTGCCGTTTATCATCTCCATGATGACCTGCACAATGATTTAATGTTACTTGCATCTTTCATAACTTCAGAATGTTTTGAAAGAAGACATTCCATCATGGGTCTCAACACTCTGATGCAATAATACGCACACCAATGCATACTCTACTGTAAGTGCTGTAGTTGAACAGAGAACGCCAACAAAATGGGAATGCACCTCGTCTCTCTTTTAGGTGATTGCAATGACTGGGTGCCAGCAAACAGCTGTTTTTATGCGCTTATACTATCCTGAGGACTGTAGACGCATGGCAAAGTAGTACCTGCAACCAGCAGTATGAGCCACAATTTACGACAATGCTGCACTTTCATCCTACAAAGTAGCATATAATAGAACGAGTTGTGCACATTCAGTTACGTCATGGAGCAAGTGAATGGCTTCACAGATTATTCTGCACTTACTGGAGGCTTTTAAGAAATGCTATACCTCTTCAACAGTAACTTGGCTCTCTTGAACCCTTGATGGGTTGTTGGCCGGGAGTGTCCCCAAAAAACTATGTATTCGCCAGAAATACGTCCAAAGTATGGTGCCAGCACCAGTCTTGATTTTTCAGCCAAAACCAGAAATGTTATAAACGAGAAGGTTTGGTTAACTATAAAGATGCATCTGCGGGCACAGATAAAAAAATGTACTGATCAAATTCGCCTAACCGAGGGATAAGTGGAACAGGAACACCATAGAGTCTTATTACATTTCATTCGAACGTAACCAAACTGTTTTTTGAAATCCTCATCACGTGACTATAATTTTCGCACAGTATGCTGCAGTGTAATTTTCCGCATGGGACCCCTGAAGTCACATTAGTCAATTACCTTGAGTTCAGGCACTAACCAACTGCATCATGCACAAGCAATATTCTTGAAAAGTTATGCTCGTTCGAGGCCGAGTTTACGGCTCATTAAAAGTGTCATGGGGTGGCGGAACGAAAATTCCACAAATGAAATTCTGCAAAGATCCACTTGTTCATTTTTTTTCTCAATAAACACCTTTCTCTCTCACGGCCAAGCCCCTGCAAACGGTTAATCGTAAGGTCATCGGGCAAATTTGTGAAAGCCACTTACCGATAAGTCTGCGCAAGATTTTCAATCTTGGGTGAACTTTCAGCCGAGTTCTTTCAAAGCCTGCCTCTCGCAGGGCAGCGGCGATATCGTCGTAAACGCCGCTATTTCTCTTCTGACGGCGTAGGTTCATAAGGCGGTCCTCCCACAAATCTATGAGGAACTCCGTTTCGCGCTCTCCCCACAGCTGCCGCGCGTGCGATGGCGCTACATTTCTTTTTTCTTCTGCGGCTGGGCGCGCTCCATTTCAAACTCACACACACACACACACAAAATTCCCTCGCCCGAGAAAACTCTTATTCACTGTGAGGTGAGGAAAAAAAAAAGTTACACACTACTTATTACGTTAATGATAAAAAAACTGCAAGATAAACTAAACACGCGGAACTGAAAAAGCAAAAAGCAAGAAAGTACGCAGGCAAAAACAAATGCAGAGAGCAAAATGGCGGCGATATGATGGCAGCTGGAGTAGAGGGAGAGTGTACTAGACGACATGGAGGAAGGAACACACGTCGTTGTTGTCGAGAGTATGGGCAGTTCGCACGTATCAAGTTGCAAAAAATACTTTATTGAATAATTAATAACACTTATATATAGTATTTTAGAGCATTTTGGTTTGATTTGTTCTTTCTAACCGTGAGTACGAGCACACTCTGAACGAGAGGGCATGTTCGCGCTATTTCCGCTTCCGTTGCTCAAAGGCCATCGAGATTTCGATAGAGTTGTAAGGTGCTCCGTTGACTCGATAGACTATTGACTCGGCGGCCTTCGAAACCGCCCGTGTAGCAGCTCGAACTTGACCTTTGAGTCAAATGACTATCGGTTGGAAGGCCTTCCAAACGCCCGTGTGAAACGGGTATTAGGCTGTCGTAAACGCTAATAATTTCCGTTCCACTTCTGTCGAACAATAATTTTCTGACATTCATTGTCGCTACTGAACTTGCCGCGTCATCTTCAGGCAGGAGTCTACCAGCGCAAGCAAACCGTCTTCGCCATCGTGCCACAGTGCAGAACAAGTAAGCTACTCGAGACGTCATATCTTTATATCAGTAAAAAGTGGCTCCTAAGGCCCGGTCACAATGGGCCAACGAGACGCCTATGAGAGATTAGACGGCCGACTGTGTTGCTCAATGCCAGTCTGTCACACTAAGCTGGCAATGACCACAGCAAATCGTTGTAGTTTAGTGTGACAGGCTTTCGGGGCGTCGACGATGTTAAAACCAGTAAGACGACCGTCGTTCGGCCACTGAGCCTTACCAACAACGCGATCTCTAAAGCAACTACGCTTGTATACTGCATGTTTATATGTTTATTCGGGCTCAAGGGGAGTCCAAACGGGCTTACCGAACTTGTATTTCGCAATTGTAAGCACTTGCAGCTGTCCACATTGACTTTGAGCCGGTGTCAATCTTGTCCAGCGGAAGTTAAGCCTAGAACAGCTGATGAGTTCGCGCACCCCTATCTGCGGGTCTGTGTTAAAGACGCGGACGCCATAGGCCGACGCGACGCTGATTTTCGTCTGCCGAGGTCAGTATCGTTCAGTTCTGGCCATAGCGATATGAAACGAACTGCTCTTTTCTTTGTTCGCTGCACGCACAAGCGGGAAGCGGCACGAAAAACGAGAACCCGCTATTCGGGTTCTAGCACTATTTACCATTATCGCGGGGCAGTTTGTTCTAGAGAAACGAGGTGGCACTTTCGGCTGCGCGACGCACGTCTCCTCAGCGACAGCGCACGTATACCAAATCATTATTGCTTGCACCTTGCTTTTGTGCGAAAAGCTCTCGCAAATGCAGCTAAGTTTTCGCTAACGTACTGTGCTCCAATCATGCCGGATTGAATCATGTGGATTGAAGACGTGTGCAGTAGTTGGCTGCAAAAATAGTGACTGGCATATTAAAGAATGGAATGAATCTGTGTTGCCAAGGTCGCGGACTGTTGCTGCAACTGTCCGTAAGTGTTACCAGCACTTCGAGATGTACAGCTTTCTTCGAGGATACAGAAACTTGCTCATCCGCCAGCGTTGTATCGCTAATGTTCAAAGGAAGTGCATGAGCCCCGGAACGTCGTCAAGAGTGAGTACCGCTCGTTAACTATTGACAAAGGGAGTAGCGCCGCTTCCTGTGGTTGTACGTTTCGCTCACACTACAGTAAACTCTCAGTTGTACGAATGTCGGTTTATCGAATATTTCAGAATAACGAACTTTTGAAAAATCCCCGGTAGTGTTCTTATAGATTCTATGCAGAAATGTGTCACTTAAACGAATTTCGGAACAGTCAATATTTCAGTTTACCGAACTCGCTCAGAGGACCAAGGCTTATTTTTACGATCAGAACCGATGTCCGCCCTCATCAAACCGCCACTCCAGCGGCAATGTAACGTCGCTGGCGCTACAGCGCCCCTGGGGCGAAGCCGCGGCGTGGAAAACCGACGGCAACAAGGCATGGCCGCCGAGATCATCCGCACAAGACGAGCAAACATGTAATCTCGGAGGCCATGAACAAAGTAACATCGCTGGCGCTTACAATGCCGCCAGAGCAAAGCGGCGATCTGTCACACCATAAACCACGCGGTGTGTGTTTCTATGTGTAGGGTTGTCGTCTCCTCCTTTTGAAGAAGGGACGAAGAAGACGAAGAAGAGGAAGCTGCCGAGCCAGTTTCAAGCCCTATAACTCTAGCTGAGGTTGTAGGGTACATTGGAAAGTTGAGAGACCGTGTCTCAACAGCAAGCTGTGCCAGAAGAAGTGTACAAAAACATTCACTCTTTGGACAGTTTTGCTACTTTCTGTGCTTTAAAAGTACAAGTGCAGAAAAGGTTACAGATTTTTTCTAAGTGATCAAGGTAGCATTATAACTGTTATGAACCTTGTACTTGTTGATATGTACAAATTCCATTTCACACATTTCTAACACTATGGATGCCATGTCTTTTCCTCCATGAATTGCACTTCAAACTTTTGACTCTGTATGCCATGCCTTATGTTGGTCTAGTGACTATTCAGTTTAGTGAACTTTCAGTTAAGAGAACTATTTCCTTCGGTCCCTTGAAGTTCACTCAAGCGAGAGTTCACTGTATATACGCACATCTACCCCAACTGGCACGAAATCTTGCGCCAACTCTATCGCCAACGTGTCAATATATGCGCACCACATACGCACATATCGTTTCGTGACGGTCCACAGGAGTAAGCGAGTTACAAGCGATAATACATCTTTGCTACAAGGTATTAGTACAAAACGGCTACGTTTAGAGATTTGCGCACCGAAAGAGCAAATCTATCGGAAATGAGCACACCCGCGACGGATTAGGCAGAAATAATCATAGTGACCGCACCAAGAAAACTTACTGAATCAGAAATGTGACAAGCCGCTGCTTCAGACTATTTGCCAAATAAAGAACGAAGAGCAAAGCACACTAATCCTGATTGAGTTCATGAGCGGAAAGCTTGGATAGCTTGGAATACCCATATTTAGCCTCGCTTTTAAAAGAGGCACCATATACGCTGCTCGCGCTGTTTGGACACAGCTTAATCAGCTTCCAAAGCGCTTTTGCATGTCCTCTGAAGCTGTGGCCAAAGCTTCGTGTCCATCACCCAGTCACCGTCTACGATTTCTACCGAAACAGGTTTGCTAAGCTGCACTGGCGTCAGACACGTCCATTGTAAACATGGAGGCAGTTGAGGTAAGCAATGAACGCGCCTACACGTGATCAAGCATGACAGCGCCTACGGAATCGCCGCAAAAAGGGTCAGTAACAGCCGATTGTAAAGAAGCCCGCCCGCTCATATCAGCTTGTCTAGGCGTGATACGACGCTTCTCATATGCTCAAGTTTGTATGCTGTGCAGCATTTCGTCAGTATTTTATGTCAGCACTGTACGACTTCAACTCTATTTTAAGCGAACGACAAGCGGTGGTCGTTTAGCTGCAAACGTAGAGCCTCCCGCATTTTGAACTATATCACGCGAGCATCGACCACGCACAAGGTAAATATACTTGGTTGCGAAGCTTCCATAGAAGCCCATGCGTCCAAATCATGGCGGTTCATGAGGCTTAGAACCATCTGTGTCACGAGGAAACACTTCCAAGGGAAGAAAAAATGTCGCGCCATATTAACTAAAAACAAAACTGACGTCCTTTTGTTCTCCGAGGCCTGAAATTAGTTTTGCTGGCGATGTCA
This sequence comes from Dermacentor variabilis, assembly GCF_050947875.1. Classification (NCBI taxonomy): domain Eukaryota; kingdom Metazoa; phylum Arthropoda; class Arachnida; order Ixodida; family Ixodidae; genus Dermacentor; species Dermacentor variabilis. The sequence continues at coordinate 28,552,813 of NW_027460291.1, read as the reverse complement.
CCACAGCTGCATTTTCAAACGCCCCACCAATTTTACTTGATGGGAGTTTCAAGCTTTCATCACGTAAAGCGGTGCTGCAAAATGTCAGTCGTGCGGCTGTAGAAATCGCACCCCTGCATAGAACATACTTCCTTTGGAGGCCGACGAAACCTTTGCGTGTAGAGTGCTGGTCCCGTTGTCGGACGCCAAGCCAGTCGGCCAGCGCAGCCGCAAGAAGGCAGCCAAGAAGTAAACAATTAACTGGCGGTCGTAACTCCTTTACAGAACGATGAAACTACCCGTGCCGCCACATTCAGCCAAACGTTGACAAGCAAAACACAACGTGTGAGGGGGTCGTATTGTAACAGGTAAACTTTATGAGCGCGCCTTCAAGCGCTTCATTGCATTGCAAGTGGTCGTAGCGTGGGAAAAAGGTACTTATTGATAACTATAACGCAAAATAGAGTTGTCATTTCTTTCCTCGCCACGCGTATATAAAATTGATTAGGAATTGTATTTTCGTTGAATGAATCAAACGGTGTCTTGTTTTAATTAAAAAAACTTTTTTTCTTTTTCAGTGTTTGTTCCCTCCTTGCATAGTTGCACTTCAATCGCTGCTCCGATAACAACCCTGCCTGATGTCTGACATTTTGTTCTGAACCTCTTTGCGCCCCGAAGCTTTGCGGCCCATCTGGATCGACCTTGCCCCACACTCAGTCAGCGCCTTGAAACGGCGATAATGCGAGAGACCGGCATTAGTACGCGCAGGCGCAGACAGAACTCTCCAGCACAAGAGTCACCTGCTACGCTGGTTTCTTGAGGACGACACATTCTTCACCAAAGCTAAGGTTGCATGACATTAATATCTGTGACGATGCCACGCTCTTACACTCTACACTCTTAGAAAAATTTACACCCTTCGGGGCTTATCTTGTCCCACAACGATAATCGTCATCTGTCTTGCCCGCGTTTCCTTTCATTAACGCTGCGAGCCCGGTACTTCCCAGTCACGAACGGCATGCGCGTTATCAGTGTGACGCAGCATTCTCGACAGGAAAGTAGCCAGAGCCGAGTTTTCAAGAAAGGAAACGCCAGCAAGGCAGATGACGATTATTGTTATGGGACAAATACACACCCCAAAGGGTGCAACCGTTTTAAGAGTGTAAGAAAAGTTTACACCCTTTGAGTCGTATCTTGCCACACAACAATAAACGTCATCTGTCTTGTCCGCATTTTCTTCCTTTAACACTGCAAACCCGGTACTTCCCACATTCTAAAAAAAGTTTGCACCCTTTGTTGTGTAAATCTGCCACACAATGATAATCGTCATCTGCCTTGATGCGTTTCCTCTCTTTAACGCGGCGAGCCCGGTACTTTCCAGCAACGAACGGCATGCGCGTTATCAGCGTGACATAGCATTGCCGACATGAAAGTAGCAGGCGCGGCGTTTTCAAAAAAAGAAAGGCGAAATTACACCCCTTCGATGCTATCTTGCCACACAACAATAACCGTGATCTGTCTTGTCCGCATTTCCGTTCTTTAATGCTGCGAGCCCGGTACTCCGAAGTCACGAACGGCATGCGCGTTAACAGCATGACAGATCATTCTTGACAGGGAAGTAGCGAGCGCTGCGTTTTCAAGAAAGGAAACGCAAGCAATAGAGATGATAATTACTGCGCCCTTATACAAAGGTGCACCCTCTGGGGTGTACATCTGCCACACAACGATAATCGTAATCTGCCTTGCTTGCGTTTCCTTTCTTGAAAACGCCACGCCCGCTACATTCCCGTCGGGAACGCTATGTCATGCTGATAACGCGCATGCCGTTCGTTACTGGGAAGTACCGGGCTCGCATCGTTAAAGAAAGAAAACGCGGACAAGAGACATGACGATTATCGTTGTGTGGCAAGATAAGCCCCAAAGGGTGTACATTTCTTTAAGAGTGTAGAACTGGATAGTGCTTTGGGGGGGGGGGGGGAGGGGGGTGCTCCTGCGTGTACTTATTCCAGTCTCAAAGATTATCGTCGCTGTAAGGCGCTGATGCAGCGTCTTGTCGACGCTCGCGCGATATAATTAAATAAAAATGAACAAAGCGTTGTTATACGTGCTCAGATATTGAAGCATGATAACCGGAGCGAGTAGCTTCCCACAAGTTTTGCGCTATCGGTGGGTGCTGGAGACACCGAGCTGGTGCATCCTTTTCCCACATGAAAGTGAAAGCGTTTTTGATGCATTATGACGGCAATTGGGCCCCAGCACTCACCGGTGGCACGAGAAGCACCGGTGGCTATGGTGTCCCAGTATCGAGTTTGAATCACTTAGCAATGTGCACGAATGCGACGCTTTCCTATAAAGGTATCAAAACGTCGGGGGTTCCTCCTCTGATTATTGCAGCGGATACTTTTCAGATTGGGTAACGCAAATTAAATCGATAAGTACGCGTGCCACAGTATGCTTCGTAAAGCCCACCTGAATGAATAAAAAAAATTGGCCACTGTTTTTTTTGTAGTGGCACATCTATAGCGATGCAGTTCAGTACCGCCAGAATTGTCATTGATTAAATTGTCCTGATACCCCAGGCCTTCAGTTTTTTTCCAGCAAAGAGAGTGCCTATTATTTTTTTCTCAAACTGCTTGTGATTATTGCTTGCCGCAGTCATGGCCGCGCGGGAAGAAACATTGCGCCTCTCGATGACCGCGCGGAAGGAAACCCACCTGGGCGGCCGGATTACGAACACCACCCGATTCCAAATGGAACCATTCCTTCTATTCCCTTACCTATGCCACCGCGGGACGACACCGGGCGGCGCTGCAATTTAATAATACTTTGCTCGCTCTATGTAATTTTGAGCGCGGTAATACTCTACCTCACCTTGCTTTACGACTTTAGAGCATTTTCTGGTCTGAGAAACTCAACAACACCAACCGCACAGATAGCGCATGTCTCACAACGTTTTACGGAGCGTTACGCGTGATGAAGGCGCCAACTGTCGTTGGCTACGATCCGGTGGTAAGCGCATGCTACAATGCTGGAAGCCAACAGCGGTGTGATTGCGTGTTTACGGAGAAACACGGTGGAACGAAGGAAAGTAACGCAGTGATGTTCCACAGCTCATTCTTTAGCGTCTACGACGTCCCCGAGAAGCGCGCCGCTGATCAGCTATGGGTGTTGTTGCGCCAAGCAGCCTGCTACCTACTCATTCCAACTCTCTTCGTGGACTTGCGGTGGAGACGCTGCCGTCGATCTTACACAGTAGGAACAGAACAGCTTTCAAGAAGTGACGAAGCGGAAGGACGCCGCCTGGACAAGTGCCAAATGCAACGCATCCGGAATCAAGTACGCTAGCCGCCTGCAGCCTTAGTAGCGTCGCCCATTCGGCTGAGCCTAATCACTGCCTACGGATCTACCTACTGCAAATCACGGACGGAATGCGTGCGTTACGTGGCGGAGAACTTCCACTTTATATTTGTATCCAAGTCACCTGGTTGTTTTGCGAGCGCCGATGATTGTTTCACGATGCATTCCAGTAGGACCTTGTACCCGTGGAATTCGCTTTACGAAAGACACTGCGCCTGCAAAAGAATGCAGTTGTCGTGGCCGCGCTTAGCAAGCCGGGATAATTGGCTAGGTGCCTTCCCTTACTTCTAGACAAACCCAGCCAGCACAGGAGCTACTTTGCCGGGAAACGCGAATATGTCGTGACTTCTCCCCACAGTGACTTGTGCGCGGTTCGCAGCGCACTCTACGAAGAACCAGTGAGGGTGACAGCATACTCTCCACTCTATAGCTCTCCAGTGGTGGGCAAATATTACAGCCTGCTCGAACCTCCAGCTAGACTGCTTGTGAAATATGCTTATTCATAGACTGCGACAACGTATAAGTGGTGGAATATTCTACATGGCAATTTCGTTTACTTTAATATAGCAGTCGTGACTGACTGTCTCAAATTATGTTCTATTGATTGAAAGAATTTAGCCTCCCGACAAACATGTGCCTACAGAAGAGGAACATTTGTGTTTGAAGTTGCCCTTTTATACTCGAAGAAATGCCTCTGGTAAGGAAACGTAGCGAAATTCCCAGAGACGGAATGAACTACTAGTGTACTTTGATATCTTTGTTACGGTTCCAGTGCATTACCTGAATGAGGGAGCTCAATGCTCACGCAGGTCTAACGAACAAAGAAGGTGCTGTGTTTTAAAGTAAACGCATTCTTTTAGCATTGGCGTATATAACGCCTGTAACTCAGCGCCAATCGAGCATCCCGGCTAATTATACAAAACACAGCTCAGCGATGTGTCATGAACACAAACGATAAGATTTGAACTAGAAAGGAGTCGGCGAACATGTCTGCTCTGCACTGATTAAGAACGTACTTGTTGTGAGTCCGTCTCAGCACAGAAAACGGAGTATACTTATAAAGCGGATCTTTCTTTGCGAACCATGCCCAACTATCATGACCATGGCTCATGTCTGCTACTGTCTTTTTGAATATCTCACACTTGAAAAAAAAATCGCAGTCCAAGCACTCCATACAGATGATTATAACCAGCGAAGCTGAAACGGGTGGCCGCGGTGTTTTTCACTGCGTTAATCCCGATGGTTGATTAAACGACGGCTCGCTAGGCTGCCAGATCCTCGGTACGCAGTTGCTGCTTGCGCTCTTCTACACGAGCCTGTTCTTGTGCCCGGGCTGCAGCATCGGCCCGGTGTAGACAAGCTCGTTCCCGGTTCTGCTCACGAGGTTGCTGATCGAAAGCTACCTGCTCCTCAGGAGTACGTATGACGCGTGGCCTACCCATTTCGGAACCGGAAAGAAACTGCTATACTCGCGCTCCCGTGCGAGGGCTGCGACGGAGAATAATGACGTCACTACTGGCGCAGCCAATCGCGCACTTCTTTTTTTTCGCGCATGTGCATGGCGTTGCGCCGGAGGAGTTTTCAGCGTGCAGGCGACATACGAACGGGCGGACGAATCGGCTAGCCATATACAGCTTCACTGTAATAATAACATTGAATTACGTGCCCTATGCTGTATCGACCCTCGTACTCCCAACACAGAAGCCCAATGCTCTAACCAATGAGCCAGAATAGCACGTGTATTTCTTTCATCGTCTCTACGCCCACTAGCTTTTCGATACGATTGCAGCGTGTGTCACATTGAGTAGCATGGGTGCGCGAACGCACATGTGCTCATGCTGCTTTCCTTCACGCTCTCCCTTTTTCACCTTCAGTATCGAGTGGCGAAAATAAAAGTCATGATGATGATGATGACGAATTAAATGGGCGAACTTATCGTATTTCATTATTCACTTCAAAAACCCTTCGCTTCACATGGACTCTAATATGTGCTATGCATCTGCATAATATTTAGATTCGTAAATGTACACACCGACAATACACATAATAGGCAAATCAACTCTAGAATCCTTTCAAGGCCTTTACAAAAGTGCCATAATAAAATCGAGAAATTAAGGTTGAAGTGATAGGACACCCAAGAAGAAATGAACACGTCCCACATAGGGGCGCCTTGCAAATGCAGTTTTCATTCTTGAGGTATTGACACTGAATACCGTTCATATCCTGAGTTTTTGCAAGACCGATCAAGTGCGGCTGTCGCATCAGCAGTCCAGCGCGTCTTCACTTTCGGCGACGTTGGCCACGACCGGGAGCAACAGCTTCAGGCATCATCCCAGCTAGAAAAGGTCCAGCTGATTGCACACAACTGGGGTTTGTGCCTATTCATGTTGCTAAACCACGTCTGCGCTTTTTTGTAGGCCTCCTAGGATAGATATGCAGTACAGGCGCGCACGTGCATCTGATTCTTCGCAAAACTGATCAATCGCGGCCTTCACAGATTGCGATAGCCAGGAGTAGTCCAGCGAATCGTCACGTCCGGCCACCTTGGCCACCACAAGAAGTAACAGCTTCCGGCGTCAGCCCAGCTACAAAAGTCCCTGCTGACTGCAGTGCGCACTCTAGAATTTGCTGCCTGTTGTGCTGTTAAACTACTTATACGCTTTTTGTACTCTGTTAGCAGGTTTCACTCTTTTAGGGAGTTTTAGGCTCGTTGCATAACTCGCACCGTAATTGGAGCAAAATATACTCCCTCAGTGCGGAGTTTTTTTTACCCTACTGTTTTGGGGAACCACGGGTGTTTTTTTTATTCCCCTATGAACACCGTCCCTTGAGGGAATTTTCGCGCTACCTTGGGAGTTTTTTATAGCTCCTTTGAACGATATTGCTGTAGAAGTCTTTCGAGGAACGCTGAGAGTTTGCTTATGGCTTTTTTGAATGCCAGCACTGGAAGTTTTTACGAAAAGCTTTGAGAGTCATTTATTTCCATGAGTCCGCGGTTTTTTGTGAGCTACCAGGGGAGCTTTTACAAGTTAACTTGGCTATGTTATTTTGCTTATTTTGGCAATTTATATGAAAAGCGACGGAGTTTTTACGTACATATTTTCGGAAAGGTTTGCCTTCAAGAAGAAATTTTGAAGGATACCTCGGGGAAATAATTTTCCTCCTTGCGGGAGTGCTTAGGTCTAAACTGGGAGAAACATCCCATATTTTGGGAGATTTGCTTAAGGGAGCTGTGGGAGCTGGTGGATAGTTTTGGGAGCTTATTTTTGCTTGTTATGGGAATATATATTGTCACGTGGTAGTGACGGTGAAAAAAGCAGCCAAACTCAGAAAGACGAAACTAGCGTTTTATTCGGCGAACTTGTGCCCTCAAAAACAGGCTCCACTCAAAGAACGGCGACAGTGGCGAACACAGTCGGCGATCGGCGAAAATCTGATCAGCGGGTCAAGCATGTCGGCTTTTATACATCAGTCGACGAATGTTCCACAGTAATCGCTGGGACCTGCGTGCCTTCCACAAAGTTCTACATTATTCGTGTCGCGCACACATGCGATCAGATTACACAAGGTGCGGTCACAGACAGCGGATGGAAGTATCGATAACATTCCAGAAACTTCCGATACATGCAGGCGCGTCCTGCGTTGAGCGATAACATTTGTTAGGCGGTGAAACATTTCGCCCGATAAAGACAAGTACACGTGTTAATATAATGTCTGGGACTAACTCTTTACACCTTTAGGAAGCTTCGCTTTATTAGGGGAGTTTTGAACAAATTTTTGGGAGTGCTTTCTAAGCTCTTTATAAGCACTTTCACAGAGAGGTATGGGAGTTTATTATGCTCCTTTTCGGAATTTAACGATATTGAGGAGAGATTCTTTTTTGTATATTGTAGAATGGGTCCTTTACGGAGGTGCAAGAAACATGACACAGCAAGAAAATGTCCGGAAATTTATTGCAGTTCCACAATGAAATGCACCAGCGTGATATCACAATCAAGCTTTGGTATAATGAAAGTGAAATGATTGAATAAACTTGATGTAAACGAGCAAATATGTTTGGCAGAAAATTCACGCATTTTGCAAGCTTCAGTATACTTGGAAATCCACAAGTGCAGACAAGACTGAAATTTAGTGACTGAAAACAGCATCATGACATATCGGGCAGTCTTTGCATGCATTACAACAGGCCACACTTGTTTTTGCATAAAAACGAGCATGCTACAAAGAATAATGCAAAGTAGGCCAAATAGCACCAATGGTCTCTTGCTCTGATTTCTACACCGATGCATCAAAATCGCGTGTTGACGTGTCTTACGTGGCTGTTGTCTCATCTTTCTATGAAAGAGGTGCAGTGAACCCGCATACAAGCATCTTTATCGCAGAAGCCTATGCAGTACTGTCTGTGGTAAAACACAAAGAAATTAACACTAGAGAAAGCGATAATATTCACGGACTCGTGAAGTGTTGTAAAAGCACTAATCTCCTTAAGAAACCACAGAAATCCTGTTTTTATTCAGCTTTACTTGTACTTGTGCAATATATATGCATCTCGTAGACATGTAATAATATGCTAGGTTCCTGACCATAGATGCCTCGTGGGTAAGGTTCTGGCAGACCAAATGGCCACATCAATTACATCGCAAGCTATCACTCCTACCACTGCTATTCCTACCTGAAGCCTTTTTTGCGAACGAAACTGCGAAGCCACAGGCAGCACTTGTGGGATAATGAAACAAATAATAAGCTCCATCTGATTAGGCCAAAATTAGGTTTCTGGCCCTCCGTTACAAAATCATGAAGAACTGACGTCCTATTCTGTCGACTCAGAATAGGACACACATAGGTTAGCAACAATTTTTACTGACTGGCAATGAGCCTCCAACCTGTGGTAGATGTGGTGAGAGGCTCACCATCCTCCACGTCCTCGTGGAGTGTCGGGAAGCCGAAATAGAAAGAAGGAAACATATTCCTCTAGCATACCGCTACTGTCTCCCTCTTCATCCTGCTATGTTTATTGGTAAAGAACCCCTTTTTACCACCAAATCTGTCCTAGGTTACTTGAAAGATGTGGTCTTGCATGTTATTAGCCGAAAGGTTTCGTAGCACATTCTCCCTGAAGGACAGCAAGGACCTGAAGGCGCATGCTATGCAAGGACTACTATCACAGCAGCATCCTCTGGAGGGAGGATGCACTACGAAACCTTTTTTTATCACCAACCAAAAAAGGTGGGTGATAACAGCACCTAGATATCTCACAAAATATTGTGATGCCAATGTGTGTCAAAATTTGATTGTACACATGTACTTTGCAAATATAAGGCAGAAAAATGGCCGATTGATATACTAGGCGTTTTCGATGCAAGAAACCCATAATGGCGTAAACACACCTTCTATTAAATAAAGAAATCGGTTACTTCAACAATATGATGTATGATGTGCGTGCACCATGGATTACATGGGTTATGTGTCATGTATTGTGAAGTCTGATGCGATTCTGAGGTTTTTCCATATGTAATCATCGTTTAGTGAGGTCACATGATGTCCAGCACCCATTCTCTGCATATCATGTTGGCGTTTTGTCTTTCTTAGAACTGTAATCATGTTTCATAAAACCTTACATACACTGCTAAAATGAGAGCGTGGGGCAGTTTGGTCTTTAATCCACAGTCTTGTTTTTGAGATTTGTCTTACCATGTAAGCATTATTCTGGAGTACTTGCGGCATTTCAACATGCTCTTGCGTTTACTTGCCAGATATCTGTGTTCTGAACAGCCCAAACCACCTGTAGCATGAAAATTTCTTGCATGCTCAAAAGTGAACTCAGTGGCGAACATACTGCTAAAAATTTTTAAGTCGATGAAGCAGTTCGGTACGTGCTCTGTTATGCAACAATAAACTGAAGCAAAATGCTTGCATCCATGTAATCTACATGGCACTTTTTCTTCGTCATCTTTTATTTGACTGCCTGCTATTTCTTCACGGCAATCTATTAGCCACATCTTTCACAGGTTCCTTAACATTCTCATTCAAATGGTAACATGGCATATTATCTTCTTTGTTAACATTCATAGGTTCGAAATAGCTCCTATAATGTTTTCGTTCTCACATTTTCAGCAATGTCCTTCACTGGAAGGACAGAACAAGCAGTTCACCTAATTTATCATTTTTACAGACAACGAACTAACCATAATAGTAGTGTCATGGCGATGGCTTAAAGGCTCCTAAATAGTTCTGCACATCTCAAAGTTTCTTCCATTGACGCAAGCAAGGAGTGCTGTGTTAACAAGATGGTCGAACGCTCATGTGATTGTATTTAAGGCCAATGTGAAAAAGGCCCTAGGACCAATGTGCTGCGTTACGATGTTGGCTTGTAGTGATTGTTACGTCGGTGAAATGTGTGTGTACTCTGAAGATACGCACATTACTGTTGGTGCTTTTGTGTAATCTGTTCACATATAAAAGAACACATTATATTGTCACGTGGCAGTGACGGTGAAGAAAGCAGCAATACGGTGGAATACAAAACTACCTTTTATTGGGCGAACCTGTGCCGACAAAAACAGGCTACACTTATAGCACAACGATAGCGGCGAACACGGTCGGCGATCGTCGGAAATCTGATCAGCGAGTCAAGCGCGTCGGATTTTATAGAACAGTCGTCGAATGTTCCAGACTAATCGTTCGGACCCGCGTGCCTTCCACAAAGTTATACACCATTAGCGTCAGGTGATGAAATCAGATAACATAAGGTTCGGCGACAACAGACAGCGGATAGAAGCATCGATAACTTTCCAGAAACTTCGGATACATGCAAGCGCATTCCACGCTGTGCGATTACATTTGTTAGGCGGCGAAACGTGGTTGCCCGATAAAGATAAGTACACAGGAGGACAACTGCCTACCATCCGCAGATGAATGGTCTCACGGAGCGCCTGAACAAGACCCTCGCCGACATGCTAGCAATGTACGTCGACGTCGAGCACAAGACGTGGGATGCGGTCCTGCCGTACGTAACATTCGCTTAAAACACGGCGGTGCAAGAAACAACACAGATCACGCTATTTAAGCTGGTTTACGGCAGGAACCCGACGACGACGCTCGACGCCATGCTGCCGCACGTCACTGACAAGGAAAATCTTGACGTCGCTACCTATCTCCAGCGCGCCGAAGAAGCCCGACAGCTCGCCCGCCTGCGAATCAAGAACCAGTAGAGGACCGACAGCCGACACTACAACCTCCGACGACGCTTCGTCGAGTACCAGCCCGGTGACCGTGTTTGGGTTTGGACCCCTATACGCCGACGAGGACTGAGCGAGAAGCTTTTGCGTCGCTATTTCGGACCGTACAAAATCATCCGACGTATTGGCGCACTGGACTATGAGGTCGTGCCAGATGGCATTTCGCTATCACAGCGGCGCCGCTCACGACCTGAAATAGTCCACGTTGTACGACTCAAGCCGTACTACCAGCGTTAATGAACTTTGGTGCTTCGCGTAACTGACCTTTGGACTTTGTTTCTTTTCGTTGTTTTGTTACTTATGTTTAATAAGTGTCCTTTTGTGTTTCGCTCTCTTATATTTGTAGCATGGGGACGATGCTTTTTAAGAGGGGGTTATTGAAACGTGTATTTATCTTTATCGGGCAACCACGTTTCGCCGCCTAACAAATGTAATCGCACAGCGTGGAACGCGCCTGCATGTATCCGAAGTTTCTGGAAAGTTATCGATGCTTCCGTCCGCTGTCTGTTCTCGCCGAACCTTATGTTATCTGATTTCATCACCTGACGCGAATGGTGTAGAACTTTGTGGAAGGCATGTGGGTCCTAACGATTAGTCGGGAACATTCGACGACTGCTCTATAAAAGCTGACGCGCTTGACTCGCTGATCAGATTTCCGACGATCGCCGACTGTGTTCGCCGCTATCGTTGTGCAATAAGTGTAGCCTGTTTTTGTGGGCACAGGCTCGCCCAATAAAAGCTAGTTTTGTATTTCACCGTATTGCTGCTTTCTTCACCGTCACTACCACGTGACATCTGGTGGAGGTGCTGGGTATCGATACCAGTACCTCTCGCAGATGTACGGACTCGCAACAAGTACGTTCTTAATTAGTGCAGAGTAGACATGTTCGCCGACTCATTTCTAGTTCAAATTTTATCGTTTGTGTTCATGGCACATCGCTGAGCTGTGTTTTGTATAATTAGCCGGGATGCTCGACTGGCGCTGAAATACAGCCGTGAGACACGCCAATACTAAAAGAATGCGTTTACTTTAAAACACAGCACCTTCTTTGTTCGGTAGACGTGCGTGAGCCTTGAGCTCACTTATTCAGGTAATGCACTGGAACCGTAACAAAGATATCAAAGTACACTCGTAGTTTATTCCTTCTCTGGAAATTTTGCTACGTTTCCTTACTAGATGCATTTCTGCGAGTATAAAACTGCAACCTCAAACACAAATGATTCTCTTCTGTTGGCACATGTTTGTCGGGAGTCTAAATTGTTTCAATCAGTAGAACATAATTCGAGACATTCAGTCACGACTGCACGACCTACTGACAGAGAACAATGGCTTTTGTGGCACCATTATGAGATTCGCTGCTGTGGATTTCTATGCTCTTGGAGCTGTAACTGTCGCTTCTGCAGTGCATGTATTTGCTGTGAGAATATCGCTACTTAAGTAATGTTAATTTCTTGCAGATTCTTCAGACTGAGTTACTTAGCTTCATCATTGTCAATGAGCAGACATCCTCTCGTCAGGTGAATAAACCCAGCTCAATAAACTACTTATTAAAATCCCTGTTGGCATAGCGGATGTGTACAATGGTTTCTTCTCTAATTTGTTCAATCGGACGTCGAGGTTCGCTACACCACAGCAGATGTCCAATTAAAGGTATTCACAGGCCTCTACATCACTCTTGTTGATCCAGAATGATAGTGTGATGAATCTGGTGGTCTAGTTTCTTCAACTCCTGTCGCATCAATTGTAGATGCAAGCAAACTACGTTGAACTTCCCAACTATTAGTGACATACATTAAGGTATTCTATGACTTTTCCTCGCGACTTCTTTGATGTCAATGTGCAACAACATTCCCATAACTCTCTGCCGCGCAATGTCCCTATTTCAGTCTTTGCTGTTCCTAGGGTACTTGTAAGTCCACAGCCCAAGGATGTTATATAATTGTTTGTAAACATCAGTAATCATCGCCATCCAAATTTCAGGTGGGAAGACCTCAGCGTTTCATTCTCACAAACATTGGAGAGCTCATCAAGAAGAAGGCGCAGAATATTGGCAGGTACACAGCTGGTGGTTTCAAGGGCCAGCCCTGCACGATCAACTTCCGGATGAGGCTTGCTATCCCAGCCTTGTGGGCTATGGAGCAGTCATCGTTGTGGTGGCAAGGTAAGTCTGCATTCTGTGCTGTTTACTTTGAGGGCTAGGGCTACAGGATGCATGTGATTGAAGGAATTTATCGTCCCAGCCTTGCAAGCTTTGCAGTTGTCATTGCAGTTTTCCTTCGTATCGATAGGCAGGACATCGGCAGCACTGAGGGCTGGGCCGACAGGTTGTCGTTCACCTCCGGGGGCATCCTGGGTGAAATTTAGGCCGTCGTGCTGAAGAGCAAGGGTCAGACAGGAGCTTAAGCAAGCGGATGGTGTTCCCGTCTCACGAACCTGCAGATGATACCTGCAGCAACAGTACGAGCCCTGGGTATTATGGCAAAAAACGTAAAGAACCGAAACAGATGCCATGGCTACCCCGATCTTTCTCCTTTAATGGAACTCCAAGGAGAACGATGATGATAGGAGATTGATGCTATCTTCCTCTTCTGATTGCAATAGGTACAAGGGCATTTAAGGCGAAAAAATAGGAAATAAAAGGAGCTATTATGTACCTATTAAGTAAAGGACCAATCACTGGGGACCACGAAGCCCCAGACGAGAACAATGAAGGGGATAGCTGGAACATGGAGGAAAATCACGTAGGAAGGTTGCGCAGTGGATTGTAATGAAGACATGCCGTCAACACTTCACTGGGCCAGGGAAACCAGTGAAGGCCTGGCCAACACATTGCTATAAGAGTACATATTGAAACTTCACCAGGCCACAGAATTTTAACATAAGGCCTGCGAGCACCCGTTGCTGCAAACACTAGCCTACAAACTGGGTCCGAACTTGCAGATCAGTTCAGGACATGTTCTCCAGGTGTTCCTGTTCAAGGTTCCCGATAAGGTCCCCGCTTCTTTGGACAAGTGTGGACATTACTTTCGCGATGTCTTGGACCTTTCGGTCAAGCCTCGAGTTGTAGGGGTGAGTGCATTGCTGCTTCCCTCATTGTCTCACCTTGCTGCAGTGGTGAACTGTTTTCTTGGGCTGAACAATATTTTCAATCCCTTTGTTTTGTTCCACTACTTTATTTGTTTTAGTCTGCTGTTAGTTCACGTCAGGTTAAAATGCCATCTCAGTCCATGCTTCTAACTTAAATCTTTGATTTACTTCACCTTCTATATGTTCAATAAACTTTTTGTTGCATGCATGCAAATGACTTTATTTTCCTTTGGGTCCTATGAGGTTTTGGTTAAATCACCCATTCCAATATGAAGAACCTGCATAACATCTACTGATTATGGGTGGCCATGCGGACAGCTGGCAAGCGCAGTGAATATGTGCTTGGCTAAAAAACCACTCAATATGGTTAGATGGTGAACTGTTATTTTTAGGCCTGCCATCCTTATAAATAAGAACACGACAGTGCAAGCCAGAAAATACTTAAATTTATAAAAAAGACACTAAATGTATTTCGGTTATTCATTATGCTGACTGTTTATTAAGTAAAGACTGGCAGATTTTGTTCTGTAATGATGCTGCGGAGGGCCATGCAGCTCAGTATTGTCGCAGGCACAATGGGTCTGTGTTGCACATGCAGAAATGTATATGAAGTTTAATAATTAAAAATTCACGTGTCATCTGTCGAGAACTCTGTTGCCGTATACATTGTTCCTATCACTTGATGTAGCAGCAAATGCAGGTAAGTCCGCATAATCAATGAGTGCAATAAATTAGACCATAAAAATCGCTAAGTCACTTTTGTTTTGTATGAAATTTATTTTCCCCCAACTACACGCAAATGAAAAATAACCAAATATCTATGTCCATGTAACAAGTATAAATTAGCGGGAAATGGCCACACGAGGACGAGAACAAAGCCAGAAAGCGATTGGGCTTGGTTCAAAGCCTGACAGCAGCTTAAAAGCATAGCGAGAAGGTTGGACTAGGATGTTCGATGGTAGATGTATGTTGGGAAGAGTTCGAGAGCATGGTGATGAGTTCCATGCTTGATCCATAATGCTATCTGCAATGCGTGTCAACAATCGGCCTCCTGAAAGTTGTTTCCTATGTAAGCATGGTTATGCATGTTTCAGCTCAAAAATGGAAATTTTACTTACCTGCCTCTGTGCTTGACTTGACCAATGAGCATGCTTAGTAAATCGGGACCTGTCAGTGGTGTACTGAGTACGTGTGTGTTAGTAGGCTAGGATTTTTATTATTTTCCAATCATCATTTTACCTGTTCCACAATGTAGACCAATGAAGGCCCAAGCACAAGAGGGAGGGTGAAAAAGTGAATGCATGCATGACTTTTTAATTACAAAATAATGATTTCTTCTTTAATGTCACAATACATAGCTGTCAACTTTAAGATTTTTATCACAAGATGTCAGATTTTTAGAGGTTGCTCACAAGTGTTTTATTGACACCAATAATTATAGTGTGGGCATTTCTTAGAAACTTCATCATCTGCACATGATCATCATCACATGGGCTTTTTCACCTTCATCTTTTGTGCCGACTCATTTTAAGAGTGATCTGTGCCTTCAGTGTGACCACCCCGTCTTTGGGGCGTATTAAAGGTCGTGTTAACTGGTACGTCAAAAGAAGATCTTTTCATTGGCATCCTATTGAGGGCAAAAACTCATCTCAACGGAATGCAAATATAGTGAATGAGGAATTTTCAGAGTTAGACCTTACAGACCCGCTCAGTTATTCAGATTTACTGCCAGCAGTGCCACATGTAAACCGGCAGGTGATATTTTGGCTTATGTTACATCAATATTTTGTGAATAAATATCACAAACATTTGTTTTTCTATGACGCAGATTATGTTTGCCGCGAATATAGAGCAGCGTGCCTTTTCATAGCGCCCCAACAGAATGCAGCCGGGTAAGGATGCCAGAAGCGTTGCACAATTCAATTTTTTCAAATCATCTTCGTTGCAATAGTTTTGTTACGCGGTGAAGCATACGCACTGTGCACTCTCTTTCACACTTTTTGACCCGCCGTGGTTGCTCAGTGGCTATGATGTGGGGCTGCTGCGCACGAGGTCGCGGGATCGAATCCCGGCCACGGCGGCTGCATTTCGATGGGGGCGAAATGCGAAAACACCCGTGTGCTTAGATTTATTTATTTATTTTATTTTCACAATACTGCGGACATCTGTCCAAGCAGGAGGGGGCTACGTGAGCAGATACAAAAATAAGCAAACATACAATATATACAAGGGTTACAGTCAATAAGATTCATCAAGTGGGTGGCTGTAACCAGTGGGAATTTCCAGGTAGGGCATTCCAATCATTGATTGTTTTCGGAAAAAATGAGTTTTTGAAAAGGTTTGTTCGTGCAAAGATCGGTTTGAAATACTGGCTGTGTTTGTGGCGGGAAATTCGAGATGTGTCCTTAATAATATAGTCACGCGGTTGTATTCCTAGTTTGCCGTAATAAAGCTGGCGAAGGAAGTTTAATATGGCAGTTTTTCTTCGATCAGTCAGTGGTTCCAAGTTTGCGGCTTCCAGCATACTCGTTGGAGAATCACGTCGTTTGAAGCGCTTATAAATGAAGCGCGCGGCTAACCTTTGAATTCTTTCTAATTTTTCAAGGATAGGATAGGAATAAACTTTATTTGTCCAACGGTTGTTGATGTTGGTGCCCGGGGCTAGGCTGCCAGAGTTCCATCGCCCGAGGAAAATCTTTCGAGATCCTCGGCAACGGCCCTGGCCCGCTGGACGGCCCACTCCTGGTCTTCGGGTGCCTCGCTGAGGAGGGCGGCTTGCCATCTCTCAGCGAGGCGCCCCGCTTCAGAGGGTTCTGCTGTTGTATTCCCCCTTCCTCTTTGTCCTTGTTCCACGTGGCGTCGGCATTCCCAAAGCACATGGGCCATATCGGCCCGTTCGTGCTCGCACCACGGGCAGCCGGGCGACGGGTGCAGCGCGGGCCACAGGCGGTGCAGGTGGTAGGGGTTGGTGAAAGTGCCCGTCTGCAACCGTCTCAGGTCGACCGCCTGGGACCTGTCTAGGCGCCCGTGGGGTTGTGGATATTTTCTACGTTCTTTCCTGTAGTGGCCAAGCACCTCCCGGTACGTTGCCGGAAACTCCTTGACAGCGCAGTCGGCGTCCTCGTGATCCCCAGCTCCGTCCGCCGCGATTTGTGTTGTATTGGTAACAATAGCGGCCGCGCCAGACGGGGTGGCAGCCGCCGTCGCCGTCACTCCTCCGCTGGGGTCCCGCACAACAACGGCAGCGGCTGCCCTCTGGGTGACCGCGTCGCGGCGGGTAAGCTGCCTCGCGACGAGGTGGGCGCGCTCGTTGTGGTTGGGTGGAGTGTCGTTGCGTCTTCGGCCGTTAGCCCAAACGATACTCGAATATTCTAAGAGAGGCTTAACGTACGTTTTATAAGCTTTTAATCTTAATGAGGATGTGGAGTCACCTAACTTAAACTTTAGAAATCCTAATCTTTTTCGGGCTGCACAGGTTATATTGTCTATGTGAGGCACCCAGGATAGACGTGAAGTTAAAGTTATCCCCAAGTATTTGCAGTTTTCTACTTTCCTAATTTTATTATCCTTTATTTTGTACAAGTATTCTAGCTTTCTTAACTTATTTGTAATACACATATGCACTGTTTTGTCATAATTAATAACCATATCCCATTCATTGCACCATTCTGCCAACCTATCCAATGTTTTTTCCAGAAAAAGCTGATCAGAAACAGTTCGAATGTTGCTAAATATAATAAAATCATCTGCAAACAATTTGACGCGAACAGGTGATTCCACAATTTTAACTAGGTCATTAATATAAATATTAAACAGTACTGGACCCAGCACCGATCTCTGAGGTACGCCTGAAGTTACCCCCAAAAACCGGGAGCATGATCCATTTATTTCCACATACTGCTTACGACCAGTCAGGTATGAATTTACCCAGTTTATGATCTGTAGGGGTATTGCGAGAAGTTTCATTTTATATATTAGTTTCGAATGAGGGACTCTGTCGAAAGCCTTGGAATAATCTAGGAAAATAGCGTCAACTTGACCGCCCCCATCAAGCACGGAAGCGAGTTCATGGACAGTGACTACTAACTGTGTGGTTGTGGAGTAACCTTGTCTAAAACCATGCTGATTAGCCGTGAGTATATTATTTCTCTCCAAAAAATTATTCAGGTAAGTGACTATGATGTGTTCTAAAGTTTTGCAGCAGCAACAGGTGAGTGATATTGGTCTGTAATTACTTACAGAAGATCGGAGACCTTCCTTAAAAACTGGTATTACTCGTGCCAAACGCCAATCGTCGGGAACAGTACCACAGGCTAAAGATTTAGAAAAAATAATGACCAAAAATCGAGCTAATACTTCGGAATATCTTTTAAGAAAAGCAGGAGGAATGTTATCTGGCCCTGTAGCTTTCTTTGCGTCTAACCGTAGAAGGAGCTCAGTCAAACCCTCAATAGTTACACTGATCACGTCTTGGCTGTCAATTATCTTCATCTCGGCAACACAAGTGCTCGCAGTGGAATAAACACTTTGGAAAAACGCATTAAATGCTTCAGCTATTTTCTTTGCATCTGTAATTGTTACATCACCATCGCATATTTCCCACGAAAGTTGGGAATCTTTGTTAGACAGGTATTGCCAAAATTTTGGGGAGTTCTGAGAGGCAAATTGACCAAGTGTTTCCGTAAAATAATGTTCCTTTGCCTCTCTCAGTTTTAGAGCCAGGTCATTTGCCATCGTGCCAACAATTGTCCTGTCGTAATCTTTAGATTTTCGGTATCGTTTTATTTTACGTTTGAGATGAATGATGTGTCTGTTTATCCAAGGGTTCTGTCTGCCGATCTTTTTTGTTTTATCTGGAATGAATTTTCTGATACAAAAGTGGCACAAGGACTTAAACTTGTTCCACAAAGAATTCACGTCATCGTCAGTATCAAGCTGTACAAGTGCTTCTTCCAAACAATGCACAATTTAGGTGCACGTTAAAGTACCCCAGGTGGTCAAAATTTCCGGAGTCCTCCACTACGGCGTGCCTCATAATCAGAAAGTGGTTTTGGCGCGTAGAACCCCAAATATTATTATTATTACTCTTTCACACTTAGGCGAAAACTCGGAGCGCATTGCATCGCGATGCTGCGGGTGCTTGAGTCAGGCGGCGGCAGCAGCTCGCGAACGCGCAGGTGCTCGAGGGGCGGGTCTTGAATGGCGTCGTCTGCTACGGCGGCGCACTCTGACCGCATGGTCGGGAAGCGTGCTACTGTCAGGGGTCGTGCGCCGATGTCGTCGTTACAGCGTGAAATGAGCAGGTATTCTTTACTAAGCGTTGTGCGACACCCACTGATACACCTCGAAGGTAACTTCATCACTGAAAGGTACAGGACAATCATAGACGATGTACTGATTCCATACGTTCTTGACGGCCCGTTCCCGGAAGCCGACTATATCTTCCAACACGATGGGTCGCCGATCCAGAATGCTCGTGTTGTGCAAGAACTGCTCGAAGAGCACGCCATCGCTCTGCTGGAGAGGCCGCCCAAATACCTGGGCATCAACATCATTTAAAATGTCTGGGGGCCTATAGAAAGTATCGCTGGCGCAAGATCCTCTGTATGAGTCGCCCGAGGATAGGCTTCGGGCCACCATTGTCAGTGAGCGAGACGTGCTGCGAATGAACACATCGCTGACCAAATCACTCTGCACTATATTGGCTTCCAGAATGAGCGCTGTCATCGTGGCCACTGGGGACATCACGAGACACGAAGTGAAGTTCGTAGCATGACGCGTCCACTTCCCCACTGGCGGGCGGGGTCTGTCTGGTGTAGTGAATAATCGTCGAGAAAAATCACTTCCAGCTCATTTTCTCAACCTTTAATACATTCCTTTATTCGTATCCGTTTCTATCATCGTGCTTGACCTCCATAGCTATCCTTATTGAGCGCTTCGTTTTCCTTTCGAGTTAAATAAAGACTTAGCACGTTGCCGCGCACGTCTTGGTGCATTTTTTACAGCGTATTACGGTAGCATTACTACGTGAGCTATTCTTTCGCACACTATGATCCTGAGTAGGAGTAGCAACAAAACAGCACATGAAGGTATAGTTTATCTGAAAGATCGCGCACATGTTAGAAACAATTCATGCATATGTTAGTACTTTTATTCCCCAGAAGTGCACTTGTTTAAGGCCGATTCGTAGCATTAGTAGGCAAAGTAGCACTGTCACAACATCTGAGTTTTGCGTGTGCACAAAATTTGCACCCTATAGTTTCCATCCTTTGCATCAATAAATCAGTTTGTAGTTGACACTTTCATGTGTGCTTCCTCTGTAAACATCTTTTTGCACACAAATACATTGTTGAGCAGACTTCACCACCTTGCTTTAGAGAAAGTGTTAGTGAGTCTCAAAAATCTCCTTCACATATTTTTTATTGGGAGGGGAAATTCTGTCACAACACGGCCCTCTTTTCAAAGAAAGTGACATGTAGTTGACAACTTCACTTATAAAGATGGGAGAGAAGAAAGGTTATTGACGCAAAGATTGTCCCATTATCACCCAGTTATGTTCCATATTTGAATGGTAAAAAAGCTTTTTTTTGTTGAACAAAAGGATCAGCGCAAGCTCACGATCTTTCAGCATTCCATTGCATAGATCAAGGCATTAACCATACAAGCCCTGTGAAGTGCATCAAGATCAGGGAAGATTCATACAACGGAAACTTGGTATTCGCTTGAGAGTGGCATGCATGTACCTGCAAACCTACACCGGTCATATTCGCTAGCATCTTACATCTATAAAATAATGCAGGTTGCTGCTATGAACCCACATCTTGTTTACAAACAAGTTGCGAGGAAGATCTGTGCAAACACAGAACCTCGCATAGCACCATGAAAAGAAGCAATACTAAATGGCCGCTTTGGCCAACTGGAAGCTGGAAGAAATTTAAGAAAATTTCTTGGTCTTCAAGACAGCCAAGCTTTACAACAAAATTCTGCCAGAGTAGAACCAGGAGTGGCTTGGCCACGTTCCTCAATATTTGTCTTCATAATTTACATTCGCGTTGCTCAACATGCGCCTTTTGAACTGCGGCGAGCAGGTGCTCAAGTAAGTAGCGATTGGCTAGCCGCCTAAGTCTGAGATAAACAGGGAAACAGCATGAATATGAAAGACAAGAAACAGTAGAGGTAAATGGTACATGGAGTGCCATAAAAAATTTGCAACAGCTACTTACTCGGTCATTATCTGCAATGCAAGTCCCACAAAGGAGGAAACAAAAATGTTTTTCGCAATCAGTGCAGAACACTAAGCGGCAACTGCAGCAAGAAGCGTTTAGAACGAGTTTAAACCTTTTCAGCATAAGAGAAAAAGGTGCTGCCATGCTGAGATCACACATGTGCCCCATTCACAACAGTAACTTCATCAAACAAGAGCGCGAGCACTGATAAACGTAACAGCAGCTGCACAAGATCACACTACCAACCATAATCGCGCTGCAAGGCACAAGGAAACGAGCTGCTCCAGCGTTGCGCCCAAGTGTCGCTCGTGATCGCAAGTTCGAACACCATGCGGTTCTTCCAGCGCAACTAACTAGAACAACATTCTAGCCCACCAATACTGTAAGAAACCATAAAATTATGTCTTAACGAAGCTGAAGAGGCTCTATGAGCGCGCGCAAAACCATAAACCGGAACACGCCATACTAGCCATACCCCAACAGCGTCACAATCACGTTGTCATAAGAGTAACGTCACTTCCGTGCGCGGCAGCAGCGTTTTAGCATGGCATTTCCCTTCTCTCACCCGCGTGTCACCTGTTACCGCCTTTTATTTTTTGCTTGATGTCGCTGAGGCTTTAGTGAGCACTTCCGCGTTTAAACTTTGATTGGATTATTAGATTGTGGTGTTTCACATGCCAAAACCGTGATTTGATTATAGTGGGGGACTCCGGAAATTTGGATTACATGGGGATCTTTAACGTTCCCCTAAATCTAAGTACACGGGTGTTTTCTCATTTTGCCCCCATCGAAATGTGTCCGCCGTGGCCGGGATTCGAACGCGGCACCTCTTGCATAGCAACCCTACTCCTTAGGTACTAAGCAACCACGGCGGGTGGTTTAACGTTAAGAAAACTTCATGTTTCTGTTCTTTTGTTTTGTTTCATTGCTAGTGGAGCTAGCGAGTGCTTATTTTCTTTTTCTTCTTTTGTATGAAATGGGCCAATATATGTTCATGTTGCTTCACTGTAGTTGTTTTTGCTTTGAAAATTATTTCAATGTAGCACGTGTTTTACGAGAATTATTTATTGCCATGCTTTGTATTTGCTTTTAAAGTGTTAATGTTGCATGAACGTACTCTTTTCACTAATTGAAAAGCGTTGTATTGGCTATTAACACTCGGGGCGCCACACCAGCTGATGCAACATGCGGTTTTATTCTACATTCGGGTGCGAGGCTGATACAAGTAAATATGGGGGTGAGACTAAAGAATAATATAACATATAAAAGCAATATGATCTTGACTGATCGGGGAGGCAAATTTTCGGCTATGGTGTCTTCCAATATCTGACTCGCGTGCTCCCGTGAAATAATCGAAACGCTATGCTTGTTTAACGATGGAACATGTGATATCCATGCTGTGCAGAGAGTGGTAAGACGCAAGCATAAAAACAACCAACCCTTTATTATTTCGGGAGTCCTATATGTGCTATTTTTTCCAAGCGCATCGTGCTGGTTCGCAAGCTTTACCGTCGCTGGCTTTACACATGGCCGCACCTGTACGAACCATTCGCAGATTCGACGGCTCTCGCTCAACATGCTATAAAAAACACAGCATGTAAACAAAGCACATGTGTGCATAAGGAACGTTGGTTAACGGGCCAACAAATGAAGCCATTAGCAACCGGGGCATTATAATGAAGGCGGCATACTGGCGATGAGCTCCACTGCGCAGGCAAGCTTGTTAATGCTAAGAGGAAGGTCTGGCTTACTACCGGTCGTTTTTTCTGGACATCGAGGGCAGCAGTGGCAGAAGCGTTTCCCTCCGGCCGCGCTGATGCCGTTTTACGTGCACGCGGCATCATCATATGAAGCCCGATTCTGTAAATTGTCTGCATTGGCACCGACATCCCCGTCGCTGCTGATAGCCTGCGGCGAGCGACCTGCGACCACTGCTCCACTAATCTTGACTGGCATATAAGCGGACGCCTCGTGGAATGCCTCGCACATGGCGGGCACCAGTGGCAGCAGCGTGTTCCGCCGGCCGTACTGATACTGTTTTACGTGCCCGCAGGTCATTTCATATTGCGTTTATGTTGTTAATTTGCTCTCTTCCTGCGGGCACTGCTGCCCTGTACATATATATATATATATATATATATATATATATATATATATGTATATCTGTTTGTTGTTAGGTTGTTTGTTCTCTCACTGAATGTTGTTAGAAATGGCCTCTGAGGTAACCGATACCTGCCTCTCGTGTTACGAAGATTTCGTCAAAGGTGAAGAAGTTCTGACATGTGCTCAGTGCGCTCAATGCTACCACCTGGGTAAATACGCTGGCATGAGCGAACGCGTTTTCAAAACCTAAGATGCCCTACATGTCGGCTTTCTCGTAATGCTCAAGGGTCACACCAAATGCCCTCTACTTTACCCATTGAAATAAATAAGCCACTAACACAACTAAGTAAGACTTTGGCTATCCTTGCCAAGAAAGTCTCAGAATTGCGAACCTTAAGACACAGTAACTGCCATAAAGGAGTCCGTTCAGTACATGTCGGACAAGCTTGACGGACTACTGCAGACGTCATCCAAACATGAGAGCGAAATCGAAAAGCTTCGCAAGAGTGTCGAGACTCTTGAAAACAGCCAAGACCAAGAAACTGTTGAAAAACTAGCTTAAGAACTGAACGATCTTCAACAGTACACTAGGCGTGAGAACATTGAAATTCATAGCTTACCATTTACAGAAAAAGCAAACCTGTTGAACAAAATTAACAACCTTGTGCAGAAGCTCGATCTTCCGCTCTTGTCAAATAGTGACGTTGTCATTGTGCATCGCCTCCCGCCGCGCCAGAACAAGCAACCGATCACGCTAATCCGATTTTGCAGGCGAACGCAGAAAGCGGCGTGGCTGGCAAAACGGGATAAACTGAAGGATTACGCAAGCGCTTTACGTTTTTTCGATAACCTTACTGCTATGAATAAGAGCCTTCTGTGGCTTCTAACGCTAGGGCACGCGGATTGAACTACACTTTTGTGTGGTGTTCTCAGGGAAAGGTTTTCGCAAAGAACGAGCAAGGCACGCGAGCCATACGGATTGCTTGTGAAAGTGATCTTGAAAAAATGGTTGGGTCAGTGTAGACGCACCGCTTGCACACTTGTTGGCAGCCTGTCACTATCAGGGATCCTATTTTACACCGAATTCATTTAATAACTTGATAAGCAGCTACAAATATTCTTCTGAACAAGCACTTCTTCTATATCATCTCAATGCACAAAGTCTACGAAACATAGTACTTGAAATTGAAGCCGATCTTCAGCAAATAGGTTGCACATTTGAAATAATTGGTTTTTCCGAAACTTGGTACTCCTCTGATGCCGATGTTACGTGGTTTCCGGGCTATGAGAACATTTCTGTGTTTACAGAAGATAAACGGTGAGGAGGAGTTACTTTATATGTAAAAAAAAGCTTGTCCTATAATCTTTTGTTTGATTACACTGTCTTGCAGGAAGATCTTGAGGCTGTCGCCATATTACACCACAATGTCGCGATACGTCTAATCTACCGTCCCCCTAGTAGCATAACAGACGTAGTTTTTGAATTCATACAGTCTTTTCTTGAACGCGCAAGTATTATTAAGTCGGAAAGAATAATCTTTGGTGATCTAAATATTGATCTCATGAAAAATAACCCTAACCAGGTGAAGTTGCTTGAATTAGCACTCTCATACGGATGTGAAAATGTTTTTGATTGTCCCACGCGAGTTACAGAGCATTCTGAAACCTTAATCGAGTTGTGTTTTACAAGTTTTTCCTCAGGCAACATCTTGTCGGGGGTATTTATGTCTAAAATGAGTGATTATTTTGCACTTTTACACAATTTCCACTAAAGAAACATTTGAGTGAAAGCAAATATAAGCGACGAATCGTGAATGAGTTCAACGTGGCTAGATTTTGTTCGTTAATAGCTAAGACTAACTGGGCTGAGGTGTACAGAGAAACGAATCCGTCTGAGGCGTATGATGTGTTCTTAGAAAAAATCCTCCATAATCATGACCAGGCATTTCCACACGTTTTTGTCAAAAAGCACAGAAAAGCGAAAAAGGCATGGAATACCAACGATTTGTATAATCGTATTAATAAAAAAGAATTGATTATTCTCTCGGTTCCTAAAAACAAGAAATTTTGATCATCTCGCAGAATTAAAAAAAAATCTCAACAGGCTCAACATCGACCTCAAGAAAGCAAGGTCTGATTATTACGAAAAACAAGTTTTCATTAGTAATGCACAAACCCAAATTGGTTTGGCAAGAATTTAATAAACTTGTAGCCGGAAGAAAAGCATTTTTGCCTTCTGAGTTTATCATAAATCGAACTGTTTGCTGTGGCCAGTTGCTTGCCAACCAGTTTAACAAGCACTTCTTGGATGCCGGCGCTATCAATAACTCTGAATGTGTACAGTCGTAGAAGTCTGTCCACTCGTACATTTTTCCAACTTACAGTGATTCGTTGTTTCTAACGCCTACATCTGAAGAAGAAATTACACATCTAATAAAAGCGTTAAGAACGATTGTTCGCCTGGAGATGACGGCATTAGTCCCATTCCGATTAAAGCCGCTATTGATTTTATTGTCAGTTCACGTACCTATATATGTAACAGAATGCTGCTTACTGGCATATTCCCTGACAGATTGTCACTTGCACGTGTTACAGCGATTTTTAAAGGTGGTAAAAAAACGATTTTAACAATTATAGACCAATTTCTGTATTGCCACTTTTTTAAAAATCGCTGAGAGAGTAACTTACAAAAAGAATCGACTGCTTTTTAAAGGATGACAACGTAATTTGTAAACAACAGTACGGATATCAAACGGGAAAATCAACTGAAACAGCTCTATTAGATATTAGGGATAACATACTTTCAAAGTTTGAAAAGAAGCTGCATACTCTTGGTATTTTTATTGATTTTCGAAAAGCGTTTGACTCCATTAAACATGGCATACTACTAAAAAACTAGAAATATTCGGTATTCGGGGACTGTCTGGCAAACTTGTATAAATTACTTGGGTGGAAGAAAACAGTACACACAACTTCACGAAACTCAGTCTGAGACCTGCAATATAATATATGGTGTTCCTCAGGGATCAATTGTGTGTCCTTTGCTCTTTATTATCTACATAAATTATATTGTAAATATACCTTTAACCCCAGATATCGGTATTTATGGAGACGCTATAAATGTTTTCTTTTCCGGACCTGATCTTGCCTTGCCGGAATCGCAAGCCAATGCCTGGCTTAGCATGTTATATGTTTGGCTGAATAATAATGAAATATCACTTAATGTAAACAAAACAAAATATGTGATTTTCGCTCCGGAAAATAAACCTATACACCATTATCTCAAATTAAGTGTCAACAATACGGAAATCATGTTAACAAATGGCTGTCGATTCCTTGGGGTTTGCTTCAAATCAGATTTAAGCTGGTCTGACCATGTCAACCATGTACATTTGAAGGTATCTAGCTCCATAGGCTTGATGTACCGGCTGAAACATCTTATGCCGATACGTTTGAAGAAACAATTGTATTTTTCCCTAATTCAGTTACACCTTGGGTACTCTCATTTAGTTTGGTGATTAGACAACAAGACTGACACGGACTGGCTCTTCGCACTCCGAAAAAGAGCTTTATGTTTAGTATGTTTTTCGATATCTGTACCAGACAGCTGTATATTCCAGATTCTAAAAACATTACCTTACGTCGAGCTTTAAAGTTTCTTCCTAGGAATTTTTGTTTATTGTCAAATAAAGAATAACTGCTACTAACTACTAACTACGAATAACTAAATAAAGAATAAAGAATTCTTCGAGAAATATTTAAAGCGGGAGGTAGTATATAATTTACGTATGAGTATTTTAGTGCGACATTGACCCCGGACCAACTACCGTACCCAAACAATACATAATCAAATAACATCCCTTTGTAACAGACATCCTTCCATAATCACGATCAACAGTAAAGCTATTTGGCATTACAAAAGGAAAATATCCTATCTGATTTTATTTGGTGCTTGACCTGTGTGCAATAGGTAATGAAATTCATCGTTGTATGTAGTGCATATATGTAATGCATTCATCCCTTTATATTCATATTGGTATAGTGACAATCGTATTGCACTACTTTGTATGACTTGTTAGGAGTTGTGTGTTATTCACCTCATTATAACTTATTTCAAGTCTACATTTGCTTGTGTTCCTCTGTATTATAATATGTTTTGTTTTACTTATTTGGTATTATATGATTGCACTGTATTTCATTTAGTGCAAATGCTGTCTGATGTGTACACCCGAGGCGAAGGCCCCGTCAGCAAACACAGGTGTTTCCTTTTGCCACGCCTCGTGGACGTACCTACTAGATTGTATTTATGTCCGAAATAAAGATTGATAGATTGATTGGCTTCAAGTCCGCACGGCGGATAGTTTTTCTCCACTCAGTTTTTCTTGCCGAGTCCGAGAGGAATGTGAACACGCGCACAGATTCTCCAGCGCCAGAGTTCTGGCGGCACCGCGACACGCAGCAATTCCAAGGCATTGTCACAGCCTGCCAGTTCAACGCACACCCTCTTGATTGGACTCACTCAGCCACCATAACTGAGACGATGCCTACAGTTTCGCCGACAGGCTCGGCATGAAAAACATACAAACACAATTTTACCGCACGACCACTTGAGAAATCGCAGCACCTCAAGAAAAGCCAAGCCACTGACGTTTACTGGCAGGGTTGCCAGGATCAAAAAGTGAAAAGTAGCCAAAAATGTAATTAGCTGCACGTGCTTAAAAAGTAGCAAAAAGAAAAGTCACCATGCTGCCGCCATGGCCAATCACTTCAGAAGAAAAGATTGCTGTAGCCGATTATGAGCTGCTCCTCTTGGAGCAGAAGTGCGGGAAGCCATCCTCGCACTCCGCCCTAACTCGGCCCCGGGACCTGATGGCATTACTAATAAAATGCTTCGCAACCTAGATGAGGATTCTATACTAGCCCTCACAGCTTATTTCAACGCATACTGGGAAACTGGAAACCTCCCCTCGAACACGTCATCCTCACACGCTTACACAGACTTATGAACGACAACGACCTCTTCCCCAATACCATGATTGGCTTCCGCTCGCAACTTTCTCCTCAAGATATCATGATTCAGCTCAAGCACCAAATTATCGATGGCGACAAAAGCTCCAGGCTGGACACCAAAGCCATCTTGGGACTAGACCTAACTAAGGCATTCGATAACGTCACGCATGAGGCCATACTGAACCAACTAGCCCAACTTCAGGTTGGTCATCGAGCATATAACTACGTGAAGAATTTTCTTACAGGTCGCACGGCCACCATTACCATCGGAGGGTTGCAGTCGCCAATTATTCACTTCGGCAGCAAAGGCACGCCGCAAGGATCGGTTCTATCCCCTTTTCTGTTCAACGTGGCCTTGCTCGGACTACCGCCTGCATTAGCTAGCATCCCCAACCTCAAGCATAGCCTCTACGCAGACGATATCACCCTGTGGGTCACCGGGGGCAGCGACGGGGACATCCAAAACACGCTGCAGCAAGCCATCAACGAGGTCGTTGCATACGTAGAACCGCGCGGCCTGGCGTGCTCCCCACAGAAATCGGAGCTCCTTCTGTACAAGCCTACTTGGGGAGGTCGACGCCCAGACCCTCACCCGCCCGAGATAGAACTCCACGTGCACCAGCAACGCATACCTACTGTACCTAGCATTCGTATCCTTGGCTTACGCATCCAACATAACGGAAGAAACACGGAGATACTCAAGCAATTAGATAATCATGTACACCAAACCACTCGCCTCATTGCACGCATCGGAAATCGACATCACGGGATGAAAGAAAGCAACCTTATACGCCTGGTAACCGCCTACGCCCTGAGCAGGATCACCTATGTCGCCCCGTACCTTAGCCTCAATGCCACTGACAAGCTCAAACTCAACACCATGATCAAGAGGGCCTATAAACAAGCCCTACATCTTCCCATCACCACTTCTAACGAGAAACTGGACGCCCTCGGCATCCATAACACCATAGACGAGCTTATTGAAGCGCAGCGTATTAGCCAATACGAACGACTCGCCAATTCCACCACGGGCAGGCACATTCTAGGCACCCTAGGCATAACCTACACCACCCAATTCGGACCAAAAGTACCCATCCCTCCAAACATTCGTGCTCAACTAGTTATCCCACCCGTACCTCGCAATATGCACCCTGAACACAATCCGGAGCGACGTGCAGAACGAGCTAAACGACTACAAAAGCGCTACGACCAAGCCGCTGACGTAACCTACGTCGACGCAGCACAATACCCCAACCAAAATGCCATGGCGGTCGTCGCAGTAGCGGGTTCGCAGTACCGCCTCGCCGCGGCCGCATCAATATTCACCACGCAACCCGAAGTAGGAGAAGAAACGGCCATCGCTTTGGCTTACGCGGCTACCAATGCACACTGCATCATAAGCGATTCAAAAACGGCCATTCGTAACTTCACAAGAGGACTGATAGCACCCCAAGCACAGAAGATTCTCTCTGGCACTCCTCCCTCAAGGCAACGCCGCGTGCAGATCATCTGGGCCCCTGGTCACTCGGGTCTGGCTGGAAACGAAGCCGCCCACGATGCCGCCCGAGCTCTCGCACACCGGGCGCATCATCCTTCTCCTGCGTCTTCCGATCCCGACCAGCCCTCTGTTCTGCATCGCGGTCACGCGCGGGACCGAATGGTCACGTTGAGAGAAATTCTCCTTCACTACCGCAGGGAGCGGTTACGCTACCCCCCAGCACACAAAACACTGAATAAGTCTCAATCTACCACTTGGCGACTCCTTCAGACACGCACCTTTCCGAACCCCGTGCTTTACAACCGCATGTACCCCGATGCATACTCTCCACTCTGCAAAGCGTGCGAGGCCCGCGCTGACCTCGATCATATTATCTGGCAATGCCCCAAAGCCTCACCCACCAACACCTCCCACACTAACACACGCATAACTACGGCCGAGCAGTGGGAGACATTGCTGCTCAGCTTGGACCCAGAGGAGCAGCTCTGGGCCGTCCGGATGGCCGAAGACGCCGCCAGAAAGCAAGGACTGGCCGCCGTCTGAGGAAGGGGGGATTGGGGGTTAGTCTTCCGACCCCCGCCACCCCTGAACCCCATCAAGGACATAACAAAGTTTTATCTCTCTCTCTCTCTTGGAGCTGTTATGTTTAGAGCCCTTCAACTTATTTGAAACGTCACATTGGGAGTCAACTTAGAACTGGGGCTCTGTATTCGAATTGGGGAATTGTTATCCCTGTATAAATGATTAAGTAAACGCAAATAGTTGGCACTGAACTGTAGTACCAGTGAATGTGTCGTGTGAGCGATTCTCGCTCTTTAGAAATTTATCAATGTGTCCCCTTCCATGTCTCAACTTTACAGGGGAATATCATATACTAGGCAGGATTTCTTATCACTAAGGAAAGTGCCTTTTAGTTGTTTTATAGCCATATATCGAACGTTTTCTTGCATGCCTTTATTCAAATTCATCATGGAACCGTAATAACACTCGTGTTTCGACCTTGTAATTTTATGAGCGCCATCATCGTCATCATCAACAGCCTGGTTACGCCCACTGCAGGGCAAAGGCCTCTCCAATACTTCTCCAACAACCGCGGTCATGTACTAAATGTGGCCATGTAGTCACTGCAAACTTCTTAACCTCATCCGCCGACCCAACTTTCTGCCGCCCCCTGCTACGCTTCCCTTCCCTTGGAATCCAGTCTGTAACCCTTAGTGACCATCGGTTATCTTCCCTCCGCATTACATGTCCTGCCCATGCCCATTTATTGTCTTGATTTCAACTAAGATGTCATTAACTCGCATTTGTTTCCTCACCCAATCTGCTCTTTTCTTACCCCTTAACGTTACACCCATCATTCTTCTTTCCATAGCTCGTTGCGTCGTCCTCAATTTAAGTAGAACCCTTTTCGTAAGCCTCCAGGTGTCTGCCCCGTTGGTGAGTACTGGTAACACACAGCTATCATACACTTTTCTCTTGAGAGATAATGGCAACTTGCTGTTCATAATCTGAGAATGCCTGCCAAACGCACCCCAGCCCATTCTTATTCTTCTGATTATTTCCGTCTCATGATCTGAGAATGCCTGCCAAACGCACCCAAGCCCATTCTTATTCTTCTGATTATTTCCGTCTCATGATACGGATCCGCCGTGACAACCTGCCCTAAGTAGATGTATTCCCTTACCACTTCCAGTGCCTCGCTACCTATTGTAAATTGCCGTTCTCTTCCGAGACTGTTAAACATTACTTTAGTTTTCGGCGGATTAATTTTTAGACCCACTCTTCTGCTTTGCCTCTCCAGGTCAGTGAGCATGCATTGCAAAGGTCCCCTGAGTTACTAAGCAAGGCAATATCATCAGCGAATCGCAAGTTACTAAGGTATTCTCCAATAACTTTTATCCCCAATTCTTCCCAATCTAGGTCTCTGAATACCTCCTGTAAACACGCTGTGAATAGCATTGGAGAGATCGTATCGCCCTGCCTGACGCCTTTCTTTATTGGGATTTTGTTGCTTTCTTTATGGAGGACTACGGTGGCTGTGGAGCGGCTATAGATATCTTTCAGTATTTTTACATACGGCTCGTCTACACCCTGATTCCGTAATGCCTCCATGACTGCTGAGGTTTCGACAGAATCACACCTCCGACAGAATGCACACCTCCATGCTGCTGCCACATTACCCAGCCTTCTGAAGTTTGTATACAGTGTATGACGTGGGCGAGCTGGGCGAACTGTAAATGGCAGATTACAAACTTGGAGATGGGCTGGAAGTGCTCATGTCACGAAGGCAACTGCCAGGGAGTTCGCGTACCTTGCGACCAAGTGCACACGGACAGGAGTGGTGATTGCAGCAAGCAGCTGCTCGTTCATATACTCCCCGTCAATGCCGTGCACGTAACCCCTGCACTGGCTTCGGTCCGCTGTTGGGCCTTCTCATACTGCCACTACACAGATGGAGTCCATCGAGAGTAACTCCTGCAGTTGCTCCTGGGTTCGTGTCAGCCGCAACATTGTTCAGCTTCGGAGCGGCCCTTACGTCTAGGATGCCAAATAGGGCAGGCAGAGCCTGTGCAATGATGAGGCGGCATGTGCGATGAAACGACACCGATCGCTCCGCTGGCCAGAAAACTACCGCCACTGCAGCTGGCTGCGATGTGGGCGTCAGGGGGGGGGAAGTGGTCCCGTCTTTTTGAGTGTAGAACTCTTCCCGCGGTTAGACTAGCACTAAGGCACCCTTGGGAATTATTGCATAGGCTAAAGGGAGGTTTTTTGCAGCGGTGTTTTCCTCATTAGAGTGCGACTTCATAGGCTGCACACCAGCGTGTATGGGGAAAGCTGCATTTGTCGTGAGAGCTCCAGGTGGGGCGCGAGTCTGATAGGAGTCAGGGGGGCCGTGGGGACTCTTTCCAGTGGCGTGGGACACATCTGGCTCCGCAGCAGAACGAGCGGCTCGTGAAGGGTGTCACTGATGTCGCAACGGCGGTCGCAGAGTTCGCAGGCTCGTCGCCGACACTTTGCTTCTCTCGGGTGGCACTCCGCTGCGGCAACTTGCGAGACGCTTCGTCACCGCTTCCATCGTCAAGTGCACGTTTGCGAGAGCTTGTGGTGTTCGTGCTTTCGTGATAGTAATCACTAGAGTCACAGTGAAGAAGAGTAGGGGCAGCCTCTGCACTGGGGCCAGCTGGTGTCCTGGGGGTCGATGAAGGATAATAAACACTTTCCCTTCGATTTGCGCCCCTTGCGACGATGTCAGCGAAAGGCGACGAGCTCGGAAAAGCATCCGAAGCTTCCACAGAAGGCTCGGGCAAGCTGGCTGGCTCGCAAAGGGCTTCCAGACAGAAGACGAAGGCGCGACGTGCCAGGCAGCTGTAGCAGCAGTTGAAAAGTCGGAGAAAGAGACAATGTTTAAAAAGCTTTATTTGAAAAGTCAGCGCGATGCACTTCGGTATGCCACGTCAGGTGTCAAGATAATGTCGAACCGTCTTTAATGCTTTCGTCAAGGATGTTAAGCCTGACGCCAGTCGTAAAAGTGATGGTTCGTTTCAACGATGACGCGCCCGGCTGGAAATCATCAGCGAAGTTCTAATGAACTACTACAATATTCATGCCGGAAGCAGAGGCGCATATTATTCCGCCAGCGGGAAATATATCGAGTTGCTCACCAAGAAAAAAACGGAGAAGTTGCACAACGGAGAGAAAAAGCGTTTGTGCTATATTATAAAGGTACTCGCATGAATACTCATCATGTGTCTGTGCAGGTGTTCAAGAAGGAACCCGCATTGTGTGAAACTCCACATGTACTACCGTTAATTAAAGTGGACTGAACCAACGCTTTCTAGACTGGCTTAGGCCTCTCCATATCCTCCTCTCCCTCCTGCTTACGTCATCACACTACAACGGAGCTGTTTTGTCCTCTCTGAGTGCTTTCGGACAACGAGAATAAGTCCGCCCGGCTCAGCCGGACCTGCTCAGACTGCTTCGGCGATTTTAGCACTATTACCTGTCTAGACCGCAAAATAAATATATTATTTTGTGAAGTACATGCTTTGTGGCAAAGAGCACATTTTGGAACATTACAATTGCTTTATACACGTGGTTTTCTTCGATTTTGTAAGTATCCTGGCGCTGGACTCGGCTGGTGAATACATCCGCAGTGTGGAAAACAGGTTTGCCAGGCTTGGCTACTTTATGCCAAATTGGGTAATTTTAAAGGAATGTGGCTGGAAACTTTTCGAGTTGGCTACTTGGGTATTTCTGGCTACTTTTAAAATAAACATTTTTCTATAAGAACTAAAGACAAACCAGACACCACACTATAAATAATGGTATAATGTGCTGTACTACGCCTCTTATGACACACACGATGTGCAATGACCATGCTCACATGTGTTTTTGGAAAGGACGATGCAACCTCCACCTTGCAACCGACTAAATTCATTCAACAGGAACACCTTTTGTTTCATTCCATGGAACTGAGTGCCCATAAAATCATAAGGTCGAAACACGAGTGTTATTACGGTTCCATGAAGAAATTGAGTAAAGGCATACAAGAAAACGTTTGATATATGACTATAAAACTACTAAAAGGCACTTTCCTTAGTGATAAGAAATCCTGCCTAGTATATGATATTCCCTTGTAAAGTTGAGACATGGAAGGGGACACATTGACAAATTTCTAAAGAGCGAGAATCGCTGACACGACACATTCGCTGGTACTAGAGTTCAGTGACAACTACTTGCGTTTACTTAATCATTTATACAGGGATAACAATTCCCGAATTCGAATACGGAGCCCCAGTTCTAAGTTGACTCCGAATGTGACGTTTCAAATAAGTTGAAGGACTCTAAACATAACAGCTCCAAGAGGAGCAGCTCATAATTAGCTACAGCAATCTTTTCTTCTGAAGTGATTGGCCATGGCGTCAGCATGTTGACTTTTTTTGGCTACTTTTTAAGCACGCGTAACTAATTACTTTTCTGGCTACTTCTCACTTTTTGAACCTGGCAACCCTGCCAGTAAACGTCAGTGGCTTAGCTTTTCTTGAGGTGCTGCGATTTCTCAAGTGGTCGTGTGGTAAAATTGTGTTTGTATGTTTTTCATGCCGAGCATGTCGGCGAAACTGTAGGCATTGTCTCAGTTATGGTGGCTGAGTGAGTCCAATCAAGAGGGTGTGCGTTGAACTGGCAGGCTGTGACAATGCCTTGGAATTGCTGCGTGTCGCGGTGCCGCCAGAACTCTGGCGCTGGAGAATCTGTGGGCGTGTTCACATTCCTCTCGGACTCGGCAAGAAAAACTCAGTGGAGAAAAGCTATCCACCGTGCGGACTTGAAGCCAACCAATCAATCTTTATTTCGGACATAAATACAATGTAGTAGGTATGCCCACGAGGCGTGGCAAAAAGAAACACGTATGTTTCCTGACAGGGTCTTCGCCTCGGGAATACACATCAGACAGCATTTGCACTGAATGAAATACAGTGCAATCATATTGTTACGGAAAGGAAGAAGCGTACGTCTATTTACAGATGGCTTTTAATCCCTGGGCCAACAAGCGTAGAGCATGCGATAAAAAAAATGCCCTCTTCCTTGAGGTCTCTCAGGCCACCATCATAGTCCTCTTCTTCACACATTACCGACTGTGACATCACCCCCGTCGGAAAAAGCACCTTATTGGTGCGGCTCATCTGTCCGAGAAAGTTTGAGGTTTGGGAAGGTTTGAGACGGCTGACGTGGATAATGTCAGAGAGAGGTGAAGGCACCGTGGCATCCAGCGGAGACACTTCATATGTGACAGGAGTCACCTGACGAAGGATGCGGTAAGGGCCATAGTATCGCGAGAGGAATTTCTCCGAAAGACCAACACGCCGAGTTGGATATCAGACTAGCACAAGAGCACCTGGTTCGTAATGCACGTCGTGATGGCGCTGGTCGTAACGGCACTTCTGGCGTGTCTGTGAAGCAGAAAGGTGAATGCGAGCAATCTGGCGTGCTTGGGTCGCTGTGGTTATGACATCCCGAGTGTACTCTGTCGGCGAGTCGAGGGTGGTCGAGAGGAGTGTCTCGAAAGGCAAAGTTGGCTCACGGCCGAAGAAAAGATAGAAGGGGGAATAGCCTGCTGTGTCGTGGCGCGAGGAATTGTAGGCGAACGTGACAAATGGTAGAGCAATGTCCCAGTCGCGATGATCGGAGGAAACATACATTGCTAGCATGTCAGTTAATGTGAGGTTCAGGCGTTCGGTAAGACCGTTAGTTTGAGGATGGTAGGCGGTAGTAAGTTTGTGTTTAGTAGCACATGATCGAAGTAGGTCGTCTATGACTTTGGAAAGAAAGTATCTGCCGCGATCGGTGAGAAGTTGATGAGGTGCACCTGGTGCAAAATAACGTCGTGAAGCAAGAAATCAGCAATGTCTGTAGCGCAGCTGGTCGGTAGGGCTCTAGTAATGGCATAGCGAGTTGTATAGTCCGTAGCGACGGCAATCCACCTATTTCCGTCATTCGATATAGGGAATGGTCGGAGAAGATCAACGCCAACGCGAAAAAAAGGGTCGGCCGGTATATCCAAAGGCTGAAGCAGTCCGGCAGGAGGCACAGCTGGTCTTTTCCGGCGTTGACATGACTCACACGCGGCAACATAGCGCCGAACGGAGCGGTTGAGACGGCGCCAGAAAAACCGTCGCCGAATTCGGTCATAGATCCGCGTAACGCCAAGGTGTCCAGCGGTGGGAACGTCGTGCAGTCGCTGCAGTACAGTCTGTTGCAGATGAGACGGAATGACGGTTAGGAGCTCGGGCCTGTCGGGGTGCATATTGCGGCGATACAGGATGCAATTTTGTAGTACGAATATGTGAAGGGATGGGTCAGACGGATCAGAGAGGAGGCGTTCGATAATGGGGCGTAACGACTCATCGCGTCGTTGTTCAGCGCCAATGTCTTGCAAGGCAGAGAGCGAAAGAATGCAGATCGGTGCGACATCCACTAAGCCGTCCGGTACATCGACGGGATGACGAGACAGGCAGTCGGCATCCTGATGTAGACGACCCGACTTGTAGACCACAGTGTATGTGCATTCTTGCAGCTGTAGGGCCCAGCGACCGAGGCGTCCCGTGGGATCCTTAAGGGAGGAAAGCCAACAAAGGGCGTGGTGGTCGGTTGTAACTGTAAATGGCCGACCATATAGATAGGGTCTGAACTTGCCCACCGCCCAAATGAGGGCGAGACACTCGCGCTCAGTAATCGATTAATTGCGCTCTGCGGGAGAGAGGAGGCGGCTGGCGTAGGCGATGACGCGGTCGTGCCCACATTGGCGTTGAGCTAAAACTGCGCCGATGCCTTAGCCACTAGCGTCAGTGCGGATTTCTGTCGGAGCGGAGGCGTCAAAATGGGCGAGAACAGGAGGTGTGGTGAGCAGCGTGATGAGCTGCGAGAAAGCGGACGCTTGTTCAGAGCCCCAACAGAAAGGAACGTCTTTCTTCAGGAAGTCAGTCAGGGGACGGGCAACATGACCGAAATTTTCCACAAACCTGCGGAAGTACGAGCAAAGGCCAATAAAGCTGCGAACATTTTTGACACAAGTTGGTACGGGGAAATTCTGCACAGCATGAACTTTAGCGGGGTCGGGGCGAAGGCCTGACGAATCGACGAGGTGTCCGAGCATTGTTATTTGGCGGTGACCGAAGTGGCACTTGGACGAGTTGAGCTGCAAGCCAGCGCTGCGAAAAACAGAAAGAACAGATGAAAGTCTTTCAAGATGAGTCGCAAAAGCTGAAGAGAATACGATGACGTCATCCAAGTAGCACAAACAGATGGACCATTTCAAACCACGCAAGAGCATGTCCATCATCCGTTCAAAGGTCGCCGGGGCATTGCACAAGCCAAAAGACATTACCCGGAACTGATATAGGCCGTCTGGTGTGACGAATGCAGTCTTTTCACCGTCCATTTCATCCACGGCAATTTGCCAATATCCAGAGCGAAGGTCTATAGATGAAAAATAAGTGGCACCGTGGAGACAATCTAGAGCATCGTCAATGCGGGGAAGTGGATATACATCTTTCTTGATGTTCGTGTTTAGATGACGCTAGTCAACGCAGAATCGCCAGCTGTTATCCTTCTTTTTGACGAGAACAACAGGGGACGCCCACGGGCTGGAAGAGTGTTCAATAATCCCTTTGGCAAGCATCTTGTCAACCTCGCTCTGGATAACGTGTCGCTCAGAAGGCGACACCCGGTATGGGCGTCGGCGAACAGGTGCTGCATCGCCGGTATTTATACGATGCTTCACGACCGTAGTGTGACACAAAGGACGATCGTTCAGGTCGAAAATGTCGGAGTAGGACTCGAGGAGGCAATGGAGCTCTGCTGCTTGTTGGGTCGAGAGGTCCGGTGCAATCATCTTTGTAAAGTCGTCCGTCAGGGCTGATGTAGACGGCGGAGAATGAGCATTGGTCGAAGACGGCGCAACAGATAGAGCGGAAATGTGGCACTCGTGCGTCGGTGACAACGTGGCAAGAGACATGCCTCGAGGAACTACTTGTGGGCACTGTCCGAAATTTAGGATGGGAAGACATGTCTGATTGTCCGCAACAGAAACGATGGTGTGTGGGAAGGAGACATTGTGAGAAAGCAGGACTGAAGTCGCGGGAGTAAGGACGTAGTCTCCGTCAGGTACAGGTGGGCAGGCTAAGACAGGGATGCAGGTTGCTGCAAGAGATGGCAGGCGTATAAAATCCGCGGAACAAAGCTGAGTTGGAGCTTGAGCAGGAACGTCAACGGGAATAGGTAGGGGTAGGTCAAGTTGTACAACGCCGGCGGAACAGTCAATCAGAGCAGAATGGGCGGCCAGAAAGTCGAGTCCGAGGATCACATTGTGAGGGCAACGTTCGAGCGCACTAAACAAAACGGACGTGTGGCGACCGGCGACACTGACACGAGCAGTACACATTCCAAGCACAACCGGAGTTCCACCGTCGGCGACCTGGAGCAGTCGAGTCCGAGCAGGAGTCAGTACTTTTTTCAAGCGCGTTCGAAGCTCCGCACTCATAATGGAAATTTGGGATCTAGTGTCGATGAGTGCTGTAACGGGTAAACCATCCACGTCCACGTCCAGAAGGTTCCGATTAGTAGGCAGGATCAGCAGAGGAATTTCAGGCCGGTGTTCTTGAGCAGCGTCACCTCCAGGCGCTGCCCCAGTTAGTTTCCCGTCGGAGAGCGGCGACGGTAAGCTGGATATGGAGAGCGACGCAGCTGGGGCGAACGGGAGCGGCGACTATGGGATGATGGTGATCGGCTGATCGCGGTGGCTCGAGCGTTGTCAGGTGCATCTTCAACCTCGGTGGAGAGGGATGGCGGGCGGGGATTCAGTGGGGAGCGGCGGTAGGCGGGAAAGCTTGGTCGAGAGTGGAATCGAGAGTGGAGTGAGTCGACAGTGGCGAGAGATGTGGCCCACACGTCCACAGTAAAAGCAGATGGGTCTATCATCATGGGTGCGCCATTCGGCCGGGTTGCGATAGCTCGGATATGGACCGTATTGGCTCCGGTGAATAGGGGCAGAGGTAGCAGACGAAGCAAAGTAAGGACGGCTGACGGAGCAGATGGACGGAAGACCTACATTGGCAAGTTCTTGGCGAATTACCGACTGAATGAGTGACACAAGCGGCCTGGAATCGTCAAAGCACTGCGTCACAGGCGTGGCAGGAGACGCTGCTTCGATTTCTCGCCGAACGATACGTACGACGTTCTCGGAGGAGGTGGGCTCACGCGGTGGACAAATGTCTTCGCACATCGATAAAGCTGCTGTATTGGGTAGCCGCGTAAACTGTTGAACTATGCGGCGACTCTTCGCGTCTTCAAAGCGGCGACATTCGTTAATGATCTCATTGACCGTTGTTACGTTCTTATAAACAAGCAGGTTAAACGTGTCGTCCGCGATGCCTTTTAAGACGTGGCTGACCTTGTCTGCCTCTGCCATATTGTTATCTACTTTGCGGCAAAGAGCGAGGACATCCTGGATATACGCCACGTAAGATTCAGTGGACGTCTGTACACGGGTCCCAAGGTCCTTCTTCGCAGCACGTTGGCGGCCGACGGGCTTGCCGAACAAATTTCTAAGCCTGTGCTTGCTTAGAGTGATTACTCCGCACGTCCACCAATGATGTTACGGAAAGAAAGAAGCGGGCGTCTATTTACAGATGGCTTTTAATGGCTGGGCCAACAAGCGTAGAGCAGCGATAAAAAAACTACCCTCTTCCTCGTCGTCTCGCAGGCCACCATCATAGTCCTCTTCTTCACACATTACCGACTGTGACAATATAATAACAAATAAGTAAAACAAAACAT
Source organism: Dermacentor variabilis (assembly GCF_050947875.1). NCBI lineage: Eukaryota > Metazoa > Arthropoda > Arachnida > Ixodida > Ixodidae > Dermacentor > Dermacentor variabilis. Next base: position 28,512,979 of record NW_027460291.1, on the reverse strand, counting down.
ATTTTAATACATAGGGAACACAAGCAGATGTACACTCGACATAAGTTATAATGAACTGAATAACACACGAATCGTAACAAGACGATGAGCAAAACGTGAACGAGGTGAATGCTGGAGCCAACGTTTCGACAAATGGACTTGTCTTCTTCAAGGCGACGTATGCTTTCATCGCCACAGTATATATAGGTGGGGTTCTTCTAAAGGGGAGAGGGTGTGAGGCGGGAGGATGCGGAAACGAGGGAAAATGTGTTAGTGTGCCGAATGGAGAGTAAAGGAACGCTGTGTACAAGGTGGAAGCCAGGCCTGCAGATTCTTCTTATATGTTTCGCTTGTCAGACGCCCTTGAAACGCCGGTTGACAAAAAAAAAAGAAAAAAAGAAAAAAGAAAAGGAAAGGGGAAAAAGCGGGGGGGATACGCCAAGAAATCAGACTAAGTGTTGTTGCCTATAGCTTAAAGTTTAGCATAACGAATAGATTCTAAAGCTCCCTTTGAAACGTTTATGCCTATTGGTTGCAATGTCTTGAACTTATGGATGAGGTATGATTTTCTGTATTTTCTTTCTCGTTCAGAACGGAAATTTGACTGTAAGATGTAGAGTTTAAGTTCATCAAAGTTATGTCCTGGTTGGTTGAAATGCTCGGCGACGGCTTTAGGAAGCTTTTTAGCTGTGTCCGCGCGATGTCCGTTTAATCTGACGTTCATTGATTGTCCTGTTTCACCGATATATTGTTTCTTACAGAAGGAACATTCAAGCATATAAATCACATCCGAACTTGTACAAGTGAAGCTAGATTTGACTTCATGTGTAGAACTATTTGCGGTGCTTTTAATTTTAATGTCACTTTGAAGGTACCTGCAGGTTTTGCACCTAGGGCGACAACATGCTTTTATTACGAGGGAATGATGTTGGCTGACTTTTGCGTGCACTAACATGTCTTTAAAGTTCTTGTTTCGGCGATAGGTAACCCTGGGTACATCCGGGAACGCTTTTCGCAGACGCTCGTTACTTGATAATATTGGGTGATATTTTCTTAGGATGTTGTTTATGTTTGGGAGTGCATTAGAATATTTTGTTATAAAGGCCGGCGGTCTGTCAGATTCTATTGTGGGCTGTCTTTTCGCCAATTCCAACTGTCTCTCCAATCTTGACGCGGCATCATAAGCTCTATCGAGAGCAACTTGGGGATAATTCCTTTCTGCTAGCGTTGATTTAAGGTCATTTAGGTGGTGGATATAATCGTGGTCTTCGCTGCAGATTCTACTTATAGGTTTCGCTTGTCCGACAAAAATTCTTTGCTTGCAATGTCGCGGGTGATGACTGTTATAGTCTAAATATTGCTGGCTATCTGTAAGCTTCCGGTAAAGTGTCGTTCTCAGTTTTCCGTGTTATATGTAGACCGTCGTGTCCAGGAAGTTGATCTGACTAGGAGAGTGGTGAGCAGTAAATTTAATACTCGGGTGAAAGCGATTGAAATGCTCCTCCCGCCTCACACCCTCTCCCCTTTAGAAGAGCCCCACCTATATATACTGTGGCGAGGAAAGCATACGTCGCCTTGAAGAAGACAAGTCCACTTGTCGAAACGTTGGCTCAAGCATTCACCTTGTTCTCGTTTTGCTCATCGTCTTGAATTTCCATCTCCCCCATTCCTCGTCTTTTCTCTACAAATCGTAACAAGTCATACAAAGAAGTGCAATACGATTGTCACTATACAAATATGAATATAAAGGGATGAAGGCACTACATATATGCCCTACATACAACGATGAATTTCATTACCTATTGCACACAGGTCAAGCACCAAATAAAATCAGATAGGATCGGGTATTTTTAACAATAGTAGTTTTATTTTCCTTTTGTAATGCCAAATAGCTTTACTGTTGAGCGCGATTATAGAAGGATGCCTGTTACAAAAAGATACTATTTGATTATGTATTGTTTGGGTACCGTAGCTGGTCCGGGGTCAATGTCCAACTAAAATACTCGTGCGTAAATTATGTACTACCTCCCGCTTTAAATATTTCTGAAGAATTCCTTATTGTTTATTTTTTATTTAGTTATTAGTAGTTAGTAGTACTTATTCTTTATTTGACAATCAACAAAATTCCTAGGAAGAAACTGTAAAGCTCGGCGTAAGGTAATATATTTAGAATCTGGAATGTACAGCTGTTTGGTGCAGATATTGAAAAACATACTAAACATAAAGCTCTTTTTCGGAGTGCGAAGAGCCAGTCCGAGTCTGTCTTGTTGTCTAATCCCCAAACTAAATGACAGTACCCAAGGTGTGAATGAATTAGTGAGAAATACAATTGCCTCTTCAAACGCATCGGCATAAGACGTTTCAGCCAGTACATCAAGCCTATGGAGCTAGATACCTTCAAATGTAGATGGTTTACATGGTCAAACCAGCTTAAATCTGATTTGAAGCAAACCCCAAGGAATCGACAGCCAGTCGTTAACATGATTTCCGAATTGTTGATACTTAATTTGAGATAATAGTGTATAGGTTTATTTTCCGGAACGAAAATCATATATTTTGTTTTGTTTACATTAAGTGATATTTCATTATTATTCAGCCAAACATATAACACGCTAAGCCAGGCATTAACTTGTGATTCCAGCAAGGCAAGATCAGGTCCGGAAAAGAAAACATTTATAACCTCTGCATAAATGATGATATCGGGGGTTAAAGGTATATTTACAATATAATTTATGTAGATAATAAAGAGCAAAGGACACACAATTGATCCCTGAGCAACACCATATTTTATATTGCCGGTCTCAAACTGAGTTTCGTCAAATTGTATGCACTGTTTTCTTCCACCCAAGTAATTTATACAAGTTTGCCAGACAGTCCCCGAATACCACATATTTCTAGTTTTTTCAGTAGTATGTCATGTTTAATGGAATCAAACGCTTTTCGAAAATCAATAAAAATATCAAGAGTATACAGCTTCTTTTCAAACTTTGAAAGTATGTTATCCCTAATATCTAATAGAGCTGTTTCAGTTGATTTTCCCGTGTGATATACGTACTGTTGTTTACAAATTACGTTGTTATCCTTTAAAAAGCAGTCGATTCTTTTTGTAAGTTACTCTCTCAGCGATTTTAAAAAAAGTGGCAATACAGAAATTGCTCTATAATTGTTAAAATCGTTTTTTACCACCTTTAAAAATCACTGTAACACGTGCAAGTGACAATTTGTCAGGGAATGTGCCAGTAAGAAGCATTCTGTTACATATATAGGTAAGTGAACTGACAATAAAATCAATAGTGGCTTTGATCGGAACGGGACTAATGCCGTCGTCTCAAGGCGAACAATCGTTCTTAACGCTTTTATTAGATGTGTAATTTATTCTTCAGATGTAGGCGTTAGAAACAACGAATCACTGTAAGTTGGAAAAATGTACGAGTGGATAGACTTCGACGACTGTACACATTCAGAGTTAACGACAGCGCCGGCATCCAAGAAGTGCTTGTTAAACTGGTTCGCAAGCAACTGGCCAGAGCAAACAGTTCGATTTATGATAAACTCGGAAGGCAAAGATGCTTTTCTTCCGGCTAGAAGTTTATTAAATTCTTGCCAAACCAATTTGGGTTTGTCCATTACTAATGAAAACTTGTTTTTCGTAATAATCAGACCTTGCTTTCTTGAGGTCGATATTGAGCCTGTTGAGATTTCTTTTTAATTCTGCGAGATGATGAAGATTTTTTTGTTTTTAGGAACCGAGAGAATAATCAATTCTTTTTTATTAATACGATTATACAAATCTTTGGTAATCCATGCCTTTTTCGCTTTTCTGTGCTTTTTGACAAAAACGTGTCGAAATGCCTGGTCATAATTATGGAGCATTTTTTCTAAGAACACATCATACGCCTTAGACGGATTCGTTTCTCTGTACACCTCAGCCCAGTTAGTCTTAGCTATTAAAGAACAAAATCTAGCCACGTTAAACTCATTCACGATTCGTCGCTTATATTTGCTTTCACTCAAATGTTTCTTTAGTGGAAATTGTCTAAAAAATGGGAAATAATCACTAATTTTAGACATAAATACCCCCGACAAGATGTTGCCAGAGGAAAAACTTGTAAAACACAAGTCGATTAAGGTTTCAGAATGCTCTGTAACTCACGTGGGACAATCAAAAACATTTGCACAACCGTATAAGAGTGTTAATTCAAGCAACTTCACCTGGTTAGGGTTATTTTTCATGAGGCCAATATTTAGATCACCAAAGATTATTCTTTCCGACTTAATAATGCTTGCGCGTTCAAGAAACGACTGTATGAATTCAAAAACTACGTCTGTTATGCTACTAGGGGGACGGTAGATTAGACGTATCACGACATTGTGGTATAATATGGCGACAGCCTCAAGATCTTCCTGCAAGACAGTGTAATCAAACAAAACATCATAGGAGAAGCTTTTTTTTACATATAAAGTAACTCCTCCTCGCCGTTTATCTTCTCTAAACACAGAAATGTTCTCATAGCCCGGAGACCACGTAGCATCGGCATCAGAGGAGTACCAAGTTTCGGAAAAACCAATAATTTCAGATGTGCAACTTATTTGCTGAAGATCGGCTTCAATTTCAAGTACTATGTTTCGTAGACTTTGTGCATTGAGATGATATAGAAGAAGTGCTTGTTCAGAAGAATATTTGTAGCTGCTTATCAAGTTATTAAATGAATTCGGTGTAAAATAGGATCCCTGATAGTGACAGGCTGCCAACAAGTGTGCAAGCGGTGCGTCTACGCTGACCCAACCATTTTTTCAAGATCACTTTCACAAGCAATCCGTATGGCTCGCGTGCCTTGCTCGTTCTTTGCGAAAACCTTTCCCTGAGAACACCACACAAAAGTGTAGTTCAATCCGCGTGCCATAGCGTTAGAAAGCCACAGAAGGCTCATATTCATAGCAGTAAGGTTATCGAAAAAACGTAAAGCGCTTGCGCACTCCTTCAGTTTATCCCGTTTTGCCAGCCACGCCGCTTTCTGCGTTCGCCTGCAAAATCGGATTAGCGTGATCGGTTGCTTGTTCTGGCGCGGCGGGAGGCGATGCACAATGACAACGTCACATTTGACAAGAGCGGAAGATCGAGCTTCTGCACAAGGTTGTTAATTTTGTTCAACAGGTTTGCTTTTTCTGTAAATGGTAAGCTATGAAATTGCATGTTCTCGCGCCTAGTGTACTGTTGAAGATCGTTCAGTTCTTGAGCTAGTTTTTCAACAGTTTTTTGGTCTTGGCTGTTTTCAAGACTCTCGACTCTCTTGCGAAGCTTTTCGATCGTTGCCTTTTTAACTCTTGCGGCATCCAGCGCTTGCATGGTCCACCATTTTCATTTAATCAGTCGCTTCTGCCTAGCGCCAATATAGAGTGGAACAATTTACCAGATAGAGTTGTCAATGAGGGCAACCCCATTATCTTCAGCAGCTGCTTACTGATCACCTTAAACCCTAACCTTATAATGACCGTACTGTGCCTTCATTCCTTAGCGATTGCCATCTCACATTGTGACTGTTCTGCTGATTTGCTTTTGCAGTCTATTCAGTGTGCATCTTGGCTTTTTTTGTTGTTGTTGTTTGTTTTAATGCGAATCCACAGGCTGAGTCTTGTAAGAAATTGTAACCATATCTTTGTTTCTATCCTTATCTTCTGTAACCCCCCCTTATGTAATACCCAGACAGGGGGCGTAAAGGAAAAATACAAGATGAATTGTGATGATGATGATGGTTTCGCTCTCATGCTTGGATGACGTCTGCAGTAGTCCCTCAAAATTGTCCGACATGTGCTGAACTCACTCCTCTACGGCAGTTCCTGTCTCTCTTAAGGTTCGCAATTCTGAGAATTTCGTGGTAAGGATAGCCAAACTCTTACTTATTTGTGTTAGTTGCTTACTTATTTCAGTGGGTAAAGTAGAGGGCATTTCGTGTGACCCTTGAGCATTACGAGAAAGCCGACATGTAGGGCATCTTAGGTTTTGAAAACGCGTTCGCTCATGCCAGCGCATTTACCCAGGTGGTAGCATTGAGCGCACTGAGCACATGTCAGAACTTCTTCACCTTTGACGAAATCTTCGTAGCACGAGAGCCAGGTATCGGTTACCTCGGAGCCCATTTCTAACATTCAGTGTGAGAGAACAAACAACCGAACAACCAACAGCTACACACATATATATGTAGCAAAATAAGAATATTAACTAAATTTGCACTTAGCTACGCGCACGTAAGGCAGTATCAGTACGGCCTGCGGACCACGCTGCTGCCACTGGTGCCCGCCATGTGGCAGGCATTCCACGAGGCGTCCGCTTATATGCCAGTCAAGATTAGTGGAGCAGTGGTCGCAGGTCGCTCGCCGCAGGCTATCAGCAGCGACGGGGATGTCGGTGCCAATGCAGACAATTTACAGAATCGGGCTTCATATGATGATGCCGCGTGCACGTAAAACGGCATCAGCGCGGCCGGAGGGAAACGCTTCTGCCCCTGCTGCCCTCGATGTCCAGAAAAAACGATCGGTAGTAAGCCAGACCTTCCTCTTAGCATTAACAAGCTTGCCTGCGCAGTGGAGCTCATCGCCAGTATGCCGCCTTCATTATAATGCCCCGGTCGCTAATGGCTTCATTTGCTGGCCCGTGAACCAACGTACCTTATGCACACATGTGCTTTGTTTACATGCTGTGTTTTCTATAGCATGTTGTGGGAGAGCCGTCGAATCTGCGAATGGTTCGTACAGGTGCGGCAATGTGTAAAGCCAGCGACGGTAAAGCTTGCGAACCAGCACGATGCGCTTGGGAAAAATAGCACATATAGGACTCCCGAAATAATAAAGGGTTGGTTGTTTTTATACTTGCGTCTTATCACTTCTGCACAGCATGGATATCACATGTTCCATCGTTAAACAAGCATAGCATTTCCATTATTTCACGGGAGCACGCGAGTCAGATATTGGAAGACACCATAGCTGAAAATTTGCCTCCCCGATCTGTCAAGATCATATTGCTTTTATATGTTATATTATTCTTTAGTCTCACCACCATTTTTACGTGTATCAGCCTCGCACCCGAATGTAGAATAAAACCGCATGTTGCATCACATGTTGTAGTGTCCCGAGTCTTAATAGCGAATACAACGCTTTTTAATTAGTGAAAAGAGTACATTCATGCAACATTAACACTTTAAAAGCAAATACAAAGAATGGCAAAAATAATTCTTGTAAAACACGTGCTACATTGAAATAATTTTCAAAGCAAAAACAACTACAGTGAAGCAACATGAACATATATTGGCCCATTTCATACAAAAGAAGAAAAAGAGAATAAGCTCTCGCTACCTCCACTAGCAAGAAAACAAAACAAAAGAACAGAAAAATGAAGGTTTTATAACGTTAAACCACCCGCCGTGGTTGCTTTGTACCTAAGGAGTAGGGTTGCTATGCAAGAGGTGCCGCGTTCGAATCCCGGCCACGGCGGACACATTTCGATGGGGGCAAAATGAGAAAACACCCGTGTACTTAGAATAAGGCGAACGTTAAAGATCCCCATGTAGTCCAAATTTCCGGAGTCTCCCACTATAATCAGATCACGGTTTTGGCATGTGAAACACCACAATGTCACCACAATCTAATAATCCAATCTAAGTTTAAACCTGGAAGTGCTCACTAAAGCCTCAGTGACATCAAGCAAAAAATAAAAGTCGGTAACTGGTGACACGCGCGTGAAAAAAGGGAAATGCCATGCTAAAACGCTGCTGCCACGCACGGAAGTGACGTTACACTTATGACCACGTGATTGTGACGCTGTTGGGGTATGGCTAGTGTGGCGTGTTCCGGTTTATGGTTTTGCGCGCGCTGCTGGAGCCTCTTCAGCTTAGTTAAGACATTATTTTATGGTTTCTTACTGTATTGTGGGCTAGAATGTTGTTCTAGTTAGTTGCGCTGGAAGGACCGCATGGTGTTCGAACTTGCGATCACGAGCGACACTTGGGCGCAACGCTGGAGCAGCTCGTTTCCTTGTACCTTGCAGCGCGATTATGGTTGGTAGTGTGATCTTGTGCAGCTGCTCTTACGTTTATCAGTGCTCGCGCTCTTGTTTGATGAAGTTACTGTTGTGAACGGGGCACATGTGTGATCTTAGCTTGGCGGCACCTTTTTCTCTTATGCTGAAAAGGTTTAAACTCGTTCTAAAGGCTTCTTGCTGCAGTTGCCGCTTAGTGTTCTGCACTGATTGCGAAAAAAAAATTTGTTTCCTCCTTTGTGGGACTTGCATTGCAGATAATGACCGAGTAAGTAGCTGATGCAAATTTTTTATGGCACTCCATGTACCATTTACCTCTACTGTTTCTTGTCTTTCATATTCATGCTGTTTCCCTGTTTATGTCCGACTTAGGCGGCTAGCCAATCGCTACTTGCTTGAGTACCTGCTCGCCGCAGTTCAAAAGGCACATGTTGAGCAACGCGAATTATGAAGACAAATACTGAGGAACGTGGCCAAGCCGCTCCTGGTTCTACTCTGGCTGAATTTTGTTGTAAAGCTTGGCTGTCTTGAAGACCAAGAAATTTTCTTAAATTTCTTCCAGCTAGTTGGCCAAAGCCGCCATTTATTATTGCTTCTATTGATGGTGCTATGCGAGGTTCTATGTTTGCACAGATCGTCCTCGCAACTTGTTTGCAAACACGACGTGGGTTCATAGCAGGAACCTGCATTATGTTAGAGGTGTAAGATGCACGCCAATATGACCGGTGTAGGTTTGCAGGTACATGCATGCCACTCTCAAGCGAATACCAAGTTTCCGTTGTACGAATCTTCCCTGACCTTGATGCACTTCACAGGGCTTGTATGGTTAATGCCTTGATCTGTGCAATAGAATGCTGAAAGATAGCGAGCTTACGCTGATCCTCTTGTTCAACAAAAAAACGTTTTTGCCATTGAAACATGGAACATGGTGATAATGTGACAATCTTTGCCTCAATAACCTCTCTTCTCTCCCATCTTTATAAGTGAAGTTGTCAACTACATGTCACTTTCTTTGAAAAGAGGGCCGTGTTGTGACAGAATTTCCCCTCCCAATAAAAAAATTTGTAAAGGAGATTTTTGAGACTCACTAAGCATTTGTCTCGCAAACCATACTTATTTCAAAGGAATTTTCCACGTCTCAATAATTTCTCTCGTCGTATTCGAGTGCTGATCGCCGTGTTATCGTTTGTTAACAAAGCTTTTCCTCAAGTCTAAATATTTTAAGGTACTTTGTCGTGTACGTATCATGGCCACGCACGCTTATATCGCCTTCCGTTTCTCTACCACGGGTACGCTTTAAAACCGCGGCGCTGCAATTTTGCTTCAGAAACATTCCTTTCCTTCCTTCTTCTCCTCCCTTAAACTGGCTCTCTAACTACTACACGCAGAGACAAAGCAACAGCGCTCCAATTCGATCCCATAGATGAGATTAATATATATATATATATATATATATATATATACAGAAAATTATCAGTCATAGCACTCGTAGTACAGCCCTCTGGGCTGTTTCTTTTGTTTTCGAAAGTAGTCCTATTAGTGTTATAATTACGCAAGGTTTTTCGCCCTCGTCAGCAGCAGTCATTGAGATAGTTACTCTGGCTAGCTTCCCACGCTGTGCGTGCCGCACTCGCACCTGTTCAAGCTTTTTCTAGACGCTAGAGCTATAATATGTCGCGCAAATATGAGCGATCGGAAAGCACGTTTTCTGCTCTGGGCCGGCAGAGAAGGGAGGCTTTGTTCCGGCCGCAAAGCCCTCCATGTCTCAGTAAGGTGCCTGGTGGTGGTCTCGTGCGGACGCTGCCCTCTCGGTGAGCGCATATTCCCCCTCATCTTGTAAAAGGTTCAATACTTACAAGCATTTGTCTCGCAAACCACACTTATTTCAAGGGAATTTTCCATGTCTCAATAATTTCTCTCGTCGTATTCGAGTGCTGATTGCCGTGTTATCGTTTGTTAACGAAGCTTTCCCTCAAGTCTAACTATTTTAAGGCAGTTGGTCATGTGCGTATCATAGCCACGCACGCTTATATCGCCTTCCGTTTCTCTACCAAGGGTAGAGAAATTTGCACAAACAGGTGTGGAGTGCAGCCTGATCCCGGTGACCAGAACCGGTAACGCACTCTCTCACCAGAGCAAGATTGGCCACCCTGGTCCAGTACTTGGACACAACCACCTATATGAATACAACAATCAAACCCCGGCCCTCAGTCTCCAGCAGCCGCGAAGCAACTGACCACGGCGGTGGTCAGATCTGTGACGCAGCAAAGGGTGCTAAGAATACCTGGCTCCGGACAGGCCGCCATTGGAATGTGAACCTGGCAACGTTCAACGTTAGAACGTTATCTAGTGAGGCGAGTCTAGCAGTGTTATTGGAGGAATTAGAGGGTAGGAAATGGGATATAATAGGGCTCAGTGAGGTTAGGAGGACAAAAGACAGTGCTAAAAAGTGGGCACGTAACGGGGCTGAGCGGAGAGACGAGAACTAGGAGTCGGATTCCTGATTAATAAGGAAATAGCTGGTAACATACAGGAATTTTATAGCATTAACGAGAAGGTGGCAGGTCTTGTTGTCGATGGGTAAAGTCAAAACAAAATACACTATACTGATGGGCGACTTCAATGCCAGGGTAGGCAAGAAGCAGGCTGGAGACAAGTCAGTGGGGGAATATGGCATAGGCTCTAGGAATAGCAGAGGAGAGTTATTCGTAGAGTTTGCAGAACAGAATAATATGCGGATAATGAATACATTTTTCCGCTAGCGGGTTAGCCGAAAGTGGACGTGGAGGAGCCCGAATGGTGAGACTAGAAATGAAATCGACTTCATACTCTGCGCGAATCCTGGCATCATACAAGATGTAGACGTGCTCGGCAAGGTGCGCTGCAGTGACCATAGGATGGTAAGAACTGGAAGTAGCCTTGACTAGAGGAGGGAACGGAAGAAACTGGTACATAAGAAGCCAATCAATGAGTTAGCGGTAAGAGGGGAAATAGAGGAATTCCGGATCAAGCTACAGAACAGGTATTCGGCTTTAACTCAGGAAGAGGAACTTAGTGTTGAAGCAATGAACGACAATTGTGCAATGAACGAAGAAATGTGCGGAATATAACCAACCCTTATATATAGCTTTCATTGATTACGAAAAAGCGTTTGATTCAGTCGAAACCTCAGCAGTCATGAAGGCATTATGGAATCAGGGTGTAGATGAGCCTTATGTAAAAATACTGGAAGATATCTATAGCGGCTCCACAGCCACCGTAGTCCCCCATAAATAAAGGAACAAAATCCCAATAAAGAAATGCGTCAGACAGGGAGATACGATCTCTCCAATGCTATTCACAGCAGGTTTACAGGAGGTATTCAGAGACCTGGAGTGGGAAGAATTGGGGATAAAAGTTGATGGAGAATACCTTAGCAACTTGCGATTCGCTGATGATATTGCCTTGCTTAGTAACTCAGGAGACCAATTGCAATGCATGCTCACTGATCTGGAGAGGCAAAGCAGAAGGGTGGGTCTTAAAATTAATCTGCAGAAAAGTAAAGTAATGTTTAACAGTCTCGGAAGAGAAGAGCAGTTTACGATAGGTAGCGAGGCACTGGAAGTGGTAAGGCAATACATCTACTTAGGGCAGGTAGTGACCACGGATCCGGATCATGAGACGGAAATAATCAGAAGAATAAGAATGGGCTGGGGTGTGTTTGGCAGGCATTCTCAAATCATGAACAGCAGGTTGCCACTATCCCTCTAGAGGAAAGTGTATAACAGCTGTGTGTTACCAGTACTCACGTATGGGGCAGAAACCTGGAGGCTTACGAAAAGGGTTCTGCTGAAATTGAGGACGACGCAACGAGCTATGGAAAGAAGAATGATGGGTGTAATGTTAAGGAATAAGAAAAGAGCAGATTGGGTGAGGAAACAAACGCGGGTATATGACATCTTAGTTGAAATCAAGAAAAAGAAATGGGGCATGGGCCGTACATGTAATGAGGAGGGAAGACAACCGATGCTCATTAAGGGTTACGGACTGGATTCCAAGGAAAGGGAAGCGTAGCAGGGGGCGGCAGAATGGTAGGTGGGCGGATGACATTAAGACGTTTGCAGGGACAACATGGCCACAATTAGTACATGAGCGGGGTAGTTGGAGAAGTATGGGAGAGGCCTTTGCACTGCAGTGGGCGTAACTAGGCTGATGATGATGATGACTTTCTCTTGGGCAAGGTGGTGAAGTCTGCTCAACAATTTATTTGTGTTCAAAAAGATGTTTACAGAGGGAGCACACATGAAAGTGTGAACTACAAACTGATTTAATGATTCAAAGGATGGAAACTATAGGGTGCAAATTTTGTGCACACGCAAAACTCAGATGTTGTGACAGTGCTACTTTGCCTACTAATGCTACGAATTGGCCTTAAACAAGTGCACTTCTGGGGAATAAAGGTACTAACATATGCATGAATTGTTTCTAACATGTGCGCGATCTTTCAGATACACTATACCTTCATGTGCTGTTTTGTTGCTACTCCTACTCAGGATCATAGTGTGCGAAAGAATAGCTCACGTAGTAATGCTACCGTAATACGCTGTAAAAAACGCACCAAGACGTGCGCGGCAACGTGCTAAGTCTTTATTTAACTCGAAAGGAAAACGAAGCGCTCAATAAGGATAACTATGGAGGTCAAGCACGATGAAAGAAACGGATACGAATAAAGGAATGTATTAAAGGTTAAGACAGTGAGCTGGAAGTCATTTTTCTCGACAATCATTCACTACTACGGACAGACCCTGCCCGCCGGTGGGGAAGTGGACGCGTCATGCTGCGAACTTCACTTCGTGTCTCGTGATGTCCCCAGTGGCCGCGATTACAGCGCTCATTCTGGAAGCCAATAAAGTGCAGGGTGATTTAGTGAGCGATGTGTTCATTCGCAGCACGTCTCACTCACTGACAATGGTAGCCCAAAGCCTATCCTCGGGCGACTCATACAGAGGATCCTGCGCAAGCTATACTTTCAATGGGCCCCCAGACATTGGAATTGATGTTGACGCCCGGGTATTTGGGCGGCCTCTCCAGCAGAGCGATGGCGTGCTCTTCGAGCAGTTCTTGCACAACACGAGCATTCTGGATTGGCGACCTATCGTGTTGGAAGATATAGTCGGCTTCCAGGAACGGGCCGTCAAGAACGTATGGAATCAGTACATCGTATATGATTGCCCTGCACCTTTCAGCGATGAAGTTACCTTCGAGGTGTATCAGTGGGCGTCGCACAACGCTTAGTAAAGAGTACCTGCTCATTTCACGCAGTAACGACGACATCGGCGCACGACCCCTGACAGTAGCACGCTTCCCGACCATGCGGCCAGTGTGCGCCGCCGTAGCAGACGACGCCATTCAAGACCCGCCCCTCGAGCACCTGCGCGTTCGCGAGCTGCTGCCGCCGCCTGACTCAAGCACCCGCCGCATCGCGATGCAATGCGCTCCGAGTTTTCGCCTAAGTGTGAAAGAATAATGATAGTAATATTTGGGGTTTTACGTGCCAAAACCACTTTCTGATTATGAGGCACGCCGTAGTGGAGGACTCCGGAAATTTTGACCACCTGGGGTTCTTTAACGTGCACCTAAATCTAAGCACACGGGTGTTTTCGCATTTCGCCCCCATCGAAATGCAGCCGCTGTGGCCGGGATTCGATCCCGCGACCTCGGGCTCAGCAGCCCAACACCATAGCCACTGAGCAACCACGGCGGGTCAAAAAGTGTGAAAGAGAGTGCACAGTGCGTATGCTTCACCGCGTAACAAAACTATTGCAACGAAGATGATTTGAAAAAATTGAATTGTGCAACGCTTCTGGCATCCTTACCCGGCTGCATTCTGTTGGGGCGCTATGAAAAGGCACGCTGCTCTATATTCGCGGCAAACATAATCTGCGTCATAGAAAAACAAATGTTTGTGATATTTATTCACAAAATATTTAACATAAGCCAAAATATCACCTGCCGTTTTACATGTGGCACTGCTGCCAGTAAATCTGAATAACTGAGTGGGTCTGTAAAGTCTAACTCTGAAAATTCCCCATTCACTATATTTGCATTCCGTTGAGATCAGTTTTTGCCCTCAATAGGATGCGAATGAAAAGATCTTATTTTGACGTACCAGTGGGTGCAGATATTTTTTCACCTCACGAATGCTGCGGCGCCACCGTTTAGCGTGGGCGCCGTCTGCTACAGGAACTTCCTAGGTGGCGTGCGCGGCAGATGTCGCTACCTTGAAAATTATAGAGGGACCTTACTGCCACCGGAGCGGCCAAGTTTCCTAGGCCGGGTTGTCGTACTAAAACCACGCTTAAACCCATGCTGCATGTTAGTAGATTATGTGATTCCAGAAAAAGCCGTATGTGTTTATGAATGATGTGTTCTAAGATTTCCTATTACTTGTGGTGTTATTTATATGGGTCTGTAGATCGATGAAGGCTGCTTGTCACCGGGTTTATAAAGAGGACGCACTTTAGCTAACTTCCATGAGGAAGGGGCAGTGGCAGACGATGAAGATTTGTTGTACATGACTGTCAGATATCTAGATGACCACAAGAAATAGGGAACCAAGAATGCATTCTGTATCCCTTCGGGACCGGTGCATTTCTTGGTATCCAAGTTCAAGACGAGGTTAAAATGCCTTCATTGTTTATGTCAATGTAAGTGATTCCTTCGGAGCAAACTCTACTGGGGATTGAAGGAATGAAGCTGTTATCAGGTACAAATACGGACTGAAAATACTCGTTGAAAGCATCCGATATTACTGACGGATGACTGATGACGTCATTATCAATTTGAATGAAGTGGGTGAAGCATTGCGAGGTAAAATAGAAGTCCAAAATTTACGCGGTTTAGTTCTTAACAGATGAGGCAGATGAACGCGAAAAAAGAAATCCGTGGTCGTTTGCATTTTCAAATTAAGTTCATTTTTGCCTTGTGAAACCTGTCCAGGATTATGGGATCATTGATCTTTGACAGCAGTCCCAAAAAGGAACATAGTGCTATGCCAGAGGCATTCTGGAAAGCAACTGCTCCAAATTTATTTGTTCCAGATAAATTTGGAGCAGTTGCTTTCCAGAATGCCTCTGGCGTAGCAGTAGGTTCCTTTTTGGAACTGCTGTCCGTGTGCCTGAAGTCCACGCACATAAAATGGAATGACGACGTTTTTCTACAGGAAGAGGATGTATGTATAGGTTCGTGTACAGCCCCTGTTTTAAGCGACATCTTTTTAGCTTCAAAAAACAACCTGTTAAAGCAGTGCATATCGGGGACAAATGTTATGCAGATCTTTAGATTTGTGGATGATTTTTAGTGTTCCTATATTCTGACAGTTCAGAATTGGAGACCCAGTCATCATTAGTATTGTCAGAGTTCAAAACAACCTTGCATTCTCTAACCCTGACTCACGAGCTTCCGGCCGATAACTGCTTAAGATGTTTAGATTTAGAGTTCACTTTCTCATCGTGTCTTGTGTGCTGGCAGTTCAAGCCAAGGGCTAGCAAACCCATCCTCTCCCACCATTCAGCTCATTCAAAAGTAATAAAAAGAGGCATCATTCAATCATGTCTAACCAACGCACTTAACAAGTCATGTGTGCATCGGCTGCAAAACAGTTTTCATTGTCAGGTCAGCCGCATCAAAGGGGCAAGTTATCCTCACCATGTGATCGTATCTGTTGCAGAAAAAATGAAAAGTGCTCGGACAGTTCAAGCAACCTAACGTTGTAAACCAGGGTCGAGCAGGCCCTTCTGAAACCAGGTGTGCTATCATTCCATACGTTCACGGCATATCTCACAGTCGGAAAAAAGTAGGTAAACGAGCTTGTGTGCGGGTTTTATTTTCCGCTCCGAAACGTCTGGTTTGGTGTGTGCCAAGCTGAACGCAGGACATCGGGAAAATAAACAGGTGTGCACAAAAAAACGTGGGCAGAAACATGTCGGACGTGTAAAGAAAGTAGTTTATTCGGTTCCCTTGTCGTGTGGTTCATCATATGTAAGCTCAACGGCCAGATGTCTGAATGACAGATTGCATGACCATCAATTTAAAATGGAAAACCAGCTCTCCGGTCATATAAGTGCCCATTGTAAGGCTCACAAGGGCATTCTAGATTTTGATAGAACCCGTGTTTTGAACAGAGCTGATGATCAACTGACAAGGGAGATATTGGAAGCGCTTGAGATCAAGAAGCGTGGTGATGATTGTATCAATAAAGCCGCAGTTTCTCTTTTGACAAAGAAACTGGCGTATCTTGGGAGTGACACTTAGAAGTTATTCTGTATCGTGGCTTCCTTGTGCGATGCAGATGACGTCCCTGTTTCTTCTTGTTGTTTTCATTCTTGACAGCAGCTACATATTCCTATGTCAAGAAATAAAACGCTCAGTTGTTAGTGCGCCTAGGTGGTTGTCTCGTGTCTCCTTCCTTTGTCTGTTATTTTATTTGGCGCCTTCTTTGTAATCATGTATAACCAACTCGCCCACCAGCCCGTGCTCACTGTATTGAGAGGCGAGGGCAAAACTGAGAAACGAAGACCCGAACGGATAAGCATCACGACGCCGCCCCCAGTGCCGTGAATCTTGTCTAAACGCACGGCAATTAAACTGGGTGGACTAAATCCGGAGTCATAAATATTACTATGTAGCCATGACTCAGTGATGCCTATAACATGAAAGGAATAAATAGAAATAAGAGACAGTAAGTCTGAAAGTTTTTAACAGCAGCGCGAGTGTTAATGTTCAAAACGACGAGGTTATCGAGATGGCCAGAACGATGTAAGGTAGTGGATGAGCCGGGAGTCAAAAACACAGGCACATAAGGTAATGGTTGAATACGTACTTTTACAATGTGTTTGAACTGTCATCCCTTTAATAACGAATCTTGTCAGTGAAAGCATGCTCACGTCTTAAGGTCGCGACAGAGCCATTGCTACGAAAAGGAATTATTGCTTCCCAGATTTTTTGAATATACCTTATTCTTGCAGAGAAGTCTTTTGTAATGAATAAATTTCAGCCCTTGAGTTGATAAGTGTTCTTTAAAACCAAGGTTTTATTGTCGAAGTCAGAAAGTTTTAGAATACCAGCACCAGGGTTACCTGCGCGTGCTCCACCAAGCCTGTGGACGCATTCATTGTGAGGGGAGCTAATCTTCAAGGTCTTGCTAAATAGAAATGTAACGTTGGATAACAGTATGGCATTGTATTCTTTGGGGTTTTACAAGATACCGCGTATTGTAAGCTGATTTGTTCGTGAATGCTTTTCTAGGTTATCTTTAAGACCATTTTGGTAATTTGAGAAGATAAGGAGTTGAATGCTGCACGTAATTCACAAATCGAACTTGAGTCATTAAGTGAGGATTCTAATGCTCCAACACGCTACTCCTAAGCATCAAAACGGCAGGCGACTGTCTGTTGAAATGACGATGTCAGCCATGTCTCGAGCCAACTTATTATTCCCAATCTGTAGTTTTGAGATCATTTCGGATACAAGAAGATAATGAATGTGATGGCACATAGGAGTAGAATGCGCATCAGCAGCCTCATCGAGAGCGGAGTTGGAACCAGTCGCACTCCGGGTGCCAGGTTTGTTACCACACTGATTGATTTTACTGGTACAAGCTGACTTGAAGTGGGGGCCCGGATTGAGTTCCACATCATCGCTCACGATAAGGCGACTCGTGCAATATAAAACATGCAAACACCAGGGCACAAGGCTATGTTTGCAAGGAAGCAGAAACAAAAAGCGATCATCAGACCGGATACATACAGCGTTGGTGTAGTAGCGTACCTACACGAAGAGCAAGCAATGATGAAACATTGTACTTGTGCTGCTGCAACCTGGCCTACTGAACAATGGATCGACGCGCAGGGCAGTTACACTCCTGGTGGCTCACATCACAGACGGGCACGTGTCGGTAATTGACTGATCAAGAGGCAGGTCTCCGGAATGACTGACATGCAGATGTTCGAAGAGAGACACGCCGGAACTATCACTGGTAGCAGTGATAGGGCAGTCCCAGAGCAAGTACTCGGTGGAATTCACATGGCGAGCCAGAAACGAGGGAGCAAGGTCAGAAGAAGCTAATACAGGACATGTGAAGCTCCAGAAGTTGTGATAAGCAAAACTGGCGAGGCACTGCATGAAGTGCAACGAACGATTAGACATCGTACTGGTGCTGCTGCAACCTGGCCCAACATAAGCATGTACAGATCGCCTCGAACACGTCTCGCCGTTTAAATAACCACTTAAGTCTTGCGCGCATATACGGTACGACACATGCTTTTAACTTTTCCGCACTCCCTACGGCCATTCGCTTGTGGAACAATCTGCCTGATCACATTGCTTCCGAGTCAGATCAAGAAAAATTTCGTCATCTCCTACACGAGCATTTTTCATAATAGCACTTACAAATAACTTTATCTTGTTTCTTACACTTGACAATGTGCTTCGAACTTCTTGTGATATTGGTGCGTTGCTATCTCGCTCTTATGAATTTCTATTTTATGCTGCGTCACGTGTTCACTTGTATGCCCTGTATATATTATTGCTTTTTTGCGTCTTTTTCCCTAAATATCCCTTCAAGAATTGTACTCGCTAATATGTTCATTTTTCGTGTCTTTTACTTTCTAGTATAAGTGCCTTACGATAAGTTTTACTCCTGTTATTTCCTTAAGTGTACCTTTGTGGCATTTCATTAATTCAGTTGTTCCTTTTTCATGTTTTGATCTTGGTAGTAATGTTGATGAGCCCTGCATTGAGACGTATCTTTTGTATTACACTTTAGAAGGCTACTTACACTTTTTTTACTTGATTTTGTAACCCGCGTTACACAATGCCCCCATAGGGCCTGTAAGGTATCTTAAATAAATAAACAAATAAATAAACATCGTGCTTCTATCTTTCTAGAAATTTCGATTTTTCAAAATGCTTAAACAAAATTCAGGCCCTAAATTGAAATTCCGCTTCCAACAGGCACGAGAACGGAACTTTCTCTCTCAAATGCAACAAATTTCATTAGAAGCGATCCAGGGGTTATATCAGAGAAGCGTTTCTGCGTTTTACGTGTATCTGAATAGATCGCGTCGAAGTTGGGCCCGAGCTAAAGCTTCCTCTTAAACAATTTGTCGAGGGATCAAATACATGAATAATAAGTGCAATGGCATTGCCAAAGACGCTGCAAGCGAATTCTTGAA
Source organism: Dermacentor variabilis (assembly GCF_050947875.1). Classification (NCBI taxonomy): domain Eukaryota; kingdom Metazoa; phylum Arthropoda; class Arachnida; order Ixodida; family Ixodidae; genus Dermacentor; species Dermacentor variabilis. The sequence continues at coordinate 28,493,755 of NW_027460291.1, read as the reverse complement.
CGCTACGCACTGTCTGATCAAGTAAAATATTTCGTTTTTTTGATAAAAGAATACACTCCTATGTGCCGCAAATTGTGCCTGAAGTAACTGATATCAATGCTTCCATGTTTTTGTCTATTCAATAAGTAAAGAAAATATCACATCAACTTTAGAACTATGTCAGTTCGAAAGCAGCAAAGCATTGCATACCGCTGATATGAAAAATGTAAAGGTCATGAAATGAACAACTTGAGGACAAATATGTTAATGGAACTTTGTCATTGAATAACCTTGTTTACATTTTTGTACATATGCAACGGCCAGTGAGAAATCTCAATGAAGCTGTCATTTATTCCAATGTGTTACGCAGGAGCAGCTCTCACCGGTCGTATATTGTAATTGTACCGAAATTATAGTCGCAACAGAGACCACCTATATAAAGTCGTTCTGCAAAATATACGAGGGCGAGTCAAATGAAAGTGATCCAATGGCAATATAAGACAAACGGAGTACTTTATTTAAAAATAGTCTCCATGAGCAATCAGATATTTGTCCCAGTGACAACCAAGTCGCGTGATTCCGGTCTCAAAACTCATTGGTTTGCTGCTCCAAAAAATCTGCAGCTGACTCTTTCACGTCATCGTCCGACAAGAATCTGGTTGCCTTGTCCTACTTTTTTCAGTTGCCCCGAAATATGGAAGTCGCAAGGCGACAGATCTGAGCTGTATGGCGGAAATTGCAGCGTTTCTCACTTTAACTTTGCCAGTTTTATATTAACCACATCAGCGACGTGGGGACGGGCATTGTCGTGGAACAAGATGACCCCATTCGTCAATTTTCCACGTCGTTTATTCTTGATTTCGACACGTAGCCTGTCCGGCGTTTCACAATATCGGAAATAATTGAGAGTCTCTCAAGGTTTAGCAAATTCTATCAGTAATGGCCCCTGGTGATCGAAAAAAAGTAAACACTTTTCCGGCGGAAATGACGGCCTTTGCTTTCTTGGGGGTGGTGAATGCGAATGTTTCCACTGTAAGCTTTGCCGTCGTGTTTGAGGCTCGTAGCAGGGGCACCATGGTTCGTCCCCGATCACAACTGCAGGCAAGAAGTCGTCACCCTCATTGTCATACCGGATCAGATGTGTCAAAGCAGGGCCGAACTTCTCCGTCTTCTGACGGTGGTTCACAATCTTGGCCGATAAGCCGATAACCGAGATGTTCATGAATTATGGCGTGAACGGAACCCTGACTAATGTTCAAACGCTTGGCCGGTTCATCGATGCTTATCCTCCGTTCTTGTGTCATCAGCTCATCAACCTTTGCAATTTTGTTAGGGGTGATTGCATGGTGGCTTTGGCCCGGTCTTGGATCGTCTTTGCAACTTTCACGTCCTTTTTTCACCAGTTTGCTCCAATGCTTCACAGTGGCCAATGAAATGCAATGTTCAAAGTACTTGGAGGGAAACACCTTCAGCTGCCAGAAAACTCACAACACCGCGCTGTTCAACTTCTGGAGCTTCCATTACATCACTCAACTATGTTCAATCCAGTGTGTGAAAGCATTAAAGAACATTTATCCTAACACCTACTTGTCACTTTTGTAAATGAAAGATGCCTGTGTGCTACGCGCATGCCTCGCAAATAATGAACCGAACCATTATTGCGTGGGGTGGGTAGACGCACTTTCATTTGACTCGCCCTTGTACATTAGAAATGCGAACATACGATGGAATATACAAATGCGAAGATACAGACTGATAAAGGGAAAAAAATGTCACTGGAAACAAAGTTCGCTGCACGTATACACAAAACCTAACAACAAGATATTTAAATATACGTGTAAGTCTCCAATAAATCTACGTATCTAAGAAAATGTCCCTGTATATAATGCATCTAATAAGGCATATAAGCATGTTGCGCAATCACAGATTCACGGAACCCTAGATCCCGCCCCCATTCCATCCACTCCCCCCAATGTACCGCGCGCGACGGAAGGTGGCGCGCTTGCTCTCCGCTTTTCTCCTTTGCGCACACAAGACTGAGCCACCATCGTCAGCTCACCCATGCCACCACCACCCCTACGCTTTCACTCGCATATACAGTATGGGGTGCGCGGTCCCGATGTTATCGCCTTTAGACTTTATACGGAACGTGAGGGCGACAGCGACGACAGGAATGTGCCCGTAGCGTCCGTATAATTGAATAATATAATAAGAGCATCCGGCAAGTGAAGCGTCCCTTGGCCCATCGCTTTGCTTTCCGCAAAAGAAGTAACGAAAACGAACTTTCACCATGCGATAAATCGCTGCGCCACAACAATGTCTTTTTTTTCCTTCTGTGGGGCGTGGCACCGAACTGAAGAAACGCTAAGTATCTCCACAATCGAATGCCTACTTTGGGCCCCTAATGTGGCTACCTAATGTGGTCCACTACCGGTGGACCAAACGTGAGACGTTTGGTCCACCGAGAACCATGCGCATACTGCTCGGTATCCTACAGCGGCTAGACAAGATTTTCTGGAGATCTTACTTTCAAGCGAACGCGGTGCAATTCGTCGAGTGCCCCCAGTGATGACAGCGAGTGACCATTGTTCCCTTTTCTCGTCTGCTAGCCAGAAAGCGTACAAAACTCTGCTAGGTGAAAATCTACTCGGCCAGAGAAAACCGAACGTGCACCGAACTGCGCCGCACGGTGGTCGGGGCAACATGAGAAAAACGCATGCGCTCTGGCTGGCTCTGGCAGCCCGCGTGTAGGGTAGCGCGAACGAAAAAACTGAAGAGGTTCAATGTGTCGTTGTGAATAAAAGTCAAAGTAGAAACAATAGATAAGAACGCAGCTACCTTTGCTGGCTTTAGTGTCTTGACATGGATGCTTTGTGGTAGGTGAAAAAAAATCTTGATATTTTTTGTGTGAGATGGCGGCACAAATGAACCCCCTCAACGCTTCGTCTCATCGGACCTCGCTGCTTGCTTTGTCAACTTGTCTGATAGTGTGTTGATTTGGCTTGCCTTGTTGTATGTTCCGATGTACGACTTTAAAAATATCAATACACCTTAGGCGCCAAATGTGCCTAAGGTAACAGCATTAAACCAACAAAGTTCCGCAATTTAAAATCGAAAGCACAACTTTGAAAATGGCAATGCACGTTTCACATAAAAAATTATGAGAACTTTATAGCCATAAATATTCGGAATTGACATCCATGCGCTCCATAGATTCCGCAGCCTCGGCGAGATGCCACGGCGAGCCCGTTCGCCATCAAAACGCCCTTGAAACTTTGTGTTCGGATGGGGCTGCTTGCGCTATGTAACTCCTGGTGCATGGGCGTTGTCGCAAAATCACGCCCGAGTTCCCAATGTTCGCGGTGAAATGTTTTGTCGAGCGTGAAAAAGACATTCTAGACAAAATCCAGAATTATTTCCGGCGCCGGGGGTTGCTTTGATCAGCGGTGCATGGACAGCAAGAAAATATTTTGAAGGGGGGGGCTGAAGTCCCATAAGCCCCAGCCCCCCTAGCTACGCCCCTGACAATGCTCCAGTACTACAGCACACACTACAAAGCCACAAGTAACCACCGGGATCCTCGCACTGCAGCCACTGCGTTGCGTGCGTGTAGGCATCGACAGTCATTTTCGATTTTAAAACGAGGCATCAAGTGATGTTTTATCTATTTAAACGTAGTCTACTTAACCATAAAACAATAATATTATCATTTTTTGTGTTTTATATTAGCCTTTGTTTTGGTTACAACATGCGCGGCAGCAGCGGACTCCACTTGGGGTCGTCTGCTACCACGTGCGTGCACCCAGCGCCGGCCTTTAAATTTCGGCGCAGTTCTCCGCGAAGTTTTGCTGCAGCTCTTTCCATCATCGAAGGCGTAAAACAACCCTGACATCAAGGACCTCAAGTCTAAGAAATAGGTTGAGCTCCTAGCATTGGCCTGGGAGCTGCGGCACACCTACAAGGACAACCTGAAGAAACACAAAGTTGTCAAGTTCACCCGCCAGGCAGTTGCCTGTGGGCTGGCTTTGGGCAAAGGTGCGTTTCTTTCTTTGCTTTTCTCTTTTTTTCGTTTTTTGTTTCAGCACATTTACGTTCTGTATAAACATCGCGTGAGATTGAATTCGCATTGAATCAGCGGAGTCGGTTGTGTGAGATGCTTCATCAACGTCGACCCGCCGAGCGCCAGGCTGCACTCGTTACAGACGGCTTTCCGCTATTACCGACTAGCTTTCTGCGTGTTCCGACAATTGAATCCTGACGAATTGACTCTTGATCCGCAGGAGCGTTTTACTGATGAGGGCAAAGTGTAAAAATGGTCGCGGTGAAACGTTGGCTCTGGTGTTTCCGTGTTTACTAAAATTATCTAGCCCTTTCTTGGCTAGCATTCTTTCCACCTTTGCACCCCAGTCGCTTTATAGTCGCCTGCTTGTCTACAGGACCCTAGAATCTGGTCATACCGTGTTTGTATTCTTTCTTGAACCTCGGTTGCAATGACTTTCGGTGAAGGCCATTTATTCCAGGAACTTTCCTTGTCGCTCCACACATCCATCTTTGCACCTTCTCTTTCGTGTGTTGAATTTTCTCAATACATTATCGATTATTGCACAATGTTACTGGATTCCTAGCTAGCTACTGTGCACTGAAGCTGTGAAGTAGCTTCATTGAGGTACCCTGCTGTTACAACACCTGCGTACGTGAATATAATTTAAAGCGTACATATCTGTCGAAAGCTTCGAAATGATGATCACGTAGCCATGCATTGTTCTTTGTCGGAGTGCTCTAAACCTGACGCTTACTTTAGGTGCTGGCCTCCCTCCCTTAAAATGTCAAAACAATGCAGGCTGATGAAGTACGTGTCTTATTTGCGCAGTCAGATATTGTACGTACATGTGGAATGCCACACTCAGCCGTTTGTAGCGTTAATGTGCCGAGCATCTGTGAGAGCCCACTGTGGCTCGCATTACTCAATGTTGAAGTACTCTGAGAGTCGAAGTATACAGAAGCACAGAGGGCAGGACAAATGGAGGAAGGAGGAGGAAGTAAACATTATTGCCCTAGAAAGAGTAATTCAGCGGTCGGGCCCGATGTTTTCATCTTCTATTGGTTGATGCCGATCTCCGGCCTGCATGGTTGGCGCCCCTATTCCAGGGCACCACTGAGCGTGGCTGCTCGTCGGGCATGATCCACCAGCCTCCGTTGGAGGCTAAATGATCCACTAGCCTCCGTTGGAGGACAAATGGAATGAACAGACAATGTGCTGATTTAACCAATTTGTCCTTTCCCGTGCGCTGTTACTCTCGTAATACCATTTGCCAACCAGCCCAACTTTAAGCACTCTATTCAAAGCTGTGTTGTGTGTGGCAAGACTATAATTATTATGCGTAACTGCTGTGGTGGTGTAATGGTTATGGCGTTACGCTACTAAGCTCGAGCGCACAGGACCAAATCCCGGCGACGGCGGCCACATTTCGGTCAAATGCAAAAAAAAATGCCTGTGTACTATGCATTGCCAGTGTGATAAGGAATCCCAGGTGGTGAAAATTATTCCGGAGTGCTTCATTATGGAATGCCTCATAATCAGATTCTGCGTTTGGCATGTAAAACCGCAAAATTGAACTCATTTATTTAAACTATACACGCAAAACAGTATCTGTTGTTGTGTAGAAGTGACGCACAAACGCAGCAGAAAGAGGAAGCGATCCCGCCCAGAGTACAGTTCTGAGAATCCTTCGGTGCCCCCAGCATCTGAGCCACCAGACAGAGACCGATAGATGAGGGTTTGCCCTCTCGCGCACTTGCGGCTCTCGCCTGTGTGTCTTCTGCAGCATATAAACTCGGTCTGTCTTCTGCCATCAACCGATGCGAGCACCCTTCGCAGACAGGGCCCGACTGCGTACGTAAGAGTGTCTCTGTCAGCCTGGGATGTTTACCAGCTCGCAAAGCCGAGGGTGGGTTAATCTTGTGGAACTTGTTGCCACAAAATTATAGTGTATATTTTCCTTTTGTCATTGAGCACTGCCTGTGTGCTGCACGAGAGTAATTTCGCCCTTCAACATTATACACCACATGAAATCGCCATGAACTCCTGCACACAACTGTACGGCCAGTTCTTGGCAAATTCTGTTTTTAATCTGCTTCCATACGTTTAGCATTGCCTGTCATGGTGGCTTGGGAGGTGTGGTGTTCTTCAGAGCATGAGGTCGTGCATGCTATTCCCGGCGACAGTAGCCACATTCTGAAGGGGGGTGAAGTGCCAAAATGCTTTTATATCTAGATTTAGGTGCGTGTTAAGAAGCCCCAGGCAGCCTGAATGAATTAGGCCTGCGTACTGCCTTGGGACATTAAACCTCATTACTTGGTTTAATTTTTAATATTTTGCAATGATCTGCTAACTCTGGCAGTAATCGGGGAATATGAGGGTTCCAAGGTCAGAAAATTGGCACCAAATGCATTTCAATAGAGCGCATAGGAGAGTGCGCTTCATTTAAGTATGTGTGTGCACCCTAATTGGCAAAGTGGGAATCGGAACACCATCGCTAAAATATAGCACGTCAACTCCGTGGAAGATGCACGAGGAAGAGAATGTTTCGTGAAACGGTTGTCCAACAGTACATGTTGCAAAGATCCATATCGACTGCTTGGGAAGAATGACTTACAGGTAAGGACAATTGATCCTGGTCCCGGGGAACTTCATTCACTTCGTGGATTTCTGCAGAAATTGCAATATTCAGTCTTCCTGCGCAATGAGTAGTTCCGCTTTCTTTTGCAATCTACACGCCTCCTCGTTAACTCATGGTAGAGTGGAAAATTGTCGGTGGGAGGATTGATCCTCGGCCCTGAGCGAATAATTGTTCAACTGTGAACGTTCCTTTTTGAAAAACCCTAAAATTTAACTTTGTCATTAACTGACAGCGGCATAACGCTACAACTTTCTCCTTCAATTAGATCTACAGTCTTCTATGCTTGCCTCGCCATGCCCGAGTGTTTGTATTCACATCTCATTTCACGTTACCTTGGTCATTCCAGAAGATGATACTGTGACGTTCGCCCCAGACACAGCTGCCGAGTCTAGCGCCTAGGCCCGTGGGTGTGGTGACCCAAAGTCTCCTGCGGCTGCGAAAACCCCCGTGCCAAATTCGACATCCAAAGTAAGGAAGACTCCGACCTTCTCCAAGCTTCACACGGCAGAGTTTGCCATAACGAAGCCCACGGTAGACTGCGCTGCCCGTCGCAACACCTTATTGGGCACTAGCGCTGCTGGTCGTTCACTTCAGACACCCAAATAATCATTGCGCATACCCCGCCTCACCGTTAAGGCAAATGCTGGTGGTGTTGTTAGACCCCCAAAGCTGCACGGCGAATTACCAGGCTGACCATAAGCAAATCAAAAACTGTGCCACTGAGTGAGTAGGTGCCTGCATCTATTGAGCCGAGCCAGCGCATCGGTGCACGGCAGAACCAGGCACGCACTATCCTAGGCAAAGTGCGATCCAACGGGATATTTTGACTTGCTCGTGGCGAAAAGGGGCCTTGTGTGCGACTGACCCATTCTTTATTTTGGAAATATTTTTAGCTTTTAGTTTTTTAGCTTGCCTTATTATTTTTGTAATATGTTTGACAGGCAGAATCAGGAAATGCATGCTGCTCTGCACTTGCCCAGGTGTGGCCACTGCTGGTGGGAACATGCCATCCCATGGAAATGTTCCGCAGCGCAATCAAAGTTGCAAGTGGAGCACTTGCACGAATACTCAGTGCTACGAGCACGTACAGTCGAAATCCCATCGTGCATGGCGAAGGGGAAGAACCATTAAGGAGAAGGAACAAGGTACAGGCGCCTGTAGTCTTGATTCCACCTGTGCCGCAAGACTTGGCAAGGCAGCTCTGCGGAGGGTTGGTACATCGTCCCATGTTCTCGTTAGCAGTGGAACATGTAGGTTTTTTTGCATTTTGCCAATTCTTATACACCTGTCGAATATTATTACTGCAGCTGGCATTGACGGATTCTGGGCTTGTTTATGGTGCACTTAATTTTTGTGTGTGTACTTCTGCTCAAACGTTAAGGTCCTCTTGCTCCCCAGCGTTAATGCAGGTCAGTTCATAGGCATGGTTTGCTCGCAATGGTTGCCTGAAACTGCTGCACAGAGGCTTGGTTTGTATTGAACCTCACAGCTAATGCACTACATTTTCTTGCATGCGTATTTGGGAGCACACTACCGTGCTTATTTTTCTTGCACTGCTATCTTCATATTTGTAAAACCACCAAAACACAATATTTGATTCAAATATACATGTATATATGCTGCACTACTCCTTCTACATGTAGGTAGCAGCAGAATCAAGTGCACGCCCCTTTTGAACTTTTGCTCATGCGGCCATCTATATATTGTTGATTCTGTGTACATAAGGAATTTCACTCACAGCTACATTACCTGCATAAAGGTCTCCCCTGAAGTTGTACATTTTGCAATGCTTTTGATTATTATGTGGTAGTTTTTTTCGTACCATGTGTCATTAGGGTTGGCAATTCTAAGGCCATGAAAAAGGTGCAAGGACAGCTTTCTAGCAGTCCGAATTCTTTTGTTCCCGGTGGTTTGCAAGTAAAGATTATCATATGGCATGCAAAATGAAACCTTGTGTTGTTTCTTCTCTGTCATTGCTTTTAAACTGTGCACGATATATTTTCAGTGCTGTTACATTATCTAATAAAATTAAAATGGATAGTGCAAATATGTCGCTTGTATCCCTGTACCTCTTGCTTTTGTGATATTCTGTATCAAACGTAGAGTTAGACTGAGACACGTCAGTGACCTCAATAGCATTGAATCTTTTAAGAAAATTGAAAAGAATATATTTGCAGGGAGTTCGAGATGCCTCCCTTGTGCAATGATGACCATAATGGCAGTTCAGGTTGGAGCCTAGCCATGTAATTATGAATTTCTCTGGAATGTTGCCACATTTTGCTGTATATGTAATTTGGTGCCACGAAGTAAAGTCACTGTTCTTACTAAATGGATCGTTGTTCAACTTCAGAAAGTTAACACCTTCTGTGCCATACTACTACCCTGAAATTCGATTAAACATGGCCGAGTTTCTTGCTGCAGCAGTTGTCCAACAGTACAAGTCACAAAGATGTCTATCGGCTCCTTGGGAAGAATGCCTTATAGTTAGGGAAAATTTATCCTGGTCCGGGGGAACTTCATTAACCTCGTGGATTTCTGCAGAATTTGCAATATTCAGTCTCGCTGCGCAATGAGAAGTTGAGTTCGGCCTTCCTTTGCAATCTACCAGCCTCCTGGTTAACTCAAGGTAGAGCGGAAAGGTGCTGGAGCGCGGTTTGATCCTTGGACCTGAGCGAATATCTCTTCAAATGTGGACCTTCCTTATTGAAAAACCCATACAGGTTAAACTTGTCATCCTAGTGACAGCGGCATATCGCTACACCTTTCTCCTTCAATTAGAACCACAGTCTTCTATGCTTGCCTCGACATGCCCGAGTGTTTGTCTTGACAGCTCATTTCACATTACCTTGGTCGATGCAGAAGACGATACTGTAATGTTTGCCCCAGACAAAGCTACAGCGCCGAGTGCCTAAGCCCGTTGGTTTGGTGCCGCCAAAGTGTCCTGCGGCTGCGAAAACCCCCGTGCCAATTTCGGCATCCAAAATGAGGAAGACTCCGAATTTCTCCAAGCTTCACGTGGCAGAGTTTGCAAACGAAGCCCGTGGTAGCCTGCGCTGGCCGCCGCAACATCTTATTGGGCACTGGCGCTGCTGGTCAGACACCCTTCAGACAACCGAATCCACATCGCGCACAACCCGCCTCGCCGTTAAGGCCAGTGCTGGTGGTGTTCTGCAGACCCCCAAAGCTGCAACGCAGATTCCCAGGCTGACCATCAGCAAATCAAAAACTGTGCCACTGAGGGAGCCGGTGCGTGCGTGTATTGAGCCAAGCCAGCGCATGGCTGCACGGCAGAACCAGGCACGCACTATATTAGGCGAAGTGGGATCCAACTGGAGATCTATATTTGCTCGTGGCGAAAAGGGGCTTTGTGTGCAACTGAGCCATTTTTTATTTCTGGAAAATATTTTTTAGCTTTCAGCTTTTTAGCTTGCCTTCTTAAAAATTTTTAACATGATTGACAAGCAGACTCAGGAAATGCATGCTGCTCTGCAATTCCACAGGTGTGGCTACTGCTAGAGGGAACATGAACCCCATGGCAATGTTCCGTAGCTCAATCAAAGAGGCAAGTGGAGCACTTGCACTAATACTCAAAACTACGAGAATGTACAATCGAAATCCCATCGTGCATGACGAAGGGGAGGAACCATTGCAGACAAGGAACCAGGTACAGGTATCTGTCGGCTTGATTGCACCTGTGCCGCAAGACTTGGTAAGAAAGCTCTGCGGAGGGCTGCCACAGGCTCCCATGTTCCCGTTACCAGACGTAAATGTACGTTTTAATTTTTCCATTTTGCCAATCCTTATACACCTGTCGAATAACATTACCGTAGCTAGCATTGACAGACTCTGGGTTTGTTTATCGTGCACTTCACTTTTGTGTATGTACTTCTGCTCAAGTGTCGGGGTCCTCTTGCACCCCAGTGTTAATCCAGATCAGTTCTTAGGCATGGTTTGCTCGAAATGGTCGCCTGAACGTGGTGAAGAGAGGCTTGGTTCCTGTTGAACCCTTAGGCTAATGCACTACATCTTCTCGCGTGCGTTTTTTGGAGCAGGCAACGGTGCTTATTTTTCTTGCACTGCTATCTTGATATTTGTCAAACCAACACAACACTATTTCTGCTATATATATATATATATATATATATATATATATATATATATATATATATATATATATATATATATATATATGCTACACTATTCCTTCTACATGTAGGTAGAAGCAGAATCAAGTGCGCTCCCCTTTTGAACTTTTACTTATGTAGCGATCTATCTATTGTTCATTCGCTGTATCTAAAAAATTTCCCTCACTGGAACACTACCTGCATAAATGCCTTCACTGAAGTTGCAGATAATTCAGAGCCTTTGATTCTTACCTGGCAGTTTCTTTTCTGACCATATGTCATTCAGATTGGGAATTCGAAGGCCATGAGAAACGTGTAAGGACAGCTTTCTATCAGTTCGAATACTTTTGTTCCCTGTTCGCAAGTAAAGCCCAACATATGGCATGCTAAATGAAACCTTTTGTTGTTTCTTCTCTGTCATTCCTTTGAAACCGTGTACTATATACTTGAAGTGCTGTTACCTTATATCCAAGAAAATTATAGTGGATAGTGCAAATATGCCGCTTGTATCCCTGCAGCTTTTGCTTTTGCATAGGCGATAAGGATTTGTAATATTCTGTATCAAACGTGGAAACAACTCAGACATGTCAATGCCTGCAATAGTATTGAAAGTTTTAAGCAAATTGAAAGGAATATATTTGCGGGTGTTCCACATGCCTCCTTTGTACCACGGTGACCAGAATGGCAGTTCAAAATAGCAGCCTTGACGTTTAATTATGAATTGCTGTGGAAATTTGCCAAATTTTTCTGTAAATGTAATTTGCTGTCAGCGAGTAAAGTCCCTGCACTTGCTAAATGCACAGTTCTTCACTTCAGAACGTTTACAATGCAATGTCCAAGTTCTCAAGTTTCAAGAAAATTTTGACTCGTAGACTGATGAGAAAGCCATTACATGAGGAGTTTATTTCTTGTTCACTTCATATTTAACCCCTTCTGTGCCATATTAGTACCCTGAAATTTGACTGGACATGGTCTAGTTTCTTGTTGCAGAATTCTTTACAAATGTCACTGTACACAATGCTTTGAGTGTCATTAAAAACATTTCAGCCAAATAATTAGAAACGTCAACTTTAAAAACGCTATACAAGAAAATTATATGAATCATCGACTTATATGAATCATCGACGGGTTCAGAATTTCAATTGAAATTTTTCTACTAGCAAGGCCATGCACTCTCTGAAATGACGATTGAACTTTATCTATTGGTCAGACTTAAGAATACTGGTAGATTAGGGAGTCTTGCAAACAAAAAAAAACTTCTGGAAGTATTGTCAAAACTAGCCGTCAGTGCTCCTGTCATTTCAATAAAACTATGCAACATTTGCGCTTTGGTCACCTCTGCAACCTAGTTTTGAAATGAAAGCAGCAGCGAAGACACAGAAATTTCCATCGGGCTGTCTAAATTTCAGATCACATGTCTAGGCTGTATTCATGATGTCTGAAACAGGTGTGTCTTGATGACTGTGGGCTATTTTGATAATTGTGTTCGACTAATATCAAGTGGAATTTTATAGTTCCCATGTTGAAGGCTTTCATCCATTTGAATTTATACAGCGGATGTACAAATATTACGAGCAATCCTTCGAAATCTGTGAAGTCTTCACACAGACAAGAGCACGCACTCGAACTCTTACATTACAAAACCACCTGTGCAAGCGCCGTTATTCATTATACTGCTCAACATTGCGCAACACTCCATATTACTGTACAGTACTGTAAATGAATGAATGAATGAATGAATGAATGAATGAATGAATGAATGAATGAACTTTATTTCTCGTCCGAGCGAGGGAAGACTTGGACTAAAGGCACGAAGATCTGATAGAGGTCTCTAACCCCACAGTTACATCAGCGGTTATATTCAGTACAAATGAATACATATAAAGCTTACATGCATTTCGGACAAGAGAACAGAACTTCAGTAACAAAAATTATTACAATATTTGTTCATTGGAATGAGGAAGCCGCATAAATATTAGCACGAATGGTATCTATATTGACACGCGTACTTGTTTATGTGTATCGTGCGACCACGTTTCGCCACCTAAAAATGTTATCGCACATCGCAGGACGCGCCTGCATGTACTGGAAGTTTCTGGAATGTTATCGATAGTTCTATCCGCTCTCTGTTGTCACCGAACCTTGTGTAGTTTGATTGCATGTATGTGAGACGCGAATGCTGTAGAGCTTTGTGGAGCACACGCGGGTCCAAGCGATTATTCTCGAACATTCGACGACTGATGTATAAAAGCTGACGTGCTCGACCAGCTGATGAGATTTCCTACGTTCGCCGACTGTGTTGCGACTGCGTCGCCGACGTTGCTTTTGAGGGCACAAGTTCATCCAATAAAAATTTAGTTTCACCATTTGCAGTTTTGCTGCTGTGTTCGTCACAGTGACTACCACGTGACAATATGAACTCTTTGTTAGGTTAGGAACGTGCATACACACAGTTGCAATTGAAACAAAATATCAATAATTAGTGAAAGCAAGTGTCATCGGCGATTAATAATGCACTTATCTCTTTTTTCAAGGCGCTTTCTGAATCGCTAATATTTGAAAGTTCTCTTACCTTGTTTATTATTTATATCGACTGATGTATATCGCCTGACTGTACCGGCTTACTAAAGTATGTGGAGGCTCTATGGCCCGTTGAATGCTCACAAGACAAGCTTGATTGAAAAGAAAGGCTCGTCGAACGCATTAGTTATGAGGAGGTTTCTGCTTGCTGCCTAACCTGAGAACCATTGCTTCTTGAGCCTAAAAAATTCAGTAGGGGACTAACCAGGTGCCTGCTGCAGTGAGTAAAAACAAGTGCTCCGTGCACTATAGGAACTAGCCCAATCTCCCATTTGAAGAGCTACTGTTTTTCCACAGAGCGCGGGCATCACTATGCCTAGTACTGATCGTAATAAATCTGCGTAATATTTGTCTGCATTGCCTGACCTACAAAAGTTGGAAAAAGGAGGCAGGTGAATATTTTGTACATTTCAGAATTTTTTATCTTTTAGCACTCATACTAAAAATCGCAAATTATTAATTTCTTTAATGTGCTTTGAAATGCCACATGCCAATTCCCAGCAACTGTCTGAGCAAATATTACTGCTTAACATATATTTAAAGCACCAGTGATGAGGCTGCAATTTCATGTATCACAGTAAACGTTGTGACTGCTATATCTTGAAATTAGAGGTGAGAACATAAGAGCACGGAAGATAAGCAATTCTACCGGTAAGAAAAAGTTAACGCTCAGGGAAAGATGTATCAGCTGTGGAGAGTACGGCAGCAGACTGCTGGTCAACCCAAAATGAATTGAGTATTACGAGAAAAAACCATGACCTCGATGTGTAGCTGTCGTCTTGGGCAATGTTGGTGCAACCTTGCATGGTGTCTTTTGCTTGAGACTGGGCTTTTAAAGATTGTCAGAGTAAATAAGTACTCATAGTTGTTGCTATGACCAAATGTGCAAAGCATGGCAACATAATGGTGCAGTTATGAGCAATACGACAGAGAACACCGAATTTGTTGATAAGCAATGACTGCTCATGCGTGAATATGGATTTGACACTTCCACATGAAACAAGCTCACTGCAGGGCGAAGACTTCACCCAGTGATGCCCGATTACACTTGTCTTACACCGGCTGACCCCACCTTATGCCTGTGAATTTGCAAATTTCACACCACCTAATTTTCTGCCTTTCTTGACAGTAATTCCTTTCCCTCGGCACCTATTTTCCAACTAATAGACCACCAATTACTCTCTGCGCTTGGCATAGTTTGACCTCCCATGGTCCAGTATTTTTTCTTTTTTTTTTTGAGCGGAAATATTCATCATCATCATCAGCATCATCAGCCTAGTTACGCCCACTGCAGGGCAAAGGCCTCTCCCATACTTCTCCAACTACCCCGGTCATGTACTAATTGTGGCCATGTTGTCCCTGCAAACGTCTTAATGTCATCCGCCCACCTAACTTTCTGCCGCCCACTGCTACGCATCCCTTCCCTTGGAATCCAGTCCGTAACCCTTAGTAACCATCGGTTATCTTCCCTCCTCATTACATGTCCGGCCCATGCCCATTTCTTTTTCTTGATTTTAACTAAGATGTCGTTTACCCGCGTTTGTTGCCTCACCCAATCGGCTCTTTTCTTATCCCTTAACGTTACACCCATCATTCTTCTTTCCATAGCTCGTTGCGTCGTCCTCAATTTCAGCAGAACCCTTTTCGTCAGCCTCCAGGTTTCTGCCCCATATGTGAGTACTGGTAACACACAGCTGTTATACACTTTCCTTTTGAGGGATAGTGGCAACCTGCTGTTCATGATTTGAGAATGCCTGCCAAACGCACCCCAGCCCATCCTTATTCTTCTGGTTATTTCAGTCTCATAATCCGGATCCGTGGTCACTACCTGCCCTAAGTAGATGTATTCCCTTACCACTTCCAGTGCTTTGCTTCGCTACCTATCGTAAACTGCTGTTCTCTTCCGAGACTGTTAAACAATACTTTAGTTTTCTGCAGATTAATTTTCAGACCCACCCTTCTGCTTTGCCTCTCCAGGTCAGTGAGCATGCATTGCAATTGGTCTCCTGAGTTACTAAGCAAGGCAATATCATCAGCGAATCGCAAGTTGCTAAGGTATTCTCCATCAACTTTTATTCCCAATTCTTCAAACTCCAGGCCTCTGAATACCTCCTGTAAACATGCTGTGAATAGCATTGGAGATATCGTATCTCCCTGTCTGACGCCTTTCTTTATAGGGATTTTGTTGCTTTCTTTGTGGAGGACTACGGTGGCTGTGGAGCCACTATAGATATCTTCTAGTATCTTTACATATGGCTCATCTACACCCTGATTCCGTAATGCCTCCATGACTGCTGAGGTTTCGACTGAATCAAACACTTTCTCGTAATCAATGAAAGCTATATATAAGGGTTGGTTATATTCTGCACATTTCTCTATCACTTGATTGATAGTGTGAATATGGTCTATTGTTGAGTAGCCTTTACGGAATCCTGCCTGGTCCTTTGGTTGACAGAAGTCTAAGGTGTTCCTGATTCTATTTGCGATTACCTTAGTAAATACTTTGTAGGCAACGGACAGTAAGCTGATCGGCCTATAATTTTTCAAGTCTTTGGCGTCCCCTTTCTTATGGATTAGGATTATGTTAGCGTTCTTCCAAGATTCCGGTACGCTCGAGGTTATGAGGCATTGCGTATACAGGGTGGCCAGTTTCTCTAGAACAATCTGACCACCAACCTTCAACAAATCTGCTGTTACCTGATCCTCCCCAGCTGCCTTCCCCCTTTGCATAGCTCCTAAGGCTTTCTTTACTTCTTCTGGCGTTACCTGTGGGATTTCGAATTCCTCTAGGCTATTCTCTCTTCCACTATCGTCGTGGGTGCCACTGGTACTGTATAAATCTCTATAGAACTCCTCAGCCACTTGAACTATCTCATCCATATTAGTAACGATATTGCCGGCTTTGTCTCTTAACGCACACATCTGATTCTTGCCTATTCCTAGTTTCTTCTTCACTGTTTTTAGGCTTCCTCCGTTCCTGAGAGCCTGTTCAATTCTATCCATATTATAGTTCCTGATGTCCGCTGTCTTACGCTTGTTGATTAACTTAGAAAGTTCTGCCAGTTCTATTCTAGCTGTAGGGTTAGAGGCTTTCATACATTGGCGTTTCTTGATCAGATCTTTCGTCTCCTGCGATAGCTTACTGGTTTCCTGTCTAACGGCGTTACCACCGACTTCTATTGCGCACTCCTTAATGATGTCCATGAGATAGTCGTTCATTGCTTCAACACTAAGGTCCTCTTCCTGAGTTAAAGCCGAATACCTGTTCTGTAGCTTGATCCGGAATTCCTCTAGTTCCCCTCTTACCGCTAACTCATTGATTGGCTTCTTATGTACCAGTTTCTTCCGTTCCCTCCTCTAGTCAAGGCTACTTCCAATTCTTACCATCCTATGGTCACTGCAGCGCACCTTGCCGAGCACGTCTACATCTTGTATGATGCCAGGATTCGCGCAGAGTATGAAGTCGATTTCATTTCTAGTCTCACCATTCGGGCTCCTCCACGTCCACTTTCGGCTAACCCGCTAGCGGAAAAATGTATTCATTATCCGCATATTATTCTGTTCTGCAAACTCTACGAATAACTCTCCTCTGCTATTCCTAGAGCCTATGCCATATTCCCCCACTGACTTGTCTCCAGCCTGCTTCTTGCCTACCTTGGCATTGAAGTTGCCCATCAGTATAGTGTATTTTGTTTTGACTTTACCCATCGCCGATTCCACGTCTTCATAAAAGCTTTCGACTTCCTGGTCATCATGACTGCATGTAGGGGCATAGACTTGTACCACCTTCAATTTGTACCTCTTATTGAGTTTCACAACAAGACCTGCCACCCTCTCGTTAATGCTATAGAATTCCTGTATGTTACCAGCTATTTCCTTATTAATCAGGAATCCGACTCCTAGTTCTCGTCTCTCCGCTAAGCCCCGGTAACACAGTACATGCCCGCTTTTTAGCACTGTATATGCTTCTTTTGTTCTCCTAACCTCACTGAGCCCTATTATATCCCATTTACTACCCTCTAATTCCTCCAATAACACTGCTAGACTCGCCTCACTAGATAGCGTTCTAACGTTAAACGTTGCCAGGTTCAGATTCCAATGGCGGCCTGTCCGGAGCCAGGTATTCTTAGCACCCTCTGCAGCGTCACAGATCTGACCGCCGCCTTGGTCAGTTGCTTCGCGGCTGCTGGGCACTGAGGGCCGGGGTTTGATTGTTGTATTCATATAGGAGGTTGTGGCCAAGTACTGCACCAGGGTGGCCAATCCTGCTCTGGTGAGAGAGTGCGTTACCGCTTCTGGTCACCGGGATCAGGCCGAACTCCAGGCCTGTTTGTGCAATTTTCTCAACACACGGTTTTTTTGTATTTTCCGGTGGAGAATTGCGCGGCACCGGGATTTTAATCACGGTCTTCTTGCACTGGAGACGGATACTCTACGGTCCCCGCAGGAGTTAAATTAAAAATTGAATTATGGGGTTTTGCGTGACAAAACCACTTTCTGATTATGCACGCCGTAGTGGAGGACTCCGAAAATTTCGACCACCTGGGGTTCTTTAACGTGCACCTGATTCTAAGTACACGGGTGTTTTCGCATTTCGCCCCCATCGAAATGCGGCCGCCGTGGCCGGGGTCCGATCCCGCGATCTCGTGCTCAGCAGTCTAACACCATAACCAC